>NC_090396.1:54358889-54697483 GCF_036365525.1 Heterodontus francisci | reverse complement strand
CTTTTATAGCTACATAATAATTCGCTTAAAGGACATTCTGTGCAAAATCTTATAAAACTGAATTAGGACACCATTAAAACAGGGTCAGCCTTTACTAATACAAAAGCAAAATATTGCATATGCTGGAAATCTGAAATAGAAACAGAAAATTCTGGAAATACTCAGCAGGTCTGGCAGTTTCAGTGGAGAACGAAACAGAAATAACATTTCTGATGACCTTTCATCAGAATTTCATCTGCCTTTACTACTGACTCAGTTTTGTCATCACTTATACTTCAGTCCAGAAAAGGTCCTGCAGCCCATAGAAGATGACACTATCGAATTCCTTTCTTAAACTTCACTGCAAGTTTCCAGGTCTGGATGCTTTTAGCAAGGGTGATTTCATCAGAAAGACCGTCTTCCAGTCCTGGGAGAATGCTGGAACCCTTGGATTCCAGGTAAGTTGAAAGAGTATCATTAAGGCTGAAATAAAACAAGATCAATGCTGAAAACTCAAAAAATAGTACAGTACACCATTAAAATAACACTTGTCAGTATTTGTAAGCCCCAATATACAGACCTATGATTTTGCTGTTTTTTTTAAACATATCTAATTGGCCTTTTACTTTGATAGAATGCTTGGCGTCATTTCAGTTTGCTGCAACAATGGCAGATTTTTTGGCAGGCGAGAGACCTCTGCCAACTATTGCCTGCACCCCTAACACTGGCACATTTCCCAGGAACAGAGTCATTTATATAATGAGGATGCTGCCAGAGATCATTATATAATTGCTGGATAGCAGCCACTGGGGCTTTCAGGGGCGGGGAATTGCTGCTGCATTTTATCACAGCTCCGTATGATCAAAGGAAGAGCAAAGAAAGGCAAGAGCAAAGAATGACAAGAAACACGTAAATAGTTTCCAGAATTTCTGCTTTCATTAAGGCAAACCTTGCCCACGTCAAAGACAGAATTTAAATATTAAGCACCAGCCTCACAGCCCGTAGCAATGTTAGATGTCAGGAACATACCAGCATTGTAGGTACCCAATGTTGCTAATGCGTAAATGATGGGAAATAGTTGCAAGATGCGCTGTTTAGTCCTGATATAATGTGTCTGCCTATGTTTCAGTGGATATATTGAATCACTGTTTAACTTCCAGAATGAAATTCTGGACTGGCTTCAAGTGTCAGGGAGCAGTGGAACGGCTCCCCATTTGACTTTCCTTCTCCCACAAACTCCCCCAACACCCTCAGGAAAATGCCACTCGTTTACTGGCATAACCTACCAGGAAAATCAGCTTCTATATTTTGAAGCTTTCAAATGTGGTATTCAATTTTGGGTACTGTGATACACACATAAAAAAAGAGAGATACTTTCTTTAGAAAGATATAAAACAAGTCTAGTCCCAAATACAAAGAGGATGAGCTTTGAAGGAAGACCAGAACAGCAAAAGTCTATTAGAAAGCAGACAGCTAATGGCACAGCCTTGCTGAAATCTCTACAAAATATTAAATACTAAAGATACGGTAAACCCAGAATATTACTTTAAAATAACCAAGGAAAGTAGGATTGAGGACATGGATGGAGTCCAGTGAAAAGTAAGTTTGCATTTTTTTCAGGATAAACATCTTAGCTCAAAGGTTGATGAACATTTAGAATAATCTACCAAGCAAGATAACAAAGACAAACACATTGGCATTATTCAAAATTTAACTGGAAGCCATGATGGGGAGAGTTAATGTACTGGAGGAATGGGCTTTGATGGGCTGACCTACAGTGTCACGTTCTTGATTTATCTATGATCTTATTCTGTAAAATAGCACCTGAACTTCAGTCTTGGAAAACCACTCAGGCACTACACACATAAGAAGTCATTTTAACCCAAACCACCCAGCAGGAAATGGATGGGATTGAATGGGACACCCGACACAATTTTACATTTCGTCAAAGTCACTGCAAAGCAAAATTAGGCAGCTCATGAAAAGGATTCCTGATCCGATCCCATCAGTTTCTTGGGTTGAAATTATCTCAAATAGTTTAATGCCCTCTTTACCAAAGTGCCCAACCTGCTGGAAATCCTGAGTGAGACTATCAAAATTAGTGTCAATTGTACAAACTTTGCAAAAGCTCAGTGCTGTTCCCATCAGTCAAGATTGCTCAAGCTTGCTCTAAATGGGATCCTTAATCAAGGAGTGGAAACCTTCCTACCATCTATCCAGGAGGAACTTGATGCCAGTTCCAGATTGAAAGGGCAGTAGTCTAAAAAGCTGCATCCACAGTCCCTTTAGTACTAATGTAACTACTGGTGTAGTTACCTCCAAGCGGATGAGAAGTTGTTATCTACATTGCTTTGAGCAGTCTTTAGGACCAGGATCTCATGCAGCTCCCAAAGAAATGTGTTGATGTCAGTGGATGCAAAAAATGTCTTCAGCTCTTTTTCTTCGTTGGGAAGTAAGTGTTTCTTGTATGCCTCAGGGATCCTCTCAAATGGGTCCTAGTAAATGTAAAGGAGAAATTAGAATTATTGCTCACCCTGTGTCTCTGTATTTACTGAAAGTCTGCTATGAAAACATTGAGTACTGGATGCACAAAATTATGCTTTTAGTTCACGAAACTGGATGCCATTAAGGGTAGACCAGAATTAGGAGCCATAAATATAAGACAGTCACTACCAACTCCAAAAGTGAATTTGGAGAAACATCTTTACCCAGAGAGTGGTTAGAATGTGGAACTTGCTATCACCTGGAATAGCTGAGGCAAATAGCGGAGATGCATACAAGGAGAATCCAGTAAGCACATGAGGGAGAAAGGAATAGAAGGATTTTTTATTTTATTTAGAGATACAGCACTGAAACAGGCCCTTCGGCCCACCGAGTCTGTGCCAACCAACAACCACCCAGTTATACTAATCCTACATAAACCCCATATTCTCTACCACAACCCCATCATTCTCCTATCACCTACCTACACTAGGGGCAATTTACAATGGCCAATTTATCTATCAACCTGCAAGTCCTTGGCTGTGGGAGGAAACCAGAGCACCCGGCGGAAATCCACGCAGACACAGGGAGAACTTGCAAACTCCACACAGGCAGTACCCAGAACTGAACCCGGGTCGCTGGAGCTGTGAGGCTGCAGTGCTAACCACTGCGCCGATATGTTGATAGAGTTGGATCAAAAGGGGTAGGGGGAGGCTAGTGTGGAGCATAAATGCTGACATGGGCTTGTTGGGCTGGATGGCCTGTTTCTGTGCTGCAAATTCCTTTTAGTACATTAGTGTTTGAAAACTATCCATGGCACAGTCTAGCTTCCATCCTTAGGGTAATACTTCACACAAATATACGATACCATGAAACATCCCTTAAGTATTACCAGAATTAATTAAACTGCAAGGCCCTTGATCCCTCCTGATAATCAGAATCTGCTGGTATTAATTTAGATCCCACATGCTGTTGTGCACAGCAGTTTCTCCAATCCAACTGTCCCATTTCTCCAATGTTCCTTTGAATATCGTCAGCACTCAACTCAAAAAAATCAGTGATGTCACTAAGGGGAGGTGCAACAGTACACTAGCATTCTGTCCTAGATTGGATGCAATACCCAAGAGTCAAAGTTGTCAGTTTCAATTATATTACTGTGACAAAGTATCAAATGAGGCAAGGACCATCTCCATGGAGAGTGAATAAGAAGAGAAAGGTGAAGAGAGAAGGGAAGGGGAGAGAGAGAGAGAGAGAGAGAGATGGTAGGAAGTGAGAGAGATTAATTCCGGTGGTACTCTTGAGCACACCTTAGTGGCTGGTTTCAGGGGCAATGTCGGAGACCTAAGAATACGTCATCCATCTGGCCTCCTGGGGACAGTGGATGAAAACCAAAGGACAGAGAAGAAAAACAAATTCTTCAAAAATGGGGAATGCCACTCTCAAAAGAATGTTAGAGTTAATCATAATGTTCAGTGATTACATCTGGTAAAGAGTACTGATAGTGAAACACAATTGAAGTTTAAAACAGCATTGAAGTAACTCGTGACTTTTCATCCTGTAGAGGTCATTTTCTAATGTCATTTCCCTTTTATAATTCATGTCACTTATTTTGTTTCGGTTTAATAAGTATGTTGCTAATCATGAATACAAATATTAACATTCTCACCTTTTCTGTGCCCAGCAGGACCTCTGATTTCCAAGATGACAGCAGTTGCCAAAGGGACAGAGTGTGCTTCAGTTTGCAGCCTTCAAACGCCTAGTGGAAAAAGTACAAAAATATTTCAGTTGATACAGTCTTATAAATATAATGTAGTTGGAAAATTAAGTCACCGTTCAGTCAGGAACCATGTTATTGCGCCTAGGTCAGGTGTCATTGACAAATAACTGCAGATCTTACGCTGCAAAATCATGTGATCTCAGTACTCATATTTGCACGGAGTGCACATGAATACTTTGACCTTTCTGTCCGGTTGTTGATAAAATGATAAGATGAAAAGCAGAGCATGCGAGTTTATTTTGATCTTTATGAGTGCTTTACCTCCTTGGTTACTGAATAGTGTAGATGTTTGTTATGCAAATATACACATATGAAGTGCATTTACCTGTATTGTGTTCAAGGCAATATCCTCTCAAATTAGTGTATGTGGTTAAATAGTGTCGCCATAGCCACACTTGTGGCTAGTCAGTCATTGCAAAGGTGACTAAGTGGGGAAATGGGAAGAGAAAGCATCTGAATAAATGAGGTGGGTGCACACTGCAACCATACTCTCAAACTAATTCAAACACTTTGCAGTTACAGCCAATAGCTACTTAGGAAATTCACTGAATAAAATAGCATGGAAAGGTTATAAAGGAAGACGCTGATAAGTAATTCAAAGGTGAAAAGACAAATATGGTTACTATGCTGGAGAGTAAGTGTTTACCTCATGCAAGCACTAGCAACGTTTTCCAGATAGTGACTGAGTTAATAGCCAGAAATACAGACCTTGCTAACACAGGCTAACACTCGCCGATCCATCCGTAAAGTATCTCTGAGATAGCAGAGAAGCTGGTTGTCCGGGTCTCCTCCTGCAGTAGCGAGGAATCCAACAACAATTTCAATTTTATCCAGAGCATCACAAATGTCACTGTAGGATTTCAACATATTTGTGACTGCAGTGCAGACAGAATGCGGCAATATTTCCTAAACAGGAAGAAAAGAATAAATATCGATTTCTTTTCATACAAATTGGTAGAATTACAAGTGTCCAGTGAGAAATGATGCTCTATCGGTACTGGTGTTAGTATTGGGTGAGGTTTGGTAGATTTGTACTGTACCCTTCTCCATGACTATTCCCCAAACCGCAGTCAGACTATTTAGAATGTGGCAGCCAGAACTGCCGAAATTTCAACACCCAACCACAAGGAGATAACCACAAGAAAGTAAGAAGAGATGGTTAGACAAGCAGTTAGACAAAACTTGGTTGCAGGCAGAGGTAGAGGATAATGGCAGAGATGTACAGCTGCAACAAGTGTGGAACGTCTAGGGTCCTAAACCTGCTCTTTTGGGGTCAAATCTATTCAGACCTCACAGTTCTGCGAGACAAGACAGTTCATTCTACTTGTCCAAGAGATCCAGGCCCCATTACTTATAAGCCTGTAATCAACACCTTAAAGTATCCCTTAAAGACTAGCAGACCAATGGACAGCACTGTATTGCTGTTCTCCAGTTTTGCCAGCAAATGGTAAGTGGGTCAGTCTAGGTTAGTTACATTCAGTGGAAGTAACTCAGTATTGTAATAACACAACAGGAAGTGCAGCAAATGTTCACACATTAGATTCCTGGGCTGATGTATTATTAAATAAAAATGTTAATTCATCTCATAAAACATATAAAACAGGGACTGTGAATATGAAATGTCAGCACAAAAATGTGCCAATGATGCTTCAACATGGTAATCAGCAATTGTCCTTCTTGGACCAGGGCAAGCAATAAACAGTCTCAGGTCTAAGCAAATCAAAAATACAAACATGAAGTCATTTGTTTGCCTTTTAATCTACTGCAGCCATCAATCCTTTCTACTAAAACGTAATGGCTCTGATTTTGAACTTTGTATCGTTCTGATTTTCAGTGGGGCAGCAGAGACCAAAATGAAACTCCCACCAACTTCCTGCAGGCCTCGATTTAGGTGACATCATTCCTCATTATTCGTTAGCCATTTTGGTACATATAGTGTACACCTGCCGAGTGTTGGAATTAGACAGTGGGAAATGGTCAGAACCAGTGTCCCTTAGAGGGATGACTGGAAGCAGCTCTGGGAACAATAAATAAAGAAAAAATTGGCACATTCCGGGCATCAAGATGTGCATAATTTCCCTCACTATGCCTTGCTGCTAATCCTCCTCCTTCAATAATGACTCCCTAACTGCCCCCGATTGTCCTAGCCCTCCCCTTTAATTTTTCTGCTGCAAGCCCGTGAATGTGGATAGCTGCCGATTTCTTGCCCTCTCTGCCTCCGCCACTCCCCAGAAGTACTGGCGAGCTACCTGTCAGCACTCAGAATGTACTGGCAGCTTACCAGTTGAATATCATTGAGGCCCAACTATCAATATGTTTCAGGCCTCTCGCTGGGATCTCTGGTGACCATTGTGATTGCTCCATCCACCAGATGTACACTGAAGATGCAAATCAACCCTAACCTTATTGCCACCCCACAAAAAATGGTACACATGAATATACTACAGTAAACACCTCCCAGCAGAGTCATTTATGTTCATCAGTAATCTCTTGGCTTTTTGTTTGTAATTTTCTCACCAAAAATTATCATCTACTTGTTCAAGAACGTGCTAAAATGCTGCATTTTTGCCTGTCATCACCAAGACTTTTCTCAGTCTGATTGAGGCATTAAATGGGACACTATAGTAAAGCAGATGGCTCCACTTTCAACAGAACCTACTTGTCTTGATCTACAATAAAACTATTTGAAAACACAAATGTTGACTAGAATGTATTTGGCTGTAAACTGTGTCCTGCAATTTTACTGACTTCTGTCTGGACTGTAGAATTTGTCCTGCCTGAGAAAAATAACTTACTTGAGATATCTTTGCTTTCAGCTCTGTAAAGATGCTTGAGTAATCCCTTTCATGCCTCCCTACAAACTTGGGAACTTCCTGTTTAAAAAAAAAGTAAATTTTAATTGGTCCTGTTCACTGTAAAGTTAAAAGAATCTTCAAAAAAAAAGATACTTACAGAATCAACAATGGATGGTTTCCCTTTCAGGAACAGTCGTATCAGCTGCCGCTCAATGTTTTTAATGTCATACTCGGGTAATGTCTCCTGTCCTTTTTCCAGGGAGTACTGGCAGTTTGACAGAGCGAGTGGAATGAAATCTTTATCGGGGTCACAGAGAATTAAATGTGCATCTGATACCTCTTCTGGGCTGATGGAAGATCTACCAGAAAAAAATGGATAATTCTATAAATTATACGTAAATATACCAAGTAATCTCACTCCAAAATGCTAAATGAGGAAAGAGGAAATGATCATACTAACAGAAACACATTAATAACAGAACTTCATTGGTTGAGGCACATTATTTGGGAAATGTTAGATGAGCATTGCATCTGATCTGTGTTACACAGATTAATGGACAGGGTGCCAAACAGGAAGGGTTTCATTTTCTTAGCACCACAGTGCTTCACCTTCTTGCAATTACTTAAAAAAAAAAGCAGGAAATTGCTTACTTTTTGCGATCACTAATGGCCCCAATGAGATCATTTTGAATCTCAATGAGAAACTTGCTGAGTGTAGTGGCACAAAGACCTGGACCCTGTTGTTGAGGCAACAAAATTTCAATGGAACTTTCAAAAGTTAAGTCCTTCTGACACAGCTCTTTTGGAATTCTCAGATCTGGAAAACAAGAAATTGAAAATATAACTGAAACAGCTCTGTATGGCTAAGCTTACTAAAACCTCTTAGGTCTGAGGGGGAAAGTGATAGTCTAGATCTTACTACAATAATTGTATGGAAGCAGGAGAGAACGAGCAGGCATCGTTTTCAACTGAGCTAAATGCAACTGTGATGAACAATCTTAAATAGGTTTTTTAACCCATGAGATAAATTATTATTTTGTACAATGAATGTGAACTAGATTGAAGTAATTTAAAAAAAGGAATGGCTGATTCCGAACTCAGGAAGAAGGCGATATGAGCATGGCAGCAAGTCAGGAAGGAGCTGGTTTAATGCATAGAAGTCAACACAGACATAAATGGCAGAGTTATTTGGATATACTAAACAGCTTTTCTCATATTCAAATATGTGGCACATTTTCATGTCTAAATATTCTAACTTTTAAGTGACCATCACTTTCTCTGAATCAAAAAGATTACTATAGATCTGATAAGCAAAATGGTTAAGCAAAAGGATTTAATTTTAATAAGTATTTATTTATTTATATCAATTAACTAATTAGTGATAGAAATGTCAGTTAGAGGGGTGAAGTGCTTCACCTGTGAGATGTGGGAAGTCCGTGACGCTTCCAGCGTTCCGGGCGACTACATCTGCAGGAAGTGTACCCAGCTGCAGCTCCTCACAGACCGCATGGATCGGTTGGAGCGACCACTGGATGCATTTCGGAGCATGCAGGTGGCGGAAAGCGTCACAGACAGGAGTTTTAGAGAAGTGGTTACACCCAAGGTGCAGGCAGATAGATGGGTGACCGCTAGAAGGGGCAGGCAGTCAGTGCAGGAATCCCCTGTGGCTATCCCCTTCTCTAACAAGTATACCGTTTTTGATACTGTTGGGGGGGATGGCCTATCAGGGGAAAACAACAGCAGCCAGAGCAGTGGCACCACGGCTGGCACTGTTGTTCAGCAGGGAGGGACAAAGCGCAGAAGAGCAATAGTTATAGGGGACTCTATAGTCAGGGGCACAGATAGGCGCTTCTGTGGACGTGAAAGAGACTCCAGGAAGGTATGTTGCCTCCCTGGTGCCAGGGTCAAGGATGTCTCTGAATGAGCAGGGGGAATTCTGAAGGGGGAGGGTGAACAGCCAGAGGTTGTGGTACACATTGGTACCAACGACATAGGCAGGAAGAGTGGTGAGGTCCCGTAGGGGGAGTTTAGGGAGTTAGGTATTAAGTTAAAAAACAGGACTTCTCAGGTTGTAATCTCTGGATTACTCCCTGTGCCACGTGCCATTGAGGCTAGAAATAGGAAGATAGTGCAGCTAAACACGTGACTGAGCAGCTGGTGTAGAAGGGAGGGTTTCAGATATCTGGATCATTGGGCTCTCTTCAGGGACAGATGGGACCTGTACAAGAAGGACGGGTTGCATCTAAACTGGAAGGGCACTAATATCCTGGCTGCAAGGTTTGCTAGCGTCACTCGGGAGGGTTTAAACTAGTGTGGCAGGGGGATTGGAACCAGAGCAGTAGGACAGCTAGTGAAGTAAATGTGGAGGACATAGTAAATAAGGCCAGTAGGACTAAGAGGAAGAACAGGCAGGGAGATGTTGCTGAGCACAGCGGGACTGGTGGTCTGAAGTGCATTTGTTTCAATGCGAGAAGTGTAACAGGTAAGGCAGATGAAAGAGCTTGGATTAGTACTTGGAAATATGATGTTGTTGCTATTACAGAGACTTGGTTGAGGGAAGGGCAGGATTGGCAGCTAAATGTTCCAGGCTTTAGAAGCTTCAGGCGGGATAGAGGGGGATGTAAAAGAGGTGGGGGAGTTGCATTACTGGTTAAGGAGAATATCACAGCTGTACTGCGGGAGGACACCTCAGAGAGGTCATGCAGCGAGGCAATATGGGTGGAGCACAGGAATAGGAAGGGTGCAGTCACGATGTTGGGGGTTTACTACAGGCCTCCCAACAGCCAGCGGGAGGTAGAGGAGCAGATATGTAGACAGATTTTGGAAAGATGTAAAGGTAACAGGGTTGTAGTGGTGGGTGATTTTAACTTCCCCAATATTGACTGGGACTCACTTAGTGCTAGGGACTTGGATGGGACAGAATTTGTCAGCAGCATCCAGGAGGTCTTCTTGAAACATTATGTAGATAGTCCAACTAGGGATGGGGCCATTCTGGACCTGGTATTGGGGAATGAGCCCGGCCAGGTGGTCGAAGTTTCAGTGGGGGAGTATTTCGGGAGCAGTGACCATAATTCCATAAGTTTTAAGGTACTTGTGGATAAGGATAAGAGTAGTCCTCGGGTGAAGGTGCTAAATTGGGGGAAGGCTAATTATAACAATATTAGGCAGGAACTGAAGAATTTAGATTGGGGGCGGCTGTTTGAGGGTAAATCAACATCTGACATGTGGGAGTCTTTCAAATGTCAGTTGATTAGAATCCAGGACCAGCATGTTCCTGTGAGGAAGGAGGATAAGTTTGGCAAGTTTCGGGAAGCTTGGATAACACGGGATATTGTGAGCCTTGTCAAAAAGAAGAAGGAAGCATTTGTAAGGGCTGGAAGGCTAGGAACAGATGAAGCACTTGAGGAATATAAAGACAGTAGGAAGGAACTTAAGCAAGGAGTTAGGAGGACTAAAAGGGGTCATGAAAAGTCATTGGCAACCAGGATCAAGGAAAATCCCAAGGCTTTTTATACATATATAAAGAGCAAGAGGGTAACCAGGGAAAGGGTTGGCCCACTTAAGGACAGAGATGGGAATCTATGCGTGGAGCCAGAGGAAATGGGTGAGGTGCTAAATGAGTACTTTGCATCAGTATTCACCAAGGAGAAGGACTTGGTGGATGATGAGCCTAGGGAAGGGAGTGCAGATAGTCTCAGTCATCTCATTATCAAAAAGGAGGAGGTGTTGGGTGTCTTGCAAAGCATTAAGGTAGATAAGTCCCCAGGGCCTGATGGGATCTACCCTAGAATACTGAGGGAGGCAAGGGAAGAAATTGCTGGGGCCTTGACAGAAATCTTTGCATCCTCATTGGCTACAGGTGAGGTCCCGGAGGACTGGAGAATAGCCAATGTTGTTCCTTTGTTTAAGAAGGGTGGTAAGGATAATCCAGGAAATTATAGGCCGGTGAGCCTTACGTCAGTGGTAGGGAAACTTTTAGAGAGGATTCTTCGGGACAGGATTTACTCCCATTTGGAAACAAACAAACTTATTAGCGAGAGAGAGCATGGTTTTGTGAAGGGGAGGTCGTGTCTTACTAATTTGATTGAGTTTTTTGAGGAATTTACAAAGATGATTGATGAGGGAAGGGCGGTGGATGTTGTCTATATGGACTTTAGTAAAGCCTTTGACAAGGTCCCGCATGGCAGACTGGTGCAAAAGGTGAAGTCACACGTGATCAGAGGTGAGCTGGCAAGATGGATACAGAACTGGCTCAGTCACAGAAGACAGAGGGTAACAGTGGATGGGTGTTTTTCTGAATGGAGGGATGTGATTAGTGGTGTTCCACAGGGAAATCTGCTGGGACCTTTGCTGTTTGTAGTATATATAAATGATTTGGAGGAAAATGTAGCTGGTATGATTAGTAAGTTTGCGGACGACACAAAGGTTGGTGGAGTTGCAGATAACGATGAGGATTGTCAGAGGATACAGCAGGATATAGATTGGTTGGAGACTTGGGCGGAGAAATGGCAGATGGAGTTTAATCCGGACAAATGTGAGGTAATGCATTTTGGAAGGTCTAATGCAGGTGGGAGGTATACAGTAAATGGCAGAACCCTTAGGAGTATTGACAGGCAGAGAGATCTGGGCGTACAGGTCCACAGGTCACTGAAAGTGGCAACGCAGGTGGATAAGGTAGTCAAGAAGGCATACGGCATGCTTATCTTCATCGGTCGGGGCATAGAGTATAAAAATTGGCAAGTCATGTTGCAGCTGTACAGAACCTTAGTTAGGCCACACTTAGAATATTGCATGCAATTCTGGTCGCCACACTACCAGAAGGACGTGGAGGCTTTGGAGAGGGTACAGAGGAGGTTTACCAGGATGTTGCCTGGTCTGGAGGGCATTAGCTATGAGGAGAGGTTGGAAAAACTCGGATTGTTTTCACTGGAACGACGGAGGTGGAGGGGCGACATGATAGAGGTTTACAAAGTTATGAGCGGCATGGACAGAGTGGATAGTCAGAAGCTTTTTCCCAGGGTGGAAGAGTCAGTTACTAGGGGACATAGGTTTAAGGTGCGAGGGTCAAAGTTTAGAGGGGATGTGCGAAGCAAGTTTTTTTACACAGAGGGTGGTGAGTGCCTGGAACTTGCTGCCAGGGGAGGTGGTGGAAGCAGATACGATAGCGACGTTTAAGAGACATCTTGACAAATATATGAATAGGAAGGGAATAGAGGGATATGGGCCCCGGAATTTCCATTTCGGCAGGTATCAAGATCGGTGCAGGCTTGGAGGGCCGAATGGCCTGTTCCTGTGCTGTACTGTTCTTTGTTCTTTGTTTGTTCTTTGTTATCTGTTCTTCATTTAACTGCACTTCCATGGTCCACCACAGAATCCCAGTTAAGCTGAACCACTAGACCATTCCACACTATGATGGCTTTCACAACTTGATTCACAATAAACACAGCAAGTGCTGCAGGCAGCCCTGCTCTACAGTACGGATATATATCAATTTGTCTTGCACTGAGCCAAGTTGTGTGATCTCCTTCAGCCAAAACTGTGTCTGGAAAGATCACTTAATGTCAGAAAATTCCATAATGATATACCCTGCGACATGGATTCATGAATCACTCAGATTTAAGTGACAGCCTCAGAGACTGCAGAGAGTACATGAAATCCTGCTGTCTCAGCTGCGTTGGCAAGTCGAGGACTGTTGCGAAAAATGGTGAGAAACGACAGCAGAATGGTGTTACTAAATAACATGGATCCAACAGGAAAACCGATCCAATGGAATGTGGATTCAACGGCTACATTACACTCACTGTTCTTTGCCAATAACAAACGCAACTCATTCCACAACTGTAAGAAAATCTTGATCCTTTTCTCAAAGCGATGCTTTTGGCCCTGTTGACCTAGAAACACAAAAATGAAACAAGAATAAGCCAAGTGTCTGTAAACAGATTAAGACCACTGTCATGTATCTGTAATGAATTGCCCTTCACTTACATTCCATGTCCCTCTTGAATTTCCCTTCTTTTCATTCTCTCAAAGACAACCATCATGTAGATTAGAAATAGCAGAAGCTTATTTGGTCAAAGAATTTCAATCTTGCACAGCTTCCTGTCATACACTCCCACTGCTTTCAGAGTAATATGAGGACACACCTTGTTCACAGCTCAACACGACTAGCATTAAAAAGTAACATTTTACCTGAAGGCATTTGCTGAAGGAACTGAGAAATAGTCTTTGATTTCACATTTGAGGCACTTTGGAATGTCCTGATTAATTCATACTGAAGTCCAAGAAGATCGGGTAGATTCTTAAGCATCCTTATATAACATGCCTAAAAAAAAACAGAATGGATATCATTTTGTAAAGCAATCAAGTTAAGCCATGAATTGTCAGAGGTCACCATTTCTCCAGCAGCTGCAGATCTTGCTCCTGTTTGCCAGTTAGTTAAACTGTTATATAACTCTGAATAAATGAGTTATAGAGCAAGGTATTAAATGATCCACTACCTATTGGAAACACATACCTGTTTAAATGAGCTGACTCATGTGACTTTTTAAACTTCAATTTGACATTGGGGAAGCTTAATGAAAGTCACAAGAATAAAAAAAGCATGGTGAAATTTATGTACAGATCGCAATTCAGGGAGAAAATTACATTTTTCAGCACACAAGAGTAACCCTTTTTAAAAACTTAAGAATTGAATCCTCAATTTGAGAATCCTTTAAAAAAATTTGTGAAACTGGCCGACTGTCCGCACCGCCAAGACCTAGATGAATAGATGTTACTTAAGGAACACACACAGAAGGAACAGAAGCATGGATGGAAGGCTAGGAATCTTTTGCTTGGCATGGAGATATTGCCATTGATTTTAACAGCTATGTCAGGCCGAAACTGGGCAGGGGGCAGTTGAAATGGGGCAAGGCCCCTACCCATTCAATTCCTACCCAATCAACACCTGCTCTGAGCCAGTGGGTTCCTTCCTTAAATATGTAGCTCAGACTCTGATAACATCATTGGGGCCTGCTTGCTATTTTTAACTGAGGCCTGAGGGGGGAAAGCAGTGGTGGCTTCCCCACCAAGCCAAAGCTGTTGGGGTCTGGATGCAGGGCCGAATTAGGCCCCGGTAAGTGTAAATTTCTCCATTTTTTACAGGTTCTCTAGTGCGCCAAGAGGAGCAGGAGCAGGGGGAAAACCTGGGGTACTACAGGCCCCAAAAGGAGATCTTGGGCCTCCCCTTACCCAGACCACCATGTTCTGCCCTGAGTACTGTGCTGCAATTACCTTGTGCTGGAGACTGCTACCCTGGGTATCCAGCCACTGAGCAGCCCAATTTGAACAGCTGGGCAGCTGCTTCCAAACTGTTCATATTGGGAAGTTGACAAGCTTGCTCATGAGGCCCAGCCATTAGAATTGGCCGAGCCTCTCTGGAACCACTCCAAGACAAACCGGCCACTCGCTAGGCTACGTTCCCACCCAGGAGTAAAAACTGACCCCATCATGTCAGAGAAGCATGGTGTGCTTAAGCAGCAGTCCAACTGGAAGGTACAACTGACATGCTAAAACAATAAAATGACTGGCATGGTATGACAGCAATAACAACAACAACATTTTAAGATCCTTATAACTTTTTTATATGACATTTATTGGCTTGTATATTCTGTAAACACAATAAAATACTCTGAATTCCAGTCACTTCATAAATACTGACAAATACATTGTTTTCTCTCTAAAGTCGTGTATCTGATAAAGATGGAAAATTCAATTACACAAAAAGTAATGTTCACCACCTCCTTCTTTCTGAATATTTGGCAAGTTTATTGAGTAGCTGAATAATGGAGACCAGGCAGGTCTCTGATTCAATCTCAGATTTGTGCCTAGTTAGCTAATGTCAGCCAGGATGTGTTCAGGGAATAGGGCTGTGTTTGGAAAATTATGTTTTAACTTAGCAAAGTGAAAATAGAGATATGTTGTCGAAGCCTAGGTTTGGATATTAGACCGTTTTTCTTTTCCTAGAGAACAGTGGACCTGTGAAACAGATTGCTGGCATCTCTAGTAAACAGTGACCCACTGTATTCCTTCAAGAGAGAGTTGGACTGACTCTTTTGGCCACAGAAAACCGAATCTCTACCTCTTAAATGTTCTGCTGCTCTTTTGTTCTCACTGGGAACACACCTCTCATGATTATATCACTGGAACTATTTTACTACAGAGGGCACATTATGCTAAGATCCATTCTGCTAATGAAGAGTGACAGTTAAACAACACTTAAAATACCTTTTGAAGAAATTGCCATAGGATAGGTGTCAGTTTCTTTCCATCCTTTTGCTCTACAACATGAGTAAAGTTCTCCACACAGGTTCGACGTTGACATTTCCAGGCAGAGGAACAGTCCAAAACATCACGGGGACAGGTCAGAAAATCCGATGGGTCTCCATACAGCAGTTTAACAATGGGACTCCCACCAATTCTGTCATCAGAACTCATCTGCTTGCCTACATCCAACAACCTTGCATCAAGATCCTGTGAATTACAAAAGGAGGGGAAAGTTTCCTCGTTTACTGGCTCCATGTCTCGAATGTTCATGAACAAGTCGCAGTTTAGAAGTGTTAGCAGTTTTGTAGGGAGACACATTTTGATAATTACTTACTGTTTGGTGAGTAGTTTTCTTTTAAATTCAAAATTGAATTTTTAACAACATCTAAGAAGGAATTAATTCTCCCAACGCTCAGATCTTGAGTTCACAGCAACAGATGTTGCTTCTGAAAGCAGACTAAATATCCTAAAAACTGATGATTCTGCCCCTTTATACCTTCAATGTCTGGAATAACATGTCCAGGATGAATAATTGCTCTTAGTTTCCGAGATCCGGTGGGCTGTCTACCATAACCTGGTCTTCTCTACATTGTAATAAATCTCAACTGTCATACCAATGTGTACAGGTTAAAAATAACAAATTTATTTGTATGTAAGATCATATACAAAAGTAGTAAGACAGCAAGAAGCTAAAAGTATTATCAAGACACAGTCAGTCAACAAGGTGCTATAAAAATAAAAAATGCTGGAAATACTCAGCAGGTTTGGCAGCATTTGTGGAGCAAGAAATGGATTTAATGTTTCAGGTTTCAACAGAAAGGTCACAGACCTGAAACGTTAACTCTGGCTGGGAATTTTTCAGGGACAAAGCGGATGATGATGGAAGCTGGGGGGGTGGGGGGGGTGCGGCTGTAAGATCGTGTGAAATGCCATCCGGTTGGGCCCCAACGTCATCACGCCAGGATGCAATTTCACGAGTGGCGGAAGGCAAGTTGCATGGAGATTCGAAAATGAGCAATTAAAAGGGAATTTAGACGGTTACGGAGGCAATCTAAACTTATTTTATGGGCTGCTCCAAATTTTCCGAGTAGCACAGGGTGTCAGACTCTCTTCAGCTTTTAAAGGGCAGTAACGGAGCAGCAGCTGTTGGTGTTGCTGCACTTGGCAGCCATGTAGTGAGGTGTTTCACTTACATCACAAGGAAGGAATAGGGCAACCATTTATTTGGGGTCGAGGCCCCCTTGAGGAGTTATTCTTCCTGTCAGGGGACTCACTGGGGAGGGGCCTGAGAGGAGGGTGGGCTGGGTAGCATTCAGCACTCACTGGAAGGATGCCCTCATTATAGTGGCAGGGCCCAGGTAGCATGGGCATCATGCAGAGTGATGGGGGTCCTTGGCTGGAGGCTGAAAGGGTCTGGTTGCTGACTGAATAGGGTGGTTTCCGGCTGCACGCTTCCTGATGGCCACAGTTTGACACAGGGCTCGGGCGCTGGTGGCCTTTTAAACAGGCTGCCAGCACTTCCTTCCGTGTCAGCTGACGACACGGCTGCTGCCTCAAGACCCACCTCTGGTCGCTGAGTGGTCGGCCTCCCTGCCTGCCGGCCGTTAATTAGACAGCCGCTTCAAGATTCCAATGGGAAGAGGACTCTGAGCGGGAGGGCCTTCGCCACCTGCTTCCAGTTCCGCTTTCCCTTTCCTGCCAAGTCCAATGAAATCCCAGCCTCAGTTCCTTTCTCCACAGACGCTGCCAGGCCTGTTGAGTATTTCCAGCATTTTCTGTTTGAATTTCAGATTTCCAGCATCCGCAGTATTGTGTTTTTGACAAGGTATTATGCCCTTTTCTAGAATGTACTTCCTCCATAGCTCCTTGCAAGACACAGCTTTTGGATAAAGGAATTTAAACGTCACAATGCATCGTTGGACTCCAGATGTTAATTCAGAACTAAAGTTGAGCAGGTAGGGTTGTCATTTATACCACAGAAAAGTCATTCGTATCACAGATATGTTGATGTTGAGACAGTAACTGTTTTTATGGTTCAGACATCAGAGAGGATGGAAATAATCTTTACTTTTACCACTTGAGTGGTAAATCATTGAAATCACTGCAAACTAAAGTCAAGTAGGTTCTATAAAGGACAGGAAATCCGCTCACCCAGTATACTGGCCAAGCCATGAAGATGAAAATCACCTCCAAGTAATCCATAGTCTTCTTAATCTTAATATTTTGATGAGAACTTGCCCAAACAATCTCTGACCTAATTATTTCAGCTAATATCACTAACTAAAGCTGGCCAATGCATAACAAATATGTGGATGGATCTGGTTAGTTATGTGTTCTGGCCACTCTGTCTTACAGAAACAGAAAGAAAGAACTTGCATTTATATAGTGCCTTTCGCGTCCTCAGGACATCTCAGAGCACTTCATAGCCAATGAGGTCATAATTGAAGTGTAGACATTGTTGTATTAAAGGCAAATTTAGCAGCCAATTTACACACAGAATGGTACCACAAGCATGAAGGAGATAAATGACCAGTTAATGTGTTTTAGTGATGTTGGTTGAGAAATAAATATTGACCAGGAATGTTCTGATTTTTGCCAAGGGATCTTTTATGTTGATCTAAGTGCGCAGGCAGGGTCTCAGTTTAATATATTATCTAAAAGGCAATGCTTCCATAGTGCTGCAGTGAAGTAGCAGCCTAGACTATGCAGTCATGACTCTGAACTGGGGTTTCGTCCAAGGCTGACAAGTTGCTCATAAAGTGATTCCTTCAAAGATACAGCTAGCTGATTTTTAAATAATTAACATTGCATTCAGAAACATTCAAAACGTTCCTCTGGAACCAAGTCTTTATCCTAACCTTGCCATGCCTTCTCTACTTTTCTCATGCTCCTCATTCACCTATTCATCCTTGCTTTAAAGCACTCTATGATGTCTTCCTGCACTATAAAAATATTGGTGTTGCTAGCTGCATTTTATCTACTGAAAATAGTTCTGAAAGTCCAAATGGTGAAAACGGTGTTATGACGATGAGCACATTTACCATACGTGGGCATCAGAAAGGAATACTTCATACAGTAATTCAACTAACCTTCAACAATGGAGAGATAAGAACTTTGATGAACTGCTTCTCCCATGCATTTCTAGCTTGCTTTGATGATAGGTGTTCATTCCACCTTTCTGGGTGCTCTGGGTAAATAATGTCACAGAAAAGGATATAATTCAGGATAATGTTCAGTATAGACCAATGATCTGCCCTCTCCAGTGATTATTATTGGACACTCTCAGGGGATAAATGTCCTTTTTGTTCAAAAAAGTTAGTTTCTAAGTTGTTAGGATAAGTACTCTACATATTATGGCATTAGATAAATTAAACTGCAGTTTTGCAAGTTGTGTGCAATGTACATTTGAGAGGCTGAATTATGACTGATAGGGGTATTTCTGACAGTGCACAATGTCGACCTATGGAATTGAAAAAAACTGACATTTTCCAAGCTGCATACAAACTGTACAAACAAAATTATGTTTTGCCACATGCAAGGTGTCCATGTCAAACTGCTTCAAATCAGGTTAAACCACTATAATGTGAGATAAATCTCCATATATGAATACCTTGGGACTGAAATCTCTCTGGGGTTATACTGGGTTTCTGGAAGCTTCTGTGAGGTCTAGTTGGGAGCAGAGCCTCTGTCTGCTTTTTATTTGGGTGCCTGTGTCAGAAGGGATGGGGCCAAGGGTGAGCCTCCCGATGCTGTGTCGCACCCCCCACACGATAGTTGACCTGTTCCAAAATTGGAGGTCGATATGTTGAGGGAGGTGAGATGTACGGGACTCCACTCTTGGTTCAATGAGTCCCATTAGGGTAGCATCATCTGCTTGGGGAACCCCAGATGCCCCTGTCCTCCCAGCACCAAGGCCTGTACATCATGAACACATCCTGGGACTCCCCAAGTTTCGGTGGAAATGAGTGTCACAGCATCTCACCACCTCCTTCAGAATGCTGTGGTCATGCTACTTTTAATCAAACTGATTTGAATCTTTGACAATCACTCTTGTGAGAAAATAAACTGAATATTGCTGTTTTAATAACAAGTAATTATAGGTTGTAGATGAAGGAATTAAAATCCCAAAAACCACTGATGATTGCAAATGAAAAGACGATTCTTCAAAAGAGACAGGACAACTCAATATAGTTTTGAGGGCTCTTCACATGTTCCCAGCACCCATTGTACTTGTTTGATGGTATGAGTAAAGAGTTCAGTGTACTGCACAAGACTACCCTATCATTACCTTGATGTTGATTCAGCAATTTATCAATAAGCAGATGAATGCAGGTGGCTATGTCATCAATGTTCTTCCCCAGTGTCTTTCCAAGCTGATTCAGATCTATTTCAAGATGCTGCCACAAGAACTCTGACACATTTGATACCCGTTGGCTAATCATTTCTCCAATGATCTGCATGAGAAATCAATGGACAGAATTTTGGCAGTTTAAGATTTATATAAAATGTGTTCACAAAGCAAGTGTTTTCAACTGTTCACCTTTTTATCGAGGGAATTTAATCACATCAGTCCACATTTTTGAATAACAGGGGATTGAAAAATCTCCACTAACCCATACATTTTAAATGTCAAATTATTACTCTGCTGTGACCACTTTCTGCAGCTATCACGTAATTGAATTTATTGTAGATGACAGATAAAAAATGATAGCCTGAAAATTATATTGTGTGATAATGCCATTTCACCACTTAACACTTTCATGTGAAAGTCCCTTGTCTGCTATTTTAGTGGAGACATTAACCATTTATTTTGAAAGAACTTAAAAAAAAAAGTGAAGAAAAGAATTAATATAAATGCTAGTTGCTCTCTCATGACGTGGAAGACAGAGGGTTGAGAACAGGTGTAGTTATTATCTGAAGCAGGGTTACAGTGGTGGGGATAAGGGGAACTGTTGCAGTAAACTTGTCCCACTCCAGGTGTGAGCACAAAAATCAAGGTTGACATTCTAGTGTGGGAGTGCTGCACTGTCGGAGGTGCCGTCTTTTGAGTGAGATGTTAAACCGAGGTGCCATCTGCTTGCTCAGGTGGATGTAAAAGATCCCATGGTACTATTTTGAAGAAGAGCAGGGGAGCCACCCCTGGTGTCCTGGCCAACATTTATCCCTCAGTCAACATCACAAAAACATGATATTATCACATTGCTATTTGTGGGAGTTTGCTGTGTGTGTACTGACTGCCACATGTCCTGCATTACAACAGTGACTACACTTCAAAAACTGCTTTATTGGCTGTAAAAGCGCTTTGAGACATCCAGTGGTCATGAAAGGCGCTCTATAAACACAAGTTTTTTTTGTCAATTGTCAGTGTCAGCACCTCTATTGGAGAAAGTGTGCAATTACAGAGTGACAAGATTTAGGCAGTTTCTGTCATAAATGTGGATATCGGAGTTTATAATGAAAAAAATTGACAGCAAGTGTGCGGATATATGATTTTTAATATATTATTGATTATAGATGCAAGAATTTCTCTTAGATACTCAATGTTTATTACTGCACAATAAAATTTTCAGGCTCAATAACTTAATAAAAAAAAGAGCTAGTTACCTGACGATGATGAACTGTCCCGAGCATCATTGACACATGTGTCAGTACTCGCAGTAACAAGAAAGCAACAGGAGTCATCTGTCGATCGGGTGCGACAACTTGATTTCTCTTGGAGGCACGTCCCAAGATGTGACCAGTCTGAGTTTGATCTCCGTGACTACAAAAGAGCCATAGAGCCATAATTGAGCCTAGAGATTCCTGAATTTCTGCTCTGCTACAGGTAGTGACCTAAAGTAAATTAACAGACTTCCAGCACTGGCCTAAGTTTGGACTGCTCTCTGGGGCCCACTCAGATTTCACTCAAAACTGCTCATGCCTACTGGCATTGCATTGCTGCTTTTAATAGCCAGTAGTGCCTTGCTGTGCGGCATCTTTCTTTTCTCCAAAAGTATAACTGGAGATAAGGTCAGTGTAAAAGAAAATATATTTTTTCATAGGATGTGAGCAGCGTTGGTTAAACCCAGCATTTATTGCCCATCCCTAATTGCTCGACAACTGAATGGCTTGCTAGACCATTTCAGAGGGCAGTTAAGAGTCAATCACATTGCTATGGGTCTGGAGTCACATGTTGGACAGACCAGGAAAGGATGGCAGGTTTCCTTCCCTAAAGGGCATTAGTGAACCAGAGAGGTTTTTATGAAAATCAATGATAGCTTCATGATACCATTACTGAGAATAGCTGTTAATTCCAGATTTTTATTAATTAGCTAAATTTAAATTCCACCAGCTGCTGTAATGGGATTTAAACCCATGTCCCCGGGACATTAGCCTGGCCCTCTGGATTACTAGTTGAGTGACATTACCACTACGCCACTGTCTGGCTACCTTTCCCCTATACTGAGTATTTGCATTGTAAATGACAAATTTTGTAGCTGATCGTTTGTGAGATTGGACAGTGTCCTTCCCTCAACCTCACTTGCAGTTTCCCATCACGACCAGTGGGAATGGTTGGGGTTGACAGGGTGGGGCGGATGGGGAGCCTACTCAGTTGGCATTCGCACTGTACTTCACCATGGCTTTGCACAACCAGTTTTGCATCAGCACAACCACTAGGTATGCAGTATTGCAAGGTTGTAATTTATAAACAAAGCTGCTAGGATCATCTAATATAAAATGTACATACTTTACTGAAGGAGTAAATCCAGCAACAGGTTTGTGAGATTGTCCACCAGTCACTTGATGACAATTAGGGCAGCGAGCAGTTTCCACCGGTTTCCCACACTGTCAATTAAATATTTGTTTAGTTAGTTATCAACTTGACTTTTCTCTCTGCCAGAAATGGCGAAGCTGCATCTCTGATTTGTTCATGGGCAACAAGCAGAAAACCTCAGCTTCTGGAAATCCAAAACAGAAAATAGAGGAAACATTCGGAAGGTTAGGCACCATCTGTGATAAGTGAAAGATTTGGTTGCAGGTGTTTGACAATACGGGAAGACATTGCTAATGATCAGCATTTAACAAAGAATGGGACAAAGGGGGAAAACAAACCCGCATGGGAAAAGAAACAGAATGAGCTGTAAATGCTTAAATGGGCAAGTGACATTTAGGATTTAGCATTAGACTCATGGACTTCCTGCACAGAAGAAAATGAGTTTCAATCCAAGTCAAATTTTGTTTCTCTTTGGCCAAGTCACTAAATGGTGCAATCCAAAGCAGTGGACCATCCTGTCTTGGGTGGATCTTCGGATTTAACCTGGCAGGACCAAACCCACAGCAACACTTCAGTAACCCCTGTTGCTGAGAAAATGGGGAATTCAGCTAAGCCAGCTCACTAAGGTCAATGTTCATACTATACAGCTACAAAGTGCTCAGGAGAAAGATCAGATACTCTCCCTGATGCTTGTATTGAACTTGGCTGGAACAGCATATGATGCCGAACACAGAATGAACAGAGTGGGATTGGGACTGCGACTGAAAATTAAGAATTACAGTTGCAGCCCACAGGGAGCTCAGGTTCATTCTTTGACAGCATGAAGGTGTTTGGTAAAGTAGTTAGCTGTATTTTCCACTCCACTTTGTTTCAGTTTCTCTAATTGGTGAGAAGCAGTGAAGCAGACAGATAGATGAGGGTGAGGGCGGAGTGGGGAGGTAAGGGAGCGGGTTACATGGGAGAAAGGTGGCAGCTGGGCATGGGCAGGCTTGTTTCTCCGGCTCTTAGTTGATGGATTAGCATTGTAGTATAGATGAGATAGTTCCATACAGCAAGAGGGAGCCAATTTGAATGCTAAGCCAGGATTACTACATCAATTTCAGCCCTTACTGAGATCTCAGCAGAACTTTCTCATTAAATTTTCTTTAACTCTCTGGGGGAATCGAAAGAAAAGAGAAATCAAATTTGTGGAGGTCAGATTTCATCCTGTATGCCCCCTAGAGGATTAACTGTGGAGCAGCACCAAGAATAACAATTCACCAAATGAGTGCCTAAATTGTAGAGAATAGTATATTATGTACAAAGCCTCATTAAAAAAAAAACTACAGCAAGTAATGACTAATGATTTAACTCTTTAACACTGACGTAATGAAAATGTTAAAGGGGGTGCAAAAGTTACTTGCAATTAACAAATACACTGAAATCTTATATAAATACTTAAAATAACAAATATGGATTCTTACCTCACCAACTGGAATACTTTCACCACAACTGCATTCTGCATTGAAATACAGAAAATGGAAGTTGCATCATTAAGAGTGCAGCAAGGACAAAATTGAGAAAAATTTCACCTTTATATAAAAGTAGTTTACTTGTCGTTTTGCTCTTGTGTAAATTATTTTTCAAGTTTCACAGACAGTGTTTTCCACCATTAAAAATCTCAGATGTAATATATACCAAGTATTAACCTTACATTGCTAGTAGAAAATAAACCTTGCAACATATCTGCCAGCCACACCAACAATGTCACTTGCTTGCAGTGTAATGCCTGCGACATTCATTTGTTAATGTCATTCCAAACAGGCACTCAATATTAGTAAAGACCAGAGATTTAACATTATAAAATGCATTGGAAACTGTAATGGCATTAGTACAATCTGCACATTCTTACACTGCTAAGGGTTCAATCTGGACATAATGAAAACACCTGAGCTCTTTGTAATTGTCTTCTGTCATACACCATTTTATAGCACCCATGGTATCAATATCTTCTGGTACGACTATTTTAGCTCCAGTGTAAAAAAGCAGAATATTTTTTAAAAGGCATGAAACTTTTAAATGCTGATGTTCAGAAAGACTTGGATGCACTCGTACAAGGAACACAACATTAGCATGCAGGTACAACAAGCAATTAGGAAGGCAAATTGGTAAGGGGATTGGAGTACAAGAATAAGGAAGTATTGCAACAATAGTACAGGGCTTTGGTGAGAACACACCTGGAGTACTGTGCACAGATTTGGTCTCCACATTTAAGGAAGGATATATTTGCATTGGAGATGGTACAGCAAAGGTTCACTAGATTGGTTCCCGGGATGAGAGGGTTGTCCTATGATGAGAGGCTGAGTAAATTGGGCCTAAGCTCTCTGGAATTTAGAAGAATGAGAGATGTTCCCATTGAAACAGACAAGATTCTGAAGGGACACTGAGAGGTTGTTTCCCCTGGCTGGGGAATCTAGAACACGGGGACATGGTCTCCGGAAAAGGGGCCAATCATTTCGGACTAAGATGTGGAGAAATTTCTTCACTCAAAGGGTTGTGAATCTTTGGAATTCTCTGTCCCAGAGGATTATGGATGCTCCATTGTTGGGGATATTCAAGGTGTGGATAGATAGATTTTTGATCTCTCTGGGAATCAAGGGATATGGGGAATCAGGCAGGAAAGTGGAGTTGAGGAAGATCAGCCATGATCATATTGAATGGTGGAGTCAGCTCCAAGAGCCGAATGACCTAAGCCTGCTCCCATTTTTTATACTCAAGTAATTAACTACCCAACAGTTAAGTACATTGACTGCAAAAGGTGAACAGTATATATGGAATCATACAACACAGAAGGAGGCAATTTACCCTGTTGTGCCCATACGGTACTTTCAAAGAGCTTTGCAATCAGTCTCTCTGCCCTGTTCTTTCCCCATAGCCCTGCAAATTTTTCCTTTTTAAGTACAAAGCCAATTCCCTTTGGAAAGTTGCTATTGAATCTGCTTCCATCACCCTGTCAGACAGTGCCTTCCAGAACTAAAGTAAAATAAATAATTTGAATCTTACTAAAACATCATCAAATCTACCTTGCCAACACTTTTTTTTAAACATAGCATAGATTTTCCAAGTTCCGAAGAAGGATCACTGACCCGAAACGTTAACTCTGCTTCTCTTTCCACAGATGCTGCCAGACCTGCTGAGTGGTTCCAGCATTTCTTGTTTTTGTTTCAGATTTCCAGCATCCGCAGTATTTTGCTTTTATTTTACTATTATTATAGATTTTCCAAGTCCTTGCACACCATGGGGCAGCTCACACTCTGCCAATGCCTCTGTCCATAACTTTCTGTACATTGGCAACATTCGGACAATCCAGGCAGGGCCCTGACAACTTCCTGAGGGCTGTGACTAGTGGTGTTCCGCAGGGATCAGTGCTGGGACCTTTGCTGTGTGTATTATATATAAATGATTTGGAGGAAAATGTAACTGGTCTGATTAGTAAGTTTGCGGACGACACAAAGGTTGGTGCAGTTGCGGATAGTGATGTGGATTGTCAGAGGATACAACAGGATATAGATCAGTTGGAGACTTGGGTGGAGAAATGGCAGATGGAGTTTAATCCGGTCAAATGTGAGGTAATGCATTTTGGAAGATCTAATACAGGTGGGAAGTATACAGTAAATGGCAGAACCCTTGGCAGTATTGACAGGCAGAGAGATCTGGGCGTACAGGTCCACAGGTCACTGAAAGTGGCAACGCAGGTGGATAAGGTAGTCAAGAAGGCATATGGCATGCTTGCCTTCATTGGTTCGGGGCATAGATTATAAAAATTGGCAAGTCATGCTGCAGATGTACAGAGCCTTAGTTAGGCCACACTTAGAATATTGCGTGCAATTCTGGTTGCCACACTACCAGAAGGACATGGAGGCTTTGGAGAGGGTACAGAAGAGGTTTACCAGGATGCTGCCTGGTCTGGAGGGCATTAGCTATGAGGAGAGGTTGGATAAACTCGGGTTGTTTTCACTGGAACGACGGAGGTGGAGGGGCGATATGATAGAGGTTTACAAAGTTATGAGTGGCATGGACAGAGTGGATAGTCAGAAGCTTTTTCCCAGGGTGGAACAGTCAGTTACTAGGGGACATAGGTTTAAGGTGCGAGGGGCAAAGTTTAGAGGGGATGTGCGAGGCAAGTTCTTTACACAGTGGGTGGTGAGTGCCTGGAACTTGCTGCCGGGGGAGGTGGTGGAAGCAGGTACGATAATGACGTTTAAGAGGCATCTTGACAAATACATGAATAGGATGGGAATAGAGGGATACGGTCCCCGGAAGTGCAGAAGGTTTTAGTTTGGACAGGCATCAAGATCGGCAGAGGCTTGGAGGGCCGAATGGCCTGTTCCTGTGCTGTACTGTTCTTTGTTTACAGTATGCATGATTACTTGGCATGTGTAAGGACAAGGAAAATCTAGCCTGATAACATCGTGAAAAGTGAAACATTGCTGTTTATGAGAATAAATGTACATCTGAGGTACATTTACAAAATACAAGTTTAAGGATTTCATGTGTAAGTTTAATCTTTTGTTATGGGTGATACAAACATTTAAAGGCATGCATAATACTTACCATACCACGTCAATTTCTCTGGCATCCAAAGCTTAGCTTCACTCCGAAGATCTTCCGGCATGGTTGGTAAGTAAGCACGCTAAAAATTAAACAAGATAAGTAAACATTGTTACAGTAGTTCAGCTACTATTGTAGATATGCTTCAAACATCAGCATCACTGGGGTCCACTCTGAAAATTCAGATAAAAATCCAAGTCAAGAAAGGACATGAGAGTTCTGTTCCACTGAATCCCAAGCTCTGGCATACTCATTCTAGTCCCAAGAATAGGCCCAGTGCCAAATTATCTAAAAATTTGGAGAATCTGTTTAAAGCTGTAGAAACACACTTGTGACATTGGAACACTTCAATAAGTTTCATTATCTTGGCAATCAAAGATAAGCTAGTACTGCGGCTAAATCAGATAAGATCATTATTTCATTATTCTTGGAATTTGGGGAAACAACACAAGTTCTAGTCTGTGAGTGGAACAGAATGGCGAACCCCTGTGTCCACCCCACCTCGATTGTCAGGTGGCAGACTAGTACTAAAGTGATATCAATGTCCCTCTTTATTGTTAGATTGATACCAACCTAGGTTGGGGGTGGGAGGGTTGGGGGTGGGGGGTGCGGGTGAGCGGGAGAGCGGAGGTGAGTGTAAGAGGTAAAATGATCTGGACCAGTTGCACCCGATCATGGAGTGACTTTTATGGCAGCAATGCAGAATTATGTGGTCCAGAGCATGATCCTACTAACGGAGGAAAGGTGCTGATAAAGCATTGGCAGTGGAGTCTACATTTATAAATGACAGGAAGAGAGATAAAGGAATAAACATTTAGCCCTTCACTTCAGCCTAGGAATGCTTAATGTTGGAGCTTTGCCTTTATACTGTTAATATCAAAAATCACAGACATCAAGCAATGGAATCTTTTTCAGGACAGGACAGACCAAAAGGATTCCTGCTACTCTCATATCTAGGATGAGGAAAGGCTACCGGGTTTGTGATAATCCTATTACATGCACTTAGAAACACAGAGCACAGAAGCAGGCCATTTGGCCTTTCGTGCCTGTACTAGCTCTTTGAAAGAGTTACTAATTAGTCTCACTCCCTTGCTCTTTTCCCAGAGCCCTCAAATTTTTCCTTTTCAAGGAGGCATAGACAGGATTAATCACAATTTACTATGTGAAGAGTAAAGAGGAACTGGATGACCAACTGCATGAATCAGGACATTGATAGCAAATTCCTTATATAGCATTGTGCGTCTGTGGTTTTCTCACCCTCATTTTTGCAGAGTCAAAAGCAATATTGCGGAGAGGGGATTGCAAAACATTTGTTCCACAGATGAAAACCAAGGCTGCGTGAACGATTATTTCAACCAAGATGCGTCGTTGGTTTGGCTGTGCTGGTGCAATCCGCAGGGAAGATTCTTCATTTCCTAGTTCATTCTTCACTAAAGCAGTGCAGAAATCCCTCAGGGCTGGAGCCTCCAGGATTTTACTATTGTTAATAAATTTCTGCAACGCGTTGATTGACTGAAAGATAACACATTTCACAAAATGAACACATATGAACCACAGTTTATTTCCTCACTTACAAACTTGGCTGCTAAACCCTTTATTGTCCCAAGCAAAAGATTCTCAGGACTGAGTGATGGAAGTTTCAATAACATTTCTTTTGTATGCAAATTCTTGTACTCATTAATGGGACGAGAAGTATTCGTGCTTTGTTCCACGCAGGGCACCCTGTATTGTAATCAAGCATGACCAGGTCATTTTATAAACTTTATCTCAGATAGAATCATTGTTTTCATTCAGGTTTTGGGATAAGGTTTGGAAATTGGGGTCGAAAGAAATTCTGAAAATATCCATAAATAAATATTTGTTTTGATGCTTCTGTCGGCTGCCTTATCTCAGAATGTAAGGAGAAGTGCAGACTGCAGAGAAACATCACAAGGTACACCACTTCTTCCTGTGAACTTTAATATTGCCTATTAAAAATGCTGCTAATGTCAGTAGAGATTTTGGGGGAGAAATGATATTAATGGAGAATGTCTTGCGGTGTTGCCTGCCCCCGGGGAATCGACATGTCTGCATAGTTACGAGAACGAATTTCTCCCCCATTAGTTTTTGCTAACTTTAATGCATCAGCACTTAGCCATTATAGAGCTTTAATGTGCTGCCAGACCTGCTGGGTTATACCATCTGATGCACAAGGCGAGTTTATATAACAAGGGCGTGTTTACATGTTTACTAATAGGTATGAAGAGACTCGCTTGAGAAAGGCGGCCTGCTGCTGAGGTGAAGATGTGTTGAACATGAACATGTCCCTTTTATGGACATAGACTGTACAGTGTAACAGAGCAGGTTTCTGATATTCTATCTCCTCAATTGCTCCTTGGGATGAAGTGCTTTTAATAGGCATCTCCAGAGGTCAATTAAAGGCTAATTGGTGCTTCTGAGAGCTGAGGTTTAGGTTGGCTGTTGCTTTTAAATCTTTTGTTTCTTCCCTTGGGAAGAGCAGCAGAAACCAGAAGAAACTACCGGTTTCCTTTCTTTTCATGCGATTGTTCAATTGTCGTTTGCTGTTGTTTGCTTGAGTAAGAGATTCTAGCCAATCAGGTGCCAGCGTGATGATGCATTGGCCCCAGCTATTAGAGGTTCAGAATTCCACACAGTTGAAGTTAGGTCAGGGATTGATTCTTACCGTCGAACTAGAGTGCAGACTGCGATCCTCTGCTGCAAACGAACATGTTACCTCACGGAACAATGCCAAGGCCAAGTAAACCTGCTGGTTACTTAAAGAGCACTGCAGAGCCTTTGAGGATCAAAGTTGTAAAACAAATATTTAGTGTTACTAAAATATGTTGAGTGAAAAAAATGCATAAAACTGATAAAGCCTTGAGGGTATTGTATTGTTAAATAAAATTAGAACATAAAAGAACTGTCTGCAAATACCTTTAACTTGTCAGTCACAATACACATCTGGCATCTCAAGACTGCCTCAGCAGCTGCGTCACGAATGGTTTTGTACTGCGGCCCACATAAAATAAATCGATCCATCTGTACACCATAACAACGCTGGAAGAAACAGCCACTCTACACATCAGTATACCAAACAATACAAGGACTGAGGTAGCAATTTTGCACCAAAATTAAAGTCTCTGCGTTTACATTGATAGACAATTATTTTACTACACCACATGTTTCCTTTTAACTATACAGAGGAAAATGCATTACTCTGTTACATCACTTCATTTAGACTCATAGAGTTTATAGCACAGAAGGAGGCCATTCAGGCCACTGAACCTCTGCTGACTCTCTGCTCTATTCCCAGATCCTTCTAATTTTTTATTTTTACAGTTTTTTTAAATCCACATTTCTTTTAAAAGCATGGACTCTGCTTCCACCAGTCTTTCTGCGAGGGTATTCCATGTCTGAGTAAAACACTCTGGAATAAAAAAATCCTAACCTGCTGTGTTGTTTTTATTTGGTGGTGATCTGAAGCTTATTTGTTTAAATACAAATAATTTGTGGTTGTACATATTTCACAGCTTATCTTCCAGAATAGTCTATAGTGGTAATTTGTATTCATTAAGGTTGCAGAATTATGTGATTAAAAAAACACACACACAATATTTACAAAGAATGTTCAATGTTAAAGAATTAAATATCCATTTGAATTATTGTATATAAAAACAAATAATTTTTACACATTTACTTGATGAATTTAATCATTTCTAACAAACAGCATAATTTGATGACGTTAGCATCTCATTTAAAAATCGCCATAAACACACAAAATGTTTCACCTGTTTTTCAAGAATTTTATCTGGAAATATCCAGTGATAGTCTTCAAGCTGTTGTAAAGTCTGAACAAAGTCCATCCCATACCGATCGTAGACTGCCCTCATCAAATAAACTCGATACCAGTCATTGCCAGAATGCAAACAAATCATTTTTATATGTTCAAATAAAATTTTCTGGTTGGCTTCATGCTTCATGTCTGAAAGTATAATTATTTTAAAATTATAAATTAAAACTTGTGCAATAATTTAAATCGTGCAGACCACTGGAGAGTAAATGTGTTAGGTGTGAGTTGAAGCAGGGAATTTCTATTCCAAAGGATTGCATTATGAATGGGACAACATTGTGGAATAATTCACAAAAAGTAAAGGAACAAGTAAACATGGCCACAGTGCTAAAACATGCCAATCATCAGCTCATTTCTATTAGTCAGCTGTAGCATGCTTACCTACAGGTCAGAAGGCTGTAGGTTCAAGACCTGCTCTCGAGACTGGAGTACAAATTTTAGGCTGACACTTCAGCGCAGTACCGAGGGAGTGCTGCACTGTCAGAGGTGACGTCTTTTGGATGAGATGATAATCTGAGGCCCCATTTGCCCTCTCAGGTGGACATAAAAGACCCTCTCCAATGGAGTCCTCGCCAACATTTATTCCTCAACCAATATCACTAAAAAAAAATCTTTTTGTTATCACATTGCTGTGTGCAAATTGGCTGCCACTGCAGTGACGACACTTTAGAAGTAGTTCATTGACTGTAAGCACTTTGGGATGTCCTGAGACCTTGAAAGGCACTATAAAAATGCAAGTCATTCTTTCTTTTCTATCCTACAGCTGCTCAAGTATCTCTCTTACTAGATTTAGTCACAATTTGTACCATATAATACAGTTTCAAATACCATTAAATAGTAATTTCATGCTTATTTTATATTTGTATAAACATCTATTTTAGTTGGCAAAAAAAACTAAATATAAATATAATTGAACTACTGACAGGGAGAGGAGAATTTCACCTTGCACAGATCAGGTAGTTGGCGGCTGGCAGTGTTGATACTGGCAGCAGCTCTACGTTTTGTCAAATTGGAGTACACAGAACTGTCAAAAAGATTGGACTCGTTGAGAATAACTGCCGAGTCGCCCTAACATCTCAGGTGGTGAGTTCTCAATCTCACCTGGGCCTGGGCTTGGGAGAAACCCAAACACAGTTTTATGTTGTTTGCCAAGGGAGGGTGGGCACATGCCCATTTGTGAGAGCCTTGGCCAATTTCACATAATTTGAAGCAGTCAGCCAGAAGCTACAGAGCAGCTTTGAGAGATCCTGGAAGCAGGGTGTCTTTTAGGTCCTTTCGGCTAGAGAACAGCTTATGTGCAATGGAGAGTGTGGGGGGCATAAAATGATTTAACGTTTTACCTGTGCCGTTCTGTGATTCATGTATCAGTTGAGCTGTAAGATTGAAGCAGAAGCGCAACCTGGCAATGTTCTGCAAGTATTCTGCGGCATTTTCTTTACAGGTAGCAACCTGGCACCTGGCAAATCTGCTGGCAAAGCTACAATTCTGTTTGAGGAGCTCTACATTGCCAAGTCCTCCACACTGTTCAAAGTGACCATACATCGAGTCCTTAAAAGCAAAATACATTTAAAGATTCAGAGGTGTGTCCAAATCTTTAAGTCACCTTTCAGAGTGAGATTGACTTAAACTCTCCTCTTTACCTCAAAACATTTGATGAACAGGAGATAGAGTTCCTTCAGATCTTCTTCCAAGAATATCTTCTCTTCCACACTTGAGAGATACGTCTGCATAAAGACTTTTACCTTATCAAAACTGTCGAAAGACATAGCATTAGCACCCTGAAATTTTATTGTGTTCCATTTATTATATGGAATTGCATATATTTGAGCCATATATGATTGATTTACAGTGCAAACATAAGCCTTCTTTTCCATTGCTCAATCAATTCACCAAGTTCACCTTTCTTTACCCAATTTATCTCACTTATTGCACCCAAATAAAATGCTATATTCAGACAAGACTTGCAGACCAGTCTTAGGGTGCATTCATACCACATATTTAGTGTCGGTACAAAGTAATTTCCACTTTCCACTGATGCTGAACCAGCTGACCTGACTCCAGAGCCAAGTGACATTATCTGACAGTCTCAGAAACAATTTTCATTTTATTCTGCATTGAGTCCAAGTCCCTGGGAAGTCCTTGGGCACTTTGCAAACCCACATACCCTCCTGTTAAATATTTAGAGAGCACACTTCGAATCTTGCTACATTACACTGCTGTCTACATTGCCTTCAGTGGACAGGAGTTGCATTTTTTAACAGGGTGTAAAGAACAACATAGCAATGCAAGAAAGTTGGGGGTTGAGATTCATTCAGGCCCAAAAATGGGCCTGAAGTGGGGGCTCCTCACAGAGCATATGTCTCAACCGAGAGGCCTGAGGCTGGCCTGGAATAATAAAAGAGCGATCTGCCGGCATTTCCCATGCCTCCTCAAGCAGCTCACCTATTTGAAGAAGTTAACATGAGGCTACTTACCTTATTGGCAGCAGCCACACAGCAAGTCCCAGGAGCTGGTGGAGCTGCTTACTTTGGGTTTGTTGCTAATCGAATAAGCTGAAGTAGCTTTAAATCAGTGTGGGTAGAACATCTGTAATGCGCAATGTGTCTTTTGTTGGCAGTGACAAAAGCTGACAAAATTTGGGCTGCAAAATTGTCTACACGCCTGAGACTGGAACAAAGTTGGCAGCATGCCTGGGACACTTGCCTGAAGACATCATCCCGAGGCTAGCTCCAAACCGGGCTTCGTCTCCATAAAATCGGCAATCTGTGGATGCCAAGCAGCTGCCCTGTTGCAAGCGGCAGGTCCAAGGTCTTGGAAAATCTGGGTAACTCTCCAGTGTTTGGGGGATGAGGGGGGGGAATGGGGTGGGACAATGAGTCAATTGGAAAATGGAGGCAAATGTCTGTCCCTCTCGCTCCACATTAATGCAAGTAAAACATGTTTAACTTACCTTCCCACCAGCAACCTCCAATGGTCACTTTCAGGATGGCTGATAAGGCCAAGGTTGACCTAGAGAAACTGAGCAGAGCCACCCACTTTATGTCAAATTTGGGGCAAGGGCCTCGTGGGGGTGGCGGGTAGAGGCTGTCAAAAGAGAGATGTTCGGCCACTAATTAGCATATCAAAGGGGGCCAACACTTGTTTTAACTGGGCACCCCAGATACTTGGTAGTTGCCAGCTGCCAATTTGGCAGCTTTTGGGGAAGATTAGGCACAAGAGATTGCACCAGGAAATTGGTTTCCCCCACCCAGATCACCTTGAGAGGGCCCGTGTCAATTCAATAAGCTAACTTCAATTAAAAAAGTGATTTTTGTTCAACCTCCAGCTGACACTGCATTACCATATATTGTCACTCTGGTCCTGGTTCACTGGGAGTAAGGGCTTTCTCTCAGAGTAATCTTTAACAATGAACATAAGAGAAATGTCTGGTAAAAGCCCTGAAAACATACCAGCACCTTTCATCCTCTGTCAAATTCATGCATAACTAGATATTTAATTAAACTAGTTTGGTTTCTCCCCCTTACCTATAGTGCAGCATAAATTTCAATAAAACGGAACGTATCACAGGGTTGATGTCCACGCATTCAGAGAATGGGGTTAAAGTCCGAGTCTGGTATAGGTTACCTAATATTAAAAATAAAGGGTGTTTTATCATAAGTTTACAGATTGCTTCCATTTTAATTTTATTGCTGGCCTATGTGTAAAAGACAACACCAAACTTATATTTGAACATTCAAACATGGTCAGTACTAGGAATTTAGTTATTTCTAATACAGACAAAAATAACAATGAAAACTATCCAATAGTGAAGACAGGGTGTTGCAGAGTGTCAGTCTGCACATTACACTGGTTCATGACACAGTGATGTGCAACATGAGGAAACCTGCTACTTGGAACACGAAATGGATAGTACTTGGGAAATTTCATGCAAGATGTGAAGGGCTTCATTGTAAAGGCTGAGATCAAAACCATTCTCAGAAAGTGATCTGGGTTTTTTTTTCTCACTGAAACCCGAATTCCACTTCAGCTTAGAACAACGGGTTTAAAGATTAGATTAGATTAGAGATACAGCACTGAAACAGGCCCTTCGGCCCACCGAGTCTGTGCCGAACATCAACCACCCATTTATACTAATCCTACACTAATCCCATATTCCTACCAAACATCCCCACCTGTCCCTATATTTCCCTACCACCTACCTATACTAGTGACAATTTATAATGGCCAATTTACCTATCAACCTGCAAGTCTTTGGCATGTGGGAGGAAACCGGAGCACCCGGAGGAAACCCACGCAGACACAGGGAGAACTTGCAAACTCCACACAGGCAGTACCCGGAATTGAACCCAGGTCCCTGGAGCTGTGAGGCTGCGGTGCTAACCACTGCGCCACTGTGCCGCCCTCTTTGCTGTCTGGGAGGATTCAAAGGGAAGTCAGCTGGGGCAGTCTCAGTGGACATGAACTCAGCACAAACTGGTGATAAAATACAGATCTCATTCCAAGTTGCATATGTGGATAATGGGAAGAAATCCCAGTCTGGTACAGTAGGTGGTGGTACTCTTTTGTGTTTGGGGTACAAGCATCTTTGTAGGGTGGAGTCGGGGGAGTTTTTCTATTTAATGTCTCCTTTAGTGGCTGTTCCAGATGGGCACTTTGAGAGTAGTGCTACTTTGGCTGCATTATGGGTGAGACTAAGTCAACTGCATCACGGTTTTGTGCCCAATAAGCTTGTGCAAAGGCTCCCAGCCCCTGAGTGTTCACCCTCACAATAGGACACCTCGTGTACATTGTAGGCCTGACGCTTCTGCCCACATTATGCATTTGGCACCTGTCGTATCACCAGCCTCTCAATGTCTGAAGACAGAATGAAATCCTCAATGTTATTATCAGTGGAGATTTGTTACTTTCCACATCAATGCATACCTCCAGGTAATTCCCTGACTGCGATTAGTAATGACAGCAGCAATGTAATCACTTCATCACAAGGTGGAGAATCTTCGCTGAAGCAAAACCTGGAAACAATCTCCATGAAAAACATATTGCACCTCTGACGGAAGTCATTATGTTTTTCCAAAGCCTTTCTGTAAAATTTTAAAAATATATATTTTAGAGTTATAACTACTTTATAGTGTTAGACTTTAATGTCTCACTACCAAGTTATTCCTACTATACCCATATGTGTCTATGCATTGACAGTACAGGAGGACATAAGCAGTTCCAATCTACAGCTTCTGACTCTTAAGAAATAATCACAGTACTCGAAGTGTAGTCTGCCTGTATAGTATAGATTTATATAGTGCTGTTATGGAGATATATATATATATATAAGCAGTCTATGAAGTTTCATTGCTTCTCCAGATTATACATTGAAAATCTATTGAGGTCCATTTTTAAGTCACTGGGTTTCACATCTTTTTCAACCTTTACATTTGTTGTTGCTGAAACTCATTTGAGTGGCTAGGGACATGAGGAAGTAATCAAATAAGACCTTGCTTCAGACAACAGGAATACAGAATCCACATGAAATAGCATGAATGTGGGTCACAGAGTTTATCTGGAGGGAGAGTTTAAGCAAGGATGAGAGCAGTGAACTCAGAAGAGAGGTGAGTTGAGATGGAGGTTGAAATCACCAGGGATGAGGAGTAACTCAGTGTCAATGCTGAGGGAGGGAAAGTAATGAGGATATCTCAGTGAGAAATTTGGTGTGGGGCTTAGATGGACAGTAGAGAACAAGAATTTTAAAGGAGGTGAGGGGTGAAACCTGGTGATGTGCTTAAAGGAGAAAAGGTGGCAAAGGAGTAGAGTGACGAACCAAGGTGAGATTTGGTAATCAGAGTTTCACTGTCACTGTGGTAGTTTGGGCAGGGTAGATGGTGGAAAGTCAGATGAGGAGGTTACAGTAAGGGGCAAAGTGTCATCTCCCATAAGCCAAGTTTCCGTCAAGGCCATCATGTCAAAGCAACTATGAAAAGGCAATGGATGACAAGGGCATTATTCACAAGTGAATAAGAAGGGCATTCTGGAGGGAGATGTAAAGGGGGCAGTGATGGTTGCTCTGATGGCAGAGTCCAAGGTTCCGTGGTGGGGGGGGGGGGGGGCGGGGGGTGAGTGGGATGGGAAGGATGGTAATGATATTGGCCATCGGTGGACTTGCTGAGCAAGTAGGTGGTGAGAGGAGAATGAGGCAGTTGGGGTTGCTGCCAAACAGCCAGGGAGACAGAGGTGAAGCCTCAATGGAGCCTTCAGAGAAGGCTGAGAGAGGCACAGAGGGAAGCTACGCGCTTTTCTCTGATGGAGTCAAGCCTGGGATGGCAGCAGGAGAACAGGAAGGTGGAGGAATAGAGAAAGGTTGGGGTAGTGATTTGGGGGGGCAATCCGAGTCCCAGTTAACACATTCCAAAACAACATAGGGCAGACACATTCTACATCCTCTCCACTTTCAACTGAAACCTCTGCAAGTGGCCCTAGTCTGCTGGATTGACACGATAATTTAATATAAATCCAGCAGAAAACCCTGCTTACAATGTCCCACAGAAGTAGTTAATTTTGCCTCTAACTCTTGTACTCTTTTGTTAAAGTAATTAGGCAAAAGGCAAAACTCTGAAACTTGATTTTGAAGAGTCAAACTTACTTGAGATGGACAGAGGCTTGGATTTTGAAGGAAGCTGGCACAGCTGTCTTACAATTTGGGCAAAAATTCTGAACCTGAAGTGACTGATCCAGACAGTTGAAGCAGAAGACATGTCCACAGGGAAGGCAGGCTGGATCCTTCAGCACACCATGGCAGACTGGGCATTCTTTGATGCCATACCTGAGGTAGAACAACACGACAAGAAACTATGAAGACATTGTAATTATCACAGCTTTCTCATTTAACTCCCATTGGTCATTTTGCATGATCTCCCAAAAGGAGCGATTGGCCCAGGCTACAGAATTAGCCACAACTGGCTTTAGTGCTGTTTCGTGTTTGGCGTGGCTCAAGCAAGCAGTGAAGCCTAGGTTGTTTTCTCTTAGTGCAGAATTTCTTTCTGTTGGGAGTTCAGCAAAGAAATGATCCCCTCAACCAACTCAGTCCTGCAGTCTCGAGAAGCAGACAACACAAAATTTGACCCTGCTAGTTGGCAGAGAAGCACTTTACTGCATTTGCTGCCAAGCTTCTATAATATACATTCAGGGTCTTTTTGTTTTATATGCAGAAACATTAACACATTAGGCAACATTCTCTGTTTGCATGTTGCAACACCAGTGCACAGCATCATGTAATGAATGGCAAGCACTAATTCAAGAAACAAAGACAAATGGGCCAAAAATAAACTTTAACACACCTAGCAATGCAATTATTCAGAGGAACTACATGAGATTTGGCAACGAATTTAAGAGTGAAATTTACCTGTAGTCCAAATGACTAGCTTCCTCATTGCACAACTGCAATACTTTAATTACTCCTTCAACAGTTCTGTTTTTTTTCAAATCAGAGGATGTTCTGAGAATCTGTGTAAAACCATTGAATAAATTTATACTGATTGATGTAATCACAAAACTAATTCTTCATCAGGAAATGGAATAATTCTGGTGTCAAAAAGCATGGGAAACTTCCAAATGACAATCAAAAATAGAATCAAGCCTAGAAATTACTGTCTGTGATTTTAATAGAAGAACAATTAAAATATCTGTACAACTTTCTTCTGTCTGCTATTTTAAAAGAGGTGCTTGCCTGTTTATATTAAATGAGTTAGTGCCCCATTATAAGAGTGGACAAAGGAAGGAGCACACGAATATCATAAGAACGCATTAAGCCGCTCATATTATGAACAGTAAAACGGATGGAGCTTTAGCCTTTAAAGAAAAATAACTTGCAGAAGATTCTTCTGGGAAATAAGTTTTCTTGAGAAATTCTAGGATGATATTTTGTCCTCTCAAAGGATTCAGTTAAATGAACCTTACAAAAATCAATGAGATGGTACAGTTTTGTTTCATCTCTGACACCCTGGGCTGAATACATAAACTGATTTTCTCGGAATTGAAGAATTTGTACTATTTGAGTAAGGCGCTCTTCTGAGTCTGGGGTTAAGGCACATTTTGGGGCAGAGTAGAGAGAGTTTTAATCTAATTCAGCCTGTGCTATACATGAGCTGGGAATGCCAGCAGATAGTGGCCTTTAAGTTTGAGTAAAGCTCTTTGGAAGTTTGATACAGTAGAGATTATGTTAGATCTGCTGCAAAGAATTTACAACAGAGGAAGAAACTGAACATTGAATTTCTCAATAAAGTACAAGTGGTGATTAACAATGGGAGGAAATCCTAAAGCATAAAGGCCTGCTTGGATAAAAAGGATACTCACATTGACCAGTTTAGGAATGAGGGATTACAGGTTATACGTGTGTAAAGTTAAAGAAGGATTATTTTGCTAAACTATCATGTAGAGTTTTTCTTTAACTCTTTACAACTAGGAAGTTGGCCCCTCTGTGACTATGAGCTGACAAGCAATCTAACTTTCTGCTCAGTGTCAGTGTGCATACAGTGAGTTATTTGCCGGTGCAGATTGTTGAGATATTTGTACACAACCTAAGTGTTTACCATCAATCTACAATAATAAAGAGATAGTCAAAGAGACACCCAGGAATCTCATGTGCTTAGCATTCGTAGCATTCAAACAATTCCTTAATAAAATCATTTATATATAATTGTCATGAACACATTCACTGCATACATGACGACAATTCCATTTATTGCACAGTTTTGTTTACCTTCTGAAGCTGTGCGCAATGTTTTACAGCAATGTCTCGTAACCTGGGATCGGTGTCACCCGCACTGAAAACGACATGTTCGATAAACACGCCCAACACAAGTACACGTTCCCAGTTTGATCTAACAGTTCATAAAATAAATACCATTACTACTCTTTGTAATGATTCTAAAATTGAAATTGTTAATTGTAAGAATAAGAAAAGCGTAAACTTTATCAGAACTAAAGTGCCTACAGTTGTCTTAAGAGTTTAGGTGATAGGAAATTGATGGTTTGGGCAATCAATTCATACCACAATCTCCCACAGGCTGAGTGCTCAATCCCACATGGCAGGCAGCAGTGAGGTGTGTTTCCACTAGAAGGGACAAAATGCAGCTCACCTTGTCTGTCCTGGCTGTTTGCTCAAGCAGGCCAAAACTAATGCCACTGCCCTCCTCTCTCCCCATAGATATCACCTGTCCTCTGCTCCCTCAACAACAAAATCTTGTATTTATATAGTGCCTTTAATGTAATGAAATATCCCAAGTTGTTTTACAAGAGCATTATAAATCAAAATATGACACAGCAACATAAGGAGAATTTGGGCAGACAACCGAAAGCTTGGTCAAAGAGGTAGGTTTTAAGGAGCGTCTTAAAGGAGAAAAGTGAGGCATGGCCTCCAAAGGTGGAGCGATTAAAATTAGGGATGTTTGAGAATTAGATGAGTGAAAATTTCTTGGAGGGTTGTGGGGCTGGAGGAGATTACAGAGATAGGGAGGGGTGAGGCCAAGGAGGGATTTGAAAACAAGGATGAGAATTTTAAAATCAAGACATTCCTTGACCGGGAGCCAATGTAGGTCAGTAAGCACAAGGGTGAAAGATGAATGGGACTTGGTGCAAGCTAAGACATGGGCAGCAGAGTTTTGGATGACCTCAAGTTTACAAGGGTGGAATGTGGTAGACCAGCCATAAGTATGTTGGAATAATCAAGTCTAGAGGTTACAAAGGAATAAATGAGGGTTTCAGCAGCAGATGAGTCGAGATGGGGTAAAGTCAGACATAGTTACAGAGGAAATAGGTGATCTTAGTAACAGCACAAATACACGGTCAGGAGCTCATCTTGGGTCAAATATGACATCAAGATGGCGAATAGACTGGTTAGTCTCAGACTGTTGCCAGGGCAAAGAATGGAGTCAGTAGCTAGGGAATGGAGCTTGTAGTGGGGTCCAAAAACAATGGCTTCTGTCTTTCCAGTACTTAATTGGAGGAAATTTCTGCTCATCCAGGACTAGATGACAGATAAGCAGTCTGATAATTTAGCAACAGTAGAGAGGAGTCATGAGAGGTAGTGGTGAGGTACAATTGGATGTTGTCAGCGTACATGTGAAAACTAACACTGTGCTTTTGATGTGCTACTGAGGGGCAGCATGTAGATAAGAAATAGGAGCGGCCAAGGATAGATCCTTGGGGGACAGCAGAGGTAACTGTGTAGGAGCAAGAAGAGAAGCCATTACAAGTGATAGTCTGGCTATGATTAGATAAATAAGAATGGGACCAGGTGAAAGCAGTCCCATCCAGCTGAATGATAGTCGAGAGACACTGGAGGAGAATGGTGTGGTCAACCATGCCAAAGGCTGCAGATAGATCAATAAGGACGAGGAGGGAAAGTTTACCGTTATCACAGTCACATAGGATGTTATGTGTGACTTTGATAAGAGCTGTTTCAGTACTGTAGCACGGTGGCAACCTGATTGGAGGGATTCAAACATGGAGTTCTGGGAAAGATGCATGCGGATTTGAGAAGCGACAACCTGTTCAAGGAAAGGAAAGGGAGGTTGGAGATGGGATGGCAGTTTGGAAGGACAGTGAGGCCAAAGGTTGCTTTTTTGAGCAGAAGGGTGATGAAAGCAGAGTTAATAGGAGAAAGGGGCAACATCTGAAGAAAGTGAATCATAAACAATAGCAGCTAACAAGGGGACCAGGAGGGGAAGTTGGGGGAGTCACCATATAACTTGCTAAAATGACTTATATACTCATAAAACAATGGGTGTCTCAGAACAGAATGGGTAGGATGCTATGTACTGCCCTGCATTAACTGGTTTTAAATGCACATAGCACAAAATTCCTGCAAGCAATTGCACATTAAAAAAAGAACAAGTTTTAAAAACATACTTATTTATATACATAATATTTATAATTCCATTTGATGACCATTAACAGAATAGATTGTAAAGACAGTAGCTTGTTATAATAGTCAAATTGGACAAATTATATTTGGACCTTGCTATGCTATTGGCCATACTAGGCAGCAACCTAATGTAACCTGTCGGGTAACAGGGTAATAATCCATCGTTCCATCAGTTTTTAATGATGGTTCGAGGTTCTACTACAATCAGCTGGTAGCTGGGACAATCAGCAAGAATATTTTTGTCCAGTCATTAATGGGACTGAAAACATTAACAGGAATATAAAATGGGGAATACATTTTATACTTGCATTGGCTTCTCCAGTTGCATTACTGACTAAGGAAAATGTAGCCTGAGACCTGGAATAGGGTGCGGCTTTAACAACATGAAACAACACATTTATCAACAGATACTGCTTGAGATGAACAAAATATGAGGCTTGCCTGATTTGAGCAATAGTTTGCTGGCATATTGGTTTGCACACTTTGATGTAATTTTTGTCATAAACTAGTTCAACTGATGGCTGTACGATTTCCATTACTTCTATTAATTCTTTACAGTCCTTGATTGTTACGATATCTAAAGCTTGAGCCTTTTCAGCACACGCATAAGCAGCAAATAAATCAAGAGTCTGAAAAATAAGCACAAACATTACACTTTTGAAGAGAAGTTCTCCTTGATTAAATAATTTCAACATTGATAACTGTGGAAGCAGTTAATTTTCTCAATGGCTGCTTGATGATATTGCTCTTGGTCATGGTCACTTTAATTAGTCCTTACCCATTTGACAATGTCTAGAGCTGCATTTAGTATATAACAAGACAGCGAGTGGCCTCACAATTTCTGGTGCTACACTGCAATACTGAAAGCGTGGAGGAGCTGGACTTCTGCCTGCCATTCTATCCTGGCCCTGATTCAATCTCAAGTCTCAGGGAAGGTGTCATTTCTTAAAGTGGGAAAATGCCCGTCTTCTCCTGCCATGCCCTGGTCATCCACCACATGGGGGATAAGGAACTTCTGAAAGGCACCTTCCATTACAGCTGAAGGACAATTGAAATTTCTTCCTGCATCAACTGCTGTGAGGAACCTGGCATTTTGGGTGCCACTTTAGCCAGGATAGCATTGTGGCACACAAGAATGCCTGTAGCATTACTCTGAGGGTCAAAGGAAGTGGAACTGGTGGGATGTAAGAATATAGGCTTATCAGGGTATTTAGAGAGATTAGACATTGCTGGAGTTAAGTGATCCGAAGCTTTTTGGTAGAGTTACTTTTAAAATCCACTGTTCAAGACTGTCTTCTGACTCCAGACAACTGTTTTTTATTCTTTCATGGGATGTCAGTGTTGATGGCAAGACCAGCATTCATTGCCCATCCCTAATTGCCCTTGAGAGTGTGGTGGTGAGCTGCCTTCTTGAACCATTGCAGTCTATCTGGTGTAGGTACACCGACAGTGCTGTTAGGGAGGGAGTTCCAGGTTTTTGACCCAGAGACAGTGAAGGAATGACGGTATAGTTCCAAGCCAGGATGGTGTGTGGCTTGGAGGGGAATTTGCAGGTGGTGGCGTTCCCATGTGTCTGCTGCCCTTGTCTTTCGAGGTGGTAGAGGTCATGGGTTTGGAAGGTGCTGTCAAAGGAGACTTGGTGAGTTGCTGCACTGTGGGTTGTATATGGTACACACTGTTGCCACTGTGCGGCAGTGGTGGAGAGAGTGACTGTTTAAGGTGGTGCATGGGGTGCCAATCAAGTGAGCTGCTTTGTCTTGGATGGTGTTGAGCTTCTTGAGTGTTGTTGGAGCCACACTCATCCAGGCAAGTGGAGAGTATTCCATCACGCTCCTGGCTTGTGTCTTGTGGATGGTGGACAGGCTTTGGGAAGTCAGAAGGTGATTTACTTGCTGCATAATTCTTGGCTGTTGACCAGCTCTTGTAGCCACAGTATTTATATGGCTGGTCCAGTTAAGTTTCTGGTCAATCTTATCACCCATGATGTTGACGGTGGGGGATTCAGCGATGGTAATGTTATTGAATGTCAAGGGGGAGATGGTTAGATTCTCACTTGTTGGAGATGGTCATTACCTGGCACTTTTGTGGTGTGAATATTACTGAGCACATATCAACCTAAGCCTGAATGTTGTCCAGGTCTTGCTGCATGTGGATACAGATTGCTTCAGTACCACAGTATCACAAGTGCAGTATCACAAAATGGCTTTGTTGCTGCAAAATTAATTGCTATTGCTAGAAGAGAGAGAAAAACAGTGCCTACAGCATTATCTCTCATCTCTGACTGTAGGAATGAGTTTAAAACTTTTGAATTTGTTGAAATATAATCAAACATAATCCTCCCCTTTTACTAGTGTTTAGTATTAAGATTTGCTAGATTGCAGCTTCCTACATTTGCTAACATACAGTTTTATTTCTCTTTGATTGGAATTAGTAAAGGGAACATTGCTTAAGTTAGGATTTCTTTACACTTAGAACTCAGTTGTCTTAAAAGGGCCTGAGTTGAGTCTTAAACTGTGAAAACAGAAGAAGCTGGTGCTATGGCTAAAGGCAGATAAGAGAGGCCCGAAGCCCGTGCCTGAACACTGAACTGGCTGTGCCTATATATTGGGTGGCAGTTCTGGCTTTTACATATATCCTAGGGGGTTTGGGTCATTCTCAATATAGAAGGGTCAAAGAGGACACTGGAGAAGACAAGCGTATGTGAGTGGATGGTTTAAAGAATGGGACACGCCTTTTACCCAAGGATCAACTGAGTAATGCAATTTGCAACTGTTCCTTGTAAAATACAGCTTACATTATGTTATGTATTAATTCTCGCTTATGCTTAAATAAAATCATAACTGTTAGAAATATGGAGTCAGTTTCTAACAATTGGACAAACAGTCTGGAGGAACTTCAAATTTATTATGGGACTTCTGTTGGGCGATGTCATGCCACCAGTCCTGTCTCTTCTGACTTCAGCACAGGAAGGTGGAAACGACAAGTCCCCACCCCGAACCTCTGGTGGAACTTTTCAACATTTATAAAAGGTGTTACAAAAGTGCTTCCATTTTTTGTTAATTTTTTTTAAAGAGGACTTTGGTTTTAAAACTGAAAAGGATTCCATAGATGCTGGACTTGGTGTTTTGTTTTTTGAAGATTTTTTGGACTTGGTTTGTGAACAACCCTAACTGGAAGTCACCTGTCTTCAGATAAGTACCCAGCAGGGGCTTTTTGTGCTGGAGAGGATATTTACAGAGCAGTGACAGGTCACGATTTATAGGGATCAGGAGGCTTGACTCTTGAGATATTGCTTTTGGTTTCACTTTGCACAGTGTGTTGGGGGATGGAGAGTGTTTTGAAAGGAGTTTAAAAAAATCAACCTGCCAAAGACAAAACCCCAGCTCAGCCTTTTCCATCCCTTTGAAAAGCCTGCCAGCTTTTCGATCTCTTTGAGAAGCTCTTTGAAGTGAGTATACGATGCCAGAAACCCGTTGCCACATTTCTCCTGGAAAGTTTGTCAAACTGATATTTAACGTTGTCTGAAAAGAACTGTTCTAGAAAGATCCCACTGACAGCCATCTACACGTATTTGGGGTGCCAGAACAAAGAGACAACTGACATCTCTTTTTTCTTCAAAAATTAGCAAGTATTTGGCCAAAGTATTCTTTTTTGTCTTTTTTTTGTAACAGAACTGGTTAAGTCTTGTTTTATAATACACTGATAATGTTTGTGGTTTATTAAAGAAACCTGGTTGGTGTATTTTGTTCTGGGATAAAGAGTAGAGTATATGATTGATCCTATCAGTAACTGGGTAAACATTTAATATGTTGTGACCTGTGGAGAAGTGGAACTAGAAAAAACAGTGCATTCCTCCTGCCTCGGCCATAACAAAAGGGACAGAGAACCCAGTGGAGCCTATCCTGAGCTCTGACCTCCTCCACCTAGTTCATCCTGCCCTAGCACGGTTCTAAATCCAAGAATTCCATGACTATGCCAGCTAAAATATAATCACACTGGAGTCAAAAACACTGGGGTTGTATGCAACGTTCCACACCCATAGATTTTATTTTTATTTTGTTTTTTTCCCCAAAATTTGCATTTTCTTCTCCCTCATAAGTAGCAACGCAATCCTTTTTACCTGGGAAGACAGAGAACTTTGTCAACTTTCTTTGATGTTCATTCATGCTGCTCTTTACTTAATGAACAAAAAGCATGATATTTATTGCCCAGGGCATTTTATATTTTTATCCTGGAGCGAATCATTAAAAAGCAGTGATTTTTAAAACATTTGCATCAAGTCCTTGCCAAGAAATAGGCAGTTCTTCATGTGTAAGCTATAGTTGAGGTTTATTGCATTCACCAATGTTGTTCAAAACCCATAAGTTAAAAGATGGCAAATTTTTCATTGGCACTAACTAGTAATGTTACCTCTTAGGATTAAAAAAAACACTGTTTTTTTTTAGAACATTACAGCGCAGTACAGGCCCTTCGGCCCTCGATGTTGCGCCGACCTGTGAAACCATCTGACCTACACTATTCCATTTTCATCCATATGTCTATCCAATGACCACTTAAATGCCCTTAAATCCCCCTTAAGGATCCCAAAAACACGATTCTTTAGATTCTTTTAATTCACTAGCACAACGGGCTGTAACAGAACCAGAAGGGATAAGTAATTAGTTATCATAATCCTGCTGTTTCTCCTGGCTGTTTCTGATGAAGCTACATGTGGAGTGCCAATGAACAGAGATTCTCATTACACTCAGCTTTCCAAAAATGGAGTTAAGTCATTAGAAATACAACCAGCAGATTTGAGTGTTAGGTGGCAATGAGATTCAGAATAACAGAATTGAAAAATGTGCATGTTTAAGTTTGATACAAGGGCAGTCTTTAATTGAGTAACAGAAATGCATATATATCATACTTCCAAAGTAAGGTTAAGACTGAATGACTGAAGGATTAACCAAAATGGATTTGTCCTGTCAGTAAAATGATTGAATGAATATAACAACACATTTAATATTGCTTTCAGATCACATTTAAAGCACCTTGCATTTTACTATCAAATTCTTCATAAACTTTAAACATTTTGTAATATTTTCATAAGACTCACCATTTCCTGAGTATTAGAACACAATGTTCCCTGTATATAATGATAAATGTGTTCCAGAATTTTTGGATACAGTGCAATTGTCTTGGACAAATTATGTAGACGATTTTTGAAAACGTTATATGCAATGTGAATCCAGGGAGGTGATTGCTCTTGAAGGGTCAGACCACAATCATTGTGTAGTTCGTTCAGGCAGGAAATAAATGCTATCTTGAAAACCTTTAATAAAAAAAGAAAATGGAAAATAACATTCAGTGCAGCTGGAGCACCTTCAACCAAAAATAATTCAAAATAGTCAGCCTTTTGAATATCCTCCCATTTTCGTCACTACATTGCCGTAACTTTGCCGGAAGTGTATCGGAAACCTGCCGCACTTTTGGCAAAATTATGGGGATGCAGCTGGCCGAAAGTCTGAGGAAATTCAGGGCCACAGTAGAACAATGTTTGGGATTCCTTCTATGTGACAGAAGAAATCGTAGCTTTGCAAATGAGAATACAACTTACTGAAGACCCAGCCATTTTAAGGATGTACATGATGGACTTTTTCTTTGGCTATCACTGAATTAAGTGGGGTGGAGGGTGGGGAGGGGGGTCAGCATTCTTATCAGTACTGACTGTTGATTCAGCGCAGTTAACTGCTGGTGTACAACAAAAACACAATACATTCTGCTTTACTGATGCTGATGCGACTCATTCTCGAGATGCTTATGCTTGTGCAGAACACTGCTTGGAATCTTAACATTCATTCAATTCTTATGTTTTGTCTGCACCCACTTTCGCTTGTACTCATTACCACTTTGTTTCCGGCTGCAAGCATTGCTCCGCCAGTGATGTTTATCAGTGGAACATGTTCATTTCTAGCACACCCTTGTCATTTTATAATGTCAAAGTTGTTTAATGGTGCTGCCAGTCCTCATGCTCATTATCATTGGAAACAATTTCATTTTACCTTTGTAACAAATACCAGATAGAACAGTCCTTCATGCCATCACCTGAAATGAATGGTTCTGCTGCTGCACAGATTGTTCCTTTAATGCTGGTTAGGTACCAATGGTGTCATCACTCCAGCATTATATACTGATTAAATAACATTCGGATTCCCATTCAGTTCAACTATGTTTGTGTGTCACTTCAGTTAGCAAGCTGCCTTACTGTCACAAATTGTGCAGGGGTCCACAAGTGATTTGCTTCCATTTCAGCTGATGTGGGATATTAGGGACGTCAGGAGGTGGGGCAACTGGAAAGTTCAATATATATGTTATCTGCCCCGTTAATATTGTAAATTTTTTTCAACTGTAATCAGATTTACCTCAATTTTATCAAACGGGATATTGATGGTCATCAAAATAAAATCAATCAGGTATCGCTGACCAAGGTCACACTTGGTTTCTTCGCTTTGACATCCCAAATACTCTCCGAGTTTACTTTTGTTAAAACTGTCGACAAATTTCAGCATTTTTGCCCTGTCTCTGTCAGCTGCCCCTGAATGAGAAGAATATTTTATAATGTTTCGTTGACATTGTACAGGGAACCAGTCAAACAAAATCTAACACACTTGCTGATTCTTTAGTAACAGATATAAGTTGACGTATAAACATACAAGAACAATTTGCATTTATCTCGCACCTTTAACATAGTAAAACATCCCAAGGCACTAAACAGGAGCATTATCAGACAAAATTTGACTCTGAGCCACATAAGGAAATATTACGGCAGGTGATCAAAAGCTTGGTCAAAGAGGTATGTATTAAGAAGCATCATAGAGCGGTAGAGAGTGGTAGAGAGGTGGAGAGGTTTAGGGAGGAAATTCCAGAGCTTTGGGCCTTGGCAGCTGAAGACACAATCACTAGTGGTGATTAAAATTGTGGATGAGCAAGAAGTCAGAATTGGAGGAATGCAAAAATCTCGGAGGGTTGTAGAGCTGGAGGAGATTGGAGAGGTAAGGAGGGAAGAGGCCATTGCGGGATTTGAAAACAAGGATGAGAATTTTAAAATGGAAGTGTTGCTGGACCAGGAGCCAGTGCAGGTCAGCGAGCGCAGGAATGATGGGTGACCAGAATGTTGTACAAGTTAGGAAATGGGCAGTCGAGTTTTGGATGACCTTAAGTTTATGGAAGATGCAAGATGGGAGGCTGGCCAGGAGAGTGTTGGATTAGTCAAGTATAGTATGGAAGAAAGTTAAGAAGACACAACTTTGGTATATCAAGAGATTCTGAAAATGTCATATAAATTCCAGAGGAAATTACTACTGACTGGGCAGTAATCAGGTATATGAATTAAATAAACATTTGTAAAACACTTTTGGAGGTAGGAAGGAAGGAAATAGGTGCATTATTTATGCAGTCAGGACAGTTTTGAAGATTCTGAATAGACAGTTTGGGATAAATTGAGATTGTGAAAAGACTTTTGGGGTAAATTTACACTCACAAGCTGAAGCTCCCACAAACAAGGAGAACTGCCACAGAAAATCACCCCTTTGAGTTTTAATCAATTTTCTACATCATAATTCCGTATTCCAAGGATATGAGATTAAAAAGCACTTCATGTTTTTCTGCACTGTTTAGTATTAAATTATTTTTATGATTATTATACAAATGTAAAATCAGGATTATTTTGAAACTATTTCAAATATATATAGGGGCTAATCCAAGGTAAATGACTAATTTTGAATATTAATTTTATTTACCCCCATCTCGCTAGACCCTGATAATTTAATGTTGGAAGGTTCTTGTAATTTTTTCAGAAACAATTATAAATAGTACAGTGAAATAAGCCTTTCTGTAAATTCAAAACTGATCTAAATGTACCCGGTGAATAATCAGTGAAGAAACGATAAATTTCAGCACTCAAGCTGGACTGCCAAGTGTGCTACAAAACAACAGTGAAAACTGATACAACAGGTATGCTGAAGAATGATTGTATATGGGTCCCAATAACTCAATAAAACAGGAAAGCAATATAAAACAGCGCCATACTCTTCCTTCAGCAGTTCCTTAACACCAAGTTTCCCACAATCTCAGAAGTGATTTCTATTGGTCGCCTGTTATCCGTCAAATATTTTACTACTTGGCCAAGAATTGTCCAAACAGTCAAGTTCAATCACTTAATATTTTAAAGCATGCACTGATTTGATACCATGGAAAAGAAGTGAAAATTAATGAACTGAGTTTGAAATGAGCAATACCTTCCAAATACTTAAATTCAACCCACAACTGGTCAATGTATTCTTTGATCAGCCAGCTGAACGGGGCAACACAGGGGACCTCCACACGTCCTTTATTCACTTTGTGATGGACTGTTATTTCCTCAGTGTTTGGTCTAATGGAAAGAAGGATGACATTTTGCATTACTGCATTGGACGTACATAAAGGAACAAGACAAGGGCATGTGAGGTGTGTGTCTTGTGCTGTTGTCTCACACACACACACACACACACACACACACACACACACACACACACACACACACACACACACACACACACACACACACACACACACACACACACACACACACACACACACACACACATCCATTCAACCTGAAGGTCATAGTAATACAGGACTTCAGTCAAGTATGAGGTTTGATCACATACATCCGGACCAGTAGTGAAAAAATTCAGTTATAGAGGGGAAAATGAGAGTCATTAAACTTGCTGAATCTATACATGGTGAATATATATTAATGGGAAAATATATACTTTCACATTATAAGTTTTGTTATACACAATAACTGAATTCCATTTACACAAATAAAAAACGGTTTTACCTCATGGTGCAAACTTCACTGATATATAATCTGAATTAAAAATGTCAATTTCAAAATGAGCAAGTCTTATAAGACTTTTTACCAGTTTCACATAAATAAAATCACTAAAATTCAATGAATCACACTCAGTTATTTCAGTCATGTTGGAAATTTTCCTGAAATCTAGTGACATTATAAGATATACATCACCCGCGTAAGGCATTCTTCTTACCCTGAGCTTCCTGCCTGGTGAGATACTCTCAGTATCTGTGTATCATTGAAGATGTTGAGCCAGAGCTGTTTAATCTCTTTGTTCACTTTAGGATCCACCAAAAGACTCAGGTTATAGTCTCTGTCGAGGATGGAAATCATCTGGGCCAGATTCGGAGTAACTGTCTTCTGAATGCACTTCCATAGTGTGTGTCTACATTATTAGCGCAAAGAAAATTAATGTCATAGAGTCATTTACAGCACAGAAGGAGCTCATTCGACCCATCGAGCCTGTGTCGGATACGTGTCCAAGTGTATATAAGATATAAAAACTGGTGCTCTGTTTCATGTGAAATCAACTCTATGGTGTATTTTCAATTACACAGTTGCATATTTCATAAGCTGTTGAGTCAGACGTTTCCATATTGTGCCAATGCAGCATAAATCCTTGACTGCATGGCTGTGAGCTTAGCACACGATCTCATCCAAGCAACACATGTAGTACACTGCCCAGTTTGTATAGGATGGATAGATTTGTGAGTGCAATCTCCATCATGTGCCTTCTATGTTCTTACCCACGGGCAACGCTGAAATAAACTACAGGGAACTGGAGCACCCATTGTGTATGTGTTGTATCCATTGCAAATGGCAATGTAAACACTGTTGGATAGAAATTCCATTCACTGAACTTCATGAACAAATGCTTAACGTTCTCATATTACACTCACAGGTGTATTATTTTTATCTAGAAATTTAACAGCTTTTAAGTTAACCGACTTGAAGCTGGTTACAAATAACACTGAGGGGCAATGTTTTCCATTCATATGGAAGAACTGCCAATTTATTTTTCCCTTTGCCATCCATCCGCTGGTTTGAGTTGAACCTCTTGGCCTGCTAGGCTCATAGGCCTATTTGCAACATGCTGGATTCCAGCTCTTAGGGGGAGAAATTCAGCTCATAGCCATCTGTTTTCACCTGAAAAAACAGGTAAGCCCCAACCATTTTGTTAACATATCTGAGCAACCTAACCAGTGGTCCTTAAAGGGACCATATCTGAGCAACCTAACCAGTGGTCCTTAAAGGGACCATATCTGAGCAACCTAACCAGTGGTCCTTAAAGGGACCATTGGAGGCCACTCAAAGAGCCAAATCTGACTTGGGCCTGAGGCTGCCATGGACTTGCAGCACTGCACCCACACCCAACCCCTTACCCCCCTCCCCAACCCCCAAAACCCAGCAAGTCAAATTTCTACCCTATTGTTTCTGACAGGTAGAAGTTGTTTCATTTCTACCCTATCGATGGACCATGGGTGGTGAAAGCAGCGAGACTCAGTGGCTCCATACGAGAACTTTGGAATTTGTACCTATAGACACATAAATTCAGCACAAAAATAGAGAACATAAGGCAATCCTTAGTAGTGCTACTTGGGTAATATTCACTGCTCAACCGCTAAAAAGCCATTATTGAGTCTCAAAGGGAACTCCAAGAAGAAAGGAATCCACACATCCCCAAACAATCTCAAGCATCACTGGATTAAGCACTCAGTGAAGAAGGAAATTTACTCCAAATGAACAGTACAGAGCAACTATGCTTCGAAGGCAATCTATCATCATTTAAACAGTCTATCCATTAACTCACAGTGGTGATGACTGAGAAAAGTGGGCCTTCAGGGGCTGGGATGGTATCCACACTGCTGCCGTCTTTTAAAGCATCTCAAGTGCATCATCCCACAGTAAATGTTCTACTTCACGTGAACAAGGCACAGTAAAAAAAAAAATCATCAGGAATTGAGTAGACTGAACCTCACTGAAAGCAAATATGGGTCACAGGTCGGGCAATAACACTCTGACCCACACTCACTGCTGTCAATGTAGTGTAGCCTCTGAAAGTAACTCCTAATAACAAGACAAACACGCCCATCTGCATGCAAATCCAGCACGGCTCTCAAGGTTACCTGAATGTGCCGCCCTCCTGCAGCGAATTGATTTTCCGGGCCTCGTTACACATCCACTCCTTTGGATTTAGTGCTATCTCCTCCTGTTCCTGTAGCTGCAGCATCAGCCTCTCTGTCATCTTTCTTAAAAACTGTGCTGTAGAAACACACACACAACATTATTGCAGTGCTTTACTATAAATGAATAACAGCAAAGTATTGTTGTTTGACAATAATCGACCTCAGTACAACAACACTTTAAAATTATCTGAAGTAGTTATGTTAAATCTGTCTTAGCCAAAGTCTGGTCAATCCCAATTTGATACACGTTAAACAGAAGGACCAGCATGTAATCTTAACAGTAAACAAATAACACATAAAATAGTGTTGTGTCGGCAGAAGATTTCTCCTCAATGAAATAAATAGTAAATTTTAGGGCCCAGCATTGAATTATACTTCCTCTCCTGTGGGAGCTTTCCAAACCTATTCAGCCACTAATTTGAGAATATTAAGTTATCTTTTGCCTCGGCTGGAGTTCAAAGGATTTTCACTTACTGCAGCATGTTACAGAGCAACAGGCCGATCTGATATGGATACTTTCCTTCCAAGTTACTGATAACGCCAAGTCCTTCATCACTCACTTATCTCCATAATAGCCTTAACCAACTAAGAATGTGACTTACCATTCTTCCTAAAAGAGACATTCTTCTAACATCTGTTGCAAAGCATTAATTAAGGATGCACCTTTCTGTTATTATGGTGCAAATACAGCCTCAATTGAGGGTCAGGGTCTGACTTTTCACAGCAGGGAAATTCCATTTACTCAACTGGACTCAACACCCCGTATACAGGACACAAGTTTAGCGTTGGTGCAAAATAGAAGCTGCTTGGCACTGATGCTAAACTTACAGTGGGAATTTGCTTTAACAAAATGTGAACATTTTTTATAATCCGGGCGCTGGCCCTTACCCTCGCATTCCCCATCTTCTCTCAGGAGATCCAGGAGGATCTGGACACGTTCAGTGCTTCGACTGGATCCATCTTTACCATCACGTAATTTACTTACTGCACTCTGTATGCAGCTTTGCAGCAGGAATGTTGTGTTGAGAATACGCGGCCTTTCCTGGTTACAAATAATTACAAAATTAAATCCCAGAATAAGAAAGAAGGAAGAACTTGCATTTCTGTAGTGCCTTTCACACACTCAAGATCCCCAAAGTGCTTTACAGAAAATGAAGTATTTTTCTTTGAAGTGGAGTTACAGTTGTGATGTAGGGAAGCACGGCAGCCAATTTAGACACAGTGAAATCCCATGAACAGCAATGAGCTCATAACCAGATAATCTGTTTTCAGTGGTTGAAGGATGAATGCTGGCCCGGACATCAGGAGACATCCCCACTCTTCTTTGAATGGTATTGTTTACATCTCAAGAGGCCTCAGTTTAACACCTCATTTGAAAGACAGTGCCTCCGACAGTGAGGCACTCCTTCACTGCTGCACTGAAGTGTCAGCCCAGGTCACGTGCTCAAGTTTCTGAAGTGGGGCTTGAACCCAGAAGCTCCCGACCCAGAGTTGGGTGTAATACCACTGAACCACAGCTAACACAAAGAATGTGGGCCACTTGGGTAAGGATGGGAGCTCAGTGAAAGTCAGCACCTCAGAGCCAAGAGAATCGAGGCTGCGGTATAATGTAGCTGTTCCTGTCATCTGTTGGCACTAAGAAAGTAAACAAACCCAAAGGGACAAGATTCCTTGGGAATCAAAACCAGAGCACAGAACAGGCACAATTTAAGGGAGACATTAACATAAGTTAGGATGCTGAATCCCAGTGTTAGAGAGGTTGAGTTATGATGAGAGTTGGCTTCTTGGTCCAGGGGCATATTTCCTGCTTTGGGACTCTTTGCTGAAATTTGTCAGAAATCCTGGGTTTAAATCCCCGACCTGCCCTCATTTGGAAAAACTTGTTTACGTAGTGAGTAGTTAGGATCTGGATGTACTATCTTAAGAGTATGCTGGAGGTAGATTCAATCAAGGCCTCCAAAAGAGAAGTGGATAATTATCTGAAGTGAAAAGATTTGTAGGGCTATGAAGAAAAATTCGGGGAGTGGGACCAGATGAGTCGCTATTACAGAGAACCAGCACAGACACGATGGGCCAAAGGGCCTCCTTCTGTGCTGCAACCATTCTACGATTCTTGGAGAGAATTGGGAGAATATGTCAGTTGCTGATTTTATGCAAGTGGGTGATAGCTATCTCCCAAATGCCTAGATGGTTTATTATGTTACACTTTCACATGAAACATTCAACTATAGCAAATATTTCTATCAAATAAATGTACCATATCACTGACTCAAAACAATTTCCTTTTTAATATATTGTTAGTTAATCACCATGATGAAAAAAATAATTTATAATGCAAACATTTCATAAAATAATTGATACCGTAAGCATTTTGACTTCTTGATCATCTTCTGGAACAGTGTTCCGGTCATCAGTTTCTAAAGTAAAAACAAGATCATGTCTCAGTTTCTCTTGGAGATGACAGTCAAATTTTGTAAATGCCAGAAAGTGACGAATTTACAGTGTCCCACAGTAATACTCTCAAATTGGATCAAAAACACTTTTGGTCCTTGTATATTATTAATGGTTTTAAATAAAACCTGGTGGATGAAGGTTTGGTGCAACTACTGTTCTGGCCTGAACTATCGGACAACTGTAAACTGATGGTTTGAACTGTTGCACTTCTGGTTCCTGCCACCAGAGGTCAGTAATACATCTTTCCCCACCCTGTCATTATCTGTGGGTTCAGAATTAAACCGCATTACAACAATTTGAACGCAAGTAGTCCTTTAACGCAATAAAATATCCCAAGCACAGAGGAAATTAGCTCCTAAGGCTAGAAAATATTATTAAAGGTCTCAGAACCTTATTTCTATAAATTAACATCTTTAATATGTTGCGTGCCCATCACTGAAACTTAGCAGCACTTTCCAAACAGCCCAAGCCTCACTGTTCTTAAATTTTGCGGTACCTCATTGTGACATGCTAACATGCTTTGAAGGGGAGTGAATGCCCAGATAGACGTTAGATCTTCCGCATCCAAATTTATTTTTAAAACCGTGGACACCCAGTAATTATTTTAAAAATTCTGTATGCATTACAGAAGATAATAAAAACCTATGATTGTGCTTTGAAACAATAACACACAGGCTGGAATCTTACACCCCCCCAAAGAGCGGGATGGTGACGGTGGATGGGGGCATAAAATGGAATTGGAGGCTTGGGGGGGCCGTTCCTGACCCGTTCCCACCTCCACTGCCATTTTACGCAGGGTGGTGGTGGGAAACAGCCTGCCTGCCCAGGCCAATCAAGGGCCATCGCCTGCCGCCACGAGGATTTTACTCAAGGCTGGTCAGGTGGCCCAGGCCTGGGAAAAGCCGCCTGACAAAAGCAGGTGGCTCTCTAATGGCCTCGGGGGGTGGGGGGGGGGCCCTCCTGGTTAGGCACCCTGTGCCCGACGGAGAGCGGCCCCTGATGCCCCAACTACCCGCAACGTCCAGAATGCCCCTTGCCTCCCAGTCGACCACCCTGGGGTTGCCGGGGCCCGACTGATCATCCCCGGCAAGGCCCCAAAAACTTACCTTTTCCCGGGGCCGTTCTTCCTCTTCTTCGCAAAGCTCGGCTGCAGTCCCAGCAGTGGCCACCACTCCCGGTGGAGCTGCTGGGACTAAGAGCTGCCACCCACTGATTGGCCAGTATCTCCATTAGGCGGGACTTCTTGCCTCTCTGAGGTGGAAGTCCCGTCTCAGACCTATTAAAGGCCTGGGGACTGTAAAATATGGACTGGATCCCCAGGCCAGGCGGAGATGGGTTCACCATCGATTTTTCGGTCGGTCAACAGCTCCCGTCCGACGAGGGTAAAATTCAACCCACAGAGAGGGCCTCAGGCATTGACGCATTGCTTCAGTTTTGCTCTGAGCCCCTCAACATGTTACTACTTGTAACACACTCCTTAATACACAATCAATGCAGGAAGCAGTATCCTCTGATAATTAAATTCACACTGACATAACATAAATTACCTGCTTGTATACCCAAAGCCTTGGCAAACAGCTCACTGATAGTAACATCATAGAATGCAGATATATCTGAGCCCATCTCCTCTGATTCAGTCACATCATCAATGTGGACAGACAGCCATTGGCCTGCACAGTAATCAAGATAGTCAGTTTGAACAGTGTTGTAACAATAAATGTCCATTTATTTGTTCTCTTTGCAGATGCTGTCTGCCCTGCTACGAAATTCAAGCCATTTCTGGTTTTATTAAAGACCAGGGACTCTCCTGGAAAGTTATCCTGTACTGGATTGTGCCTCACCTCCAGTAGCACCTTTGCTGCATTGCACCAAGTTGCAAGTATTTTCGTCCCTCACTGGTCAGTTCCTACACTTATACTGCAACAACCTTAAAATTGGTCACTACATAAGGACTTATGTGCAAAGATTCAATGTCACTCCTACAGTAGAGGCAGAGGGGAGATGAGGAGACATTTTTTCATGCTCCGAATTATTATAATCTGGAATGCACGGCCTGAAAGGGTGGTGGAAGCAGATTCAGTAATAACTTTCAAAAGGGAATTGGATAATTACTTGAAAAGGTAGAATCTGAAGGGCTATGGGGAAAGAGTAGGGGAATGGGACTAATTGGATAGCTCTTTCAAAGAGCCAGAGCACACGTGATAGACTGAATGGCCTCACTCTGTCCTGTACCATTCTTGGTTTTTTGCATAAAACAGGACACAGAAATCCTGGCAGATAAACATCATGCACAATTTTGTCTGGGGGGTCAAAACAGTGGCTTTTATTTCTGTTGAACATACCTCCTTGAAATCCAACGTATTTTGATCCGCCAGCAATTCTGGAGAGCTTTGTGATAAAATACACATAACAACTTGACTTTGATGTGGAGTGCATCAGATTCATTTCATTCATTGTACAGTATCTGGAAAGAAAAATATAAAACCTTAACTACAAATTTCAGAAACAAAATCATTTCAGACAGCCCCCAGCTGTCAGGTACAAGTTACTCTTGCAATTCAAAGTTGCTGAATTCAAATTATCTGATCATTGAAATTCTGTTTGGCAGTAAAGTGTAAAATTTCTGAAGCATCCAATGCTGGTGCATTTTGGGAGTGCAGATCATTAAACAGCGCATCCCGAGACAGCGATTTTCCGTCCAGTAAACGTTAATGGTTAAGACGGTGAGCTGGGAGTGTGTAACTTTACAACATGCTCTCCTGGCATGCATCAGGAAAAGAGACCTCCGACATTATTACCGCTAAATTTCCACTCCACTGTGTCAATTATGTTGCTTAATCCAAATTATTGGATAATTCAAAGTTCTTGTTGGAAAAAATGATGTCAGATTATCAGGAGCTTGCTATATTAAGGACATAGAACTAAAAAAATATAAATAGTTGGAGGGAACTTAACCCAGAAATGATTCTCAACAAATGAGTAGTTTTGAGATCACCTCACAGCTGTGGCATCCACCCCAATGTCTGATATTTTCTAATTGAAGCCACTGACACAAGTGTGGATAGAATAAGTAGCTTAACAATGCACAAGGGCTAAACTTTTATCATGACAAATTAAAATTCCAACATCGCAGCACCATCTTTCGCTACCCAAATCAATCAACTTCCTAAAAATCTTGACAAGTAAAATATTAGAAATGATTTACAGCACAGAATCAGGCCAAGAGGTCCATGCTGGTGTTTATCCTCCACTCAAGCCTCCTCCAACCCCTCTTCATCTAACTCTATTAACATGTCCTTCTATTCCTTTCTCTCTCATGTGCTTATCTAGCTTACCCTTGAATGCATCTATGCTATTCATCCCAACTAGTGCTTCACATTCTAACCACTTCTGTGCAAAGAGCTTTCTTCTGAGTTGGATTTATTTATGGCCCCTAGTTCTGGTCTCGCCTGCAAGTAGAAACATCTTCTCTACATCTGACCTATCAAATTCTTTCATAATCTTAAAGACCTCTATTAGGTCACTCCATGGTCTTCTCCTTTCTAGAGAAAAGAGCCCCAGACTCTTCAATCATTCCCGATAGGTAGAACCTCTCAGTTTCAATGGATTCAGTCAAACCAGGACTCCTTGTGCTGCAGTGTAAACACCTTGTTATTCCTGCTTGATGTTGAAACCACTTGTACTTCTATGGGATATGGGGATAGTGTGGGGAAAAAGGCATTGAAGTGGATGATCAGCCACGATCGTACTGAATGGTGGAGCAGGTTCGATGGGCTGAATGGCCTACTCCTGCTCCTATGTTCTTACTTACTTGGCAGAAGCGATCAGCTCTGAGCTCTGAGGGGACTCCTCGGCATCCATCTGTATCAGCAACACGCGAACTCCAGTGTTCAAGCTTTGAAACAACTCTCTGTGGATAAAAAAAAGACACATAAGCACCTTCAACCTAAAAATCAAAATGAAGTTCTGAATTATGGATTGTTTCTGAATAAATTGATATGCGAACACTGGTAAACAGATAAGCAGATATTCTATATTTTCTGAAATTGCATAAGATCAATTTTCACCCCCCTGCTCCCCAAGTACCGCGAACTTATTGGTGAAAATAATATCTGAGATTAGACTGTATCTTTACTTTGTTGAAAACTGTCACCTTGATTAAGGATTGCAACAAACTCAGGAGTACTGACCTTATTTTTTTACAGAAGGAATATTCTGTATCAAACTGATGTAGGAACAGAAGGAGAAATTCTTTTACATCGTTGCCAAGCTCCTTAAGCAGTACCTTGATGTCTAATTTGGTAAGTAGCCTTGAAAAAGTCGTTACCTAGAACAGCAAGCATGATGACTGATAAATTGATGGTGAAATTTCACTCTTACAATAGAGTCATAGAGTCATACAGTACAGAAGCAGGCCCTTCGGCCCATCGTGTCCGTGCCGGCCGTCAAGCACCTATCAATTCTAATCCCATTTTCCAGCACTGGGCCCGTAGCCTTGTATGCTATGGCGTTTCGAGTGCTCATCTAAATACTTCTTAAATGTTGTGAGGGTTCCTGCCTCTTCCACCCCTTCAGGTAGTGTGTTCCAGATTCCAACCACCATCTGGTTGAAAAAATATTTTCCTCAAATCCCCTCTAAACCTCCTGCCCCTTACCTTAAATATATGCCCCCTGGTTATTGACACCTCCACTAAGGGAAAAGGTTTCTTCCTATCTGCCCTAACTATGGCCCTCATATTTTGTATACCTCAATCATGTCCCCCCTCAGCCTTCCCTGCTCGAAGGAAAACAACCCTAGCCTTTTCAGTCTCTCTTCATAGGTGAAATGCTCCAGCCCAGGCAACATCCTGGTTAATCTCCTCTGCACCCTCTCCAGTGCAATCACATCCTTCCTATAGTGTGGTGACCAGAACTGTACACAGTACTCCAACTGTGGCCTAACTAGCATTTTATACAGCTCCATCATAACCTCCCTGCTCTTATATTCTATGCCTCGGCTAATAAAGGCAAGTATCCCATATGCGTTCCTAACCACCTTATCCACCTGTGCTGTTGCCTTCAATGATCTAGGGACAAGTACACCAAGGTCCCTCTGATCCTCTGTACTCCCGAGGGTCCTACCATCCATTGTATATTCCATTGCCTTGTTGGTCCTCCCAAAATGCATCACCTCACACTTCTCAGGATTAAATTCCATTTGCCACTGCTCCGCCCATCTTACCAGCCCATCTATATCGTCCTGTAATCTAAGGCTTTCCTTCTCACTATTTACAACACCACCAATTTTCATGCCATCTGCGAACTTACTGATCATACCTCCTATATTCACATTTAAATCATTAATGTACACTACAAACAGCAAGGGACCCAGCACCGACTCCTGCGGTACACCACTGGTAACAGGCTTTCAATCGCAAAAACAACCCTAAACCATCACCCTCTGCCTCCTGCCACTAAGCCAATTTTGGATCCAATTTGCCAAATTGCCCTGGATCTCATGGGCTCTTACTTTCTTGACCAATCTCCCATGCGGGACCTTATCAAAAGCCTTACTGAAGTCCATGTAGACTACATAAACTGCTTTACCCTCATCTACACATCTATTCACCTCCTCGGAAAATCAATCAAATGTGTTAGACATGATCTCCCCCTGACAAAGCCATGCTGACTATCCTTGATTAATCCCTGCCTCTCCAAGTGACTAATCCTGTCCCTCACAATTTTTTCCAACAGTTTCCCAACCACTGATGTTAGACTCACTGGCCTGTAATTACCTGGTTTATCCCTACTACCCTTCTTGGATAATGGTACCACATTCGCTGTGCTCTGGCACCTCTCCTGTGGCCAGAGAGGATTTGAAAATTTGTGTCAGAGCCCCTGCAATCTCCTCCCTTGCCTCACATAGCAGCTTGGTATACATCTCATCTGGGCCTGGGGCATTATCTACTTTTAAGCCCGCTAAAACCTCCTCCCTCTCAATGCTAATTTGTTCCAAGTATATCACAATCTCTACACCTACATCGTCCTTCTCCATAGCAAACACAGATGAAAAGTAATCATTTAAAACCTCACCTACATCCTCCGGCTCCACACACAGATTGCCACTTTGGTCCCTAATGGGCCCTACTCTTTCCATGGTTATCCTCTTGCCCCTAATATATTTATAAAACAATGATCAAGCTCTGCCTTCAGTTGGGTTTCAAACCATTTGCTAATTCTGTGGCTGATTCATCTGTAAAAACAGGATTCGACTTGAATCAGAAAAGACATGAGTGTAGTGCTGGCAAACCAACTGACTGATGAATAGAAAATGGCATCACTATTACTGTCTCTGAACTCTTGGAACTGACTAGGGCTGGGCAAGGTAGAAGGCAGAAGCAACGCAGTGGCACAGACAGATGCAAGGCAGTGGAAATAGGCTTCTTGATGTCTCTCACGCTCGCAAGATGGTTTATAAAGTTAGACGAAGGATTTGAAGCCTTTTGCCTTTATTACACACAAAAGATAACATAACACATTATATTATGAAGGCCTAATATGACACCTACTGGAAAAAGAAAGAAGCTGTCAAGGTTAACATTAAGAAACAGAATACTCTAAGCACTCAGTGGGTTTCATTTCCTTTGCACAGTTTTCTATGTAACTATTAGCAATTCTCTGTAAATGATTTACTATTTTAAAACACTTGTTAGCACAGACAGGAATTTACAACAGAGGGAATTAAGCCCACATGGCTTCAAATCTTCCAACATTCACTTCTTGTACTTCTTGCTGAAAACCTTTTAAAGTCATTTTTTTTGCCCGACAGGGAACAGCTTGGATTTATTCTTTTACATTAAAGTCAATGAGGAAAAGAAAACAGACAGAATGAAGAGCAATCTTGTAGTTTAGAATAGGCACTAATTCTAGTTTGGTGAGATTGATTGTTATAAAGGCTCATTAAGGGTCTACAAACTGAAGGTATAAATCAGATCCAAATGATTTTGATGTGTTCTGCCTATCCTTTGAATGCGGTAGCATTTCAACATCAAAATGTAATCAAAAATCTAAAATTTATGAAAGTTAACTAAGATCCCATAACCTGATTTAAAATTGTTAAACAGCGTAATCTCCAAATTGGAGTCAATGCTGAAATAGATTTCAACAATATTACCTCAACAAAATTATGCTGTCGTGTCTCTGTGTTTCCAAGATGTTGGTGAATATAATCACTCAGTGATCTATGGCATTGCTGAACAAAATATTCTTTCCACTGCTCCTTGACTTCACGATCCCCTAGCTTTGAATGCTTTAAGCGAACCACAGCATCTGGTGTCACACAGTTGAGAAGAAGGTGTTTTGCTGATTTTAGTACAAATCGAGGGTCTTCAAAGGTACCTTCATTGGTCAGGTCCGCAGTGTCCAGAACTTGCAGTAGTATACTTGCACATGCATCAGTGTGGAATCCGATGATCACCTCTGAAGGGTTTAACATTAATGTGCCTTGCACTCCATAACGACTCATGTTCACTGACACAAACTCTTTGACCCATTGTTCCAATTGTTTGGTGATGTCTTGCTGCTGAAGATTAAGTACAGTACTCATGTCTAGGCTGTGCTTTTCAAGTCTATTGATCAAAGGAATGGGAAACTGTTCATAGACAACATCTTTGTCTTCAATAACAATCAGTCGAAACTTTCTGTCCACTCTGCACTTGACACGATGTGTTCCCAAGCCCAGATCCACATACTGGTATTCTCCAAGGTTCACGTAGTACTGGTTTAAAGCATCATAAAGACTTTCGTACAAGTTCGTCAAGTTTAGAAGTATTACTGTTCTCCCAGTCTCCATGCAGGTCTTCACTCTATTTACATTTCTACAAATTTGGGTATATTCCTGATCCTTTGGGAAACTGGACCCAAATATAATCTCAGGCTTGTCATCCAGATCTTGAAACACATGCTGCAGTACAATCTGAAGAGCAACGTAGTTCTTTGTAAGGAGCAGCAGGTAACGACACTCTCCATCACTGGAATCTGCTATGATATTTTTTTTCACCATCTCCAGTGTACTTGTTAGAGGAAAAGAGTCCAAAGTAGGGAGAAAAATTTCAAGTGGGTTGAACTCATTTTTACCACTGAAATTCCGTAAGATGGCGTTGGCAAGCTGTTCCTCTGTTGGCTCATGATTTGTTTCCTTAGCTGTAATAAAAACCATTTTTATGAGGCTGTAGTAGTCGCGAAGTCCAAAGAACTGCCCATTTTGATTCTGACATATTTTTAAATACGCTTTGGCAAAGGTGGGAAAGAGATGCTGCACCTTTTGTAGCAAAACACGGTTGGATGAACATATTCCTTTGGCTGTCTCAATGAGCTCTTTCTGACATGGATCTAATCGGGAAACAAAAATCCCACGGTTCATTTTGGCAGGATCCAAGGCCCAGTTGGAAATTCCTATGAAGCCTACTTTTTTGTGAGGGAGTGGATTGTCATCATCAACGCAACCATCTTCCAATAATGGATGAAGAGTTTTTAATGGCATCTGTGGAGAGTCTTCAGCCAAGCCAATTTCATCTAAGACTACCACGGAAGCATATTCATCCAGGTTTCTGCCCTGCTGAAAACGTGCACATTGTTTGAAGGTGTTGATGATCCCATCTGGGGTTGAATGAGGGCTGCATTGAAATGACACCATGTGGACTTGTTTCAGCTTTTTAAAAAGGTCACAGTGAGCAGATTGTCCCTGCATAGCATCCAGCACAACTGTTTTTGCCAGGGACTTTGAACTGCCAGGTTTTCCAACAAGGAAGAGTGGGATCCTCAGCTCAATGCAAATGACCATTAAGAAAACGTTCTCTTTTAAGGCCTCATTTTTAGCTATTGTTTCTCTTGTTTTTATTCCTTTTAAGAAAAGATCTTGACATTGGACAATTTGATTCTGAATTTCAATTGGCGAATCATAAGGTTCAGGGAAAAATCTGCTTATTGCTTCTAAATATGCTTCCTTGCACACTAGTGAAGGATAGTAACAGACTCCTACTGCCAATATCAGAGCTTGTAAGGTATTTTTATTTGGGTCTGGGTAGTCAAATAGAATTTCTTTATGATTATAAAACCACACCAAAACCTTCATGCATCGTTCGACATCTCGTAAGCTCACAAAGCTGCATTCATCTTTCTTTTGTCTCATGAATTGCTGGGAAGCTGCTAGGACCTTCATTATGGTTTCAGTATGCAGAAAAGGAAGTCTGTGGCTTCGGCTATATCTCTGCACAATCTGGTTAGTGTAAGCCCATTCAGCTTTGTTACTTAGCTGTCCAAAGTCCCATACCAATGGAATCATGCTTGGTGGGAGTGGCTGCACCCTATACACCAGCTGCCTCAAAGGCACTTTTCCCAGTCTGTCTTCAGTCTCCTCTGCTTTAACTCGGTATCCCAACCCAGCCTTCTCCAGCCGTTCAATCATATCAGCAGAATGCTTTCTGTAAGGGTTGCAGGCTGCAATTATTTTTAAACCAGTGTTGCATTTCATTGCTTTACCTTGTACTGTTTTATCACACAGAACTTCTTTGATGGCATGAATAGCTTCTGTGGTGTTGGCTTCATCAAAGAACAGGACTGTCTCCAAGTCATAATTCCGCTTGTTCTCAATGGCAAGCTTCTCTGCTTCTGCAATTTTTGCATAGATTGTCTCCGCTGTCGTGCCTCCATGTACCTTAACTAGTTTCATTGTTTCAGTGTCATGCTTCCCTTTCTGTAGGTCGCAAAGAAACTTAATCAGTCTTGTTTTCCCACAGCCAGTCTCCCCCATGATGATGACTGGAATTTCACACCTAAAACGCATGTGGATAGCGAGCATTTTCATCATGTTGTCTGCAGTTAGCTCATAGGTCTCATCTGGATCTTTTGCTTCTTTGACCCCAAGTACCAGGGCGAGCTTTCGGATTTTCTCTTTTCTGGGAAGATCATCAATATCCTCGTTAAACCTTATTCTCTGCATGCCGAGTCCACTTTTAAGCTGTAAAGACATGACATTTCCTCTCAGAACCTCACCAGAGCGATGATCCACGGCATCAACACCCTTTCTGTGATTATTTCTCAAATGAAAACCAAGGAAAGTCATGGAAAATCCATCTGCATTGAAAAATATGTATGGGTGAGGGTGAGCTTCCCATCTTTTCCGGATTATATATGGAAGTAGGTCTTCATCTGCTTGAGGGGCTGAGAAAGCAGGGCTTTCATCTGAAATGTTCATAGATGGTGTAGCAAAGTCTTGAGCCATGAGAATCATGAACTCAACAATGAAGTTTTTAAAACCAACCAGGGTATCTCCAACAAACGAAGGATTGCAAAACATAGATTGCTCACAGTTTTTTAACTGAAGGTTCAAAAACCAAGAAAAGTTCCTCAACTCCGACCAGGAAGGATCCCTTAATCCACAGTATTGGAGAAATAAAGTTAGACATTCAGCCGGATGTCCTTCAACACTGTTCTTTCTGTACCTGAATTGATCAATGTTTCTCCTTACACTGAACCTACTGAGATATTGGTAAGGTCTCTGAATAGCTTCACTGACAAACTCTTCCTCATCCATTAATGGGTCCAAAATATTATGGTAGGTGCCTTCGCGCTTTTTTAATTCAAGCTGACGAACTTCTCCTGGTGTTCTGCAGTGAATTGTTGGTAGGATACCTAGAAGTCCCACATTTACCTACAAGAAAAAAAAATTAGAAAGACGAAATATAAATTAAGATGAAAATTTTTGTTCCTCAGAGTTGTATCCATTATACTTCACAAAAGAGCTTTATTATTTGTTAGTGTAGACAAAACAACCAGCACAGAAATGGGTAAAAGGGCCATAGTTCACTTCCATAACCTGGATAACTTGCTGAGAATTTCAGACAGAACTTCATTTTATGAAGTAGGAGAGCTCTCATAACTCTGAAATTTATTAAATAGGAACCTATATAATTAAACCACAGCTGTTGACCCTAAATTAAACATATTATGCTGTTAATCCATAACCACATTTTGGGAGAAATTATAACAAAGAACAAAGAACAGTACAGCACAGGAACAGGCCATTCGGCCCTCCAAGCCTGCGCCGATCTTGATGCCTGCCTAAACTAAAACCTTCTGCACTTCCGGGGACCATATCCCTCTATTTCCATCCTATTCATGTATTTGTCAAGATGCTTCTTAAACGTCTCTATGGTACCTGCTTCCACCACCTCCCCCGGCAACAAGTTCCAGGCACTCACCACCCTCTGTGTAAAGAACTTGCCTCGCACATCCCCTCTAAATTTTGCCCCTCTCACCTTAAACCTATGTCCCTTAGTAACTGACTCTTCCACACTGGGAAAAAGCTTCTGACTAACCACTCTGTCCATGCCGCTTATAACTTTGCAAACCTCTATCATGTCACCCCTCCACCTCCGTCGTTCCAGTGAATTCAGTTAAATCAGTTTGTGCTTTCATTTTTTGCTGATAATAATTCAATCTTTTAGTTGGTTCCTTTGAACAAGTGGCTGATTAAACAGGTACAGGTCCTGTTTCATTTGAAAATGTTTGGTCTAATGGAAAACCTCCAGCTAAAAGTCACCAGATGAACAGCCTTATTAAGTATTGCTACAGAAAACATTTAAGATTTTCCTGTTTCACTTTAACTTATCTTTTAACGGTGGAACTATCAACTGGTGTGGTTCACATACGAATGCTTAACACACCTGTAACGACATGCATGCAGGCACTGTTTTTACACAAGTATTAACCCATTTAAAGCAAACATATATTGTGCAAAAAGTGTGCACCAAGGATATAATGTGAGTGTGTTAAATCTTAAGAGATATCACAAGCTGTAAATTTTAACAGTGAAGTATTGCTTTGAAAGTACTGTTGTCTAAACAACCTGCTGAGTTTGTGATTTATAAAGGAAGTTGTTGGCATCCAGATGTTCCACAATGTACAGATGAGCTGTGCTGCGTTTCCAGATCTTTCCCTGACTGTTCTTCAGGAATCCTAATATTAGGATCTTGAAAAGGAATTCTTCCACTCTTTTCCTTACCTTGCAAAAGGAAAAGAACCATAAAGATTAACAACTTCATATTTCGAAAGAACAAATGAATCTTTACTAAGATTTGATTCTTTTCAGAAAGGGAACAGTGGTTATACAGTGATTCTGGTATCTAAAACACCCAGTACATAGAGCCTCTATTCTCCTCCATCAAAGAAAAATGGAAATTGGTGGACAAACAAGACATGCCAAATGTTGGCCTTACATATCTGGTTCTTCAATACTCTTGGCATTGAAGACAAGTTGATTAAAAATGAGAGAAATTGCATTTCATCCTTCTTGGTGTGGATGTATGTCAGACAGAAGGAGATTGCTATCATTGGGCTATACAGAATCTCATGCAAGGCTTTGTTTCATGAAAATTGAATTATAAAGGCAGAGATTAGGAAGCATGTGATACTGTTTAAAAGGAATAATCTTCCACAGATTGTTGACCAAGAAAGATTCTGCAGAACATGTACAACTTAAATGACATTTTCAGGGAGAAAATTACTGGCTGAAAATAGACCTTATTGTCTTCAGAAACATGGTCCTGATTTTAACTGACCTTACCCTTGTATAAACTGGGTGAGGTCAGTTAAAAGGAGACAAGTCAGTTACCCCTTCTGAACCCTCTTCCTTTCTGCTGGGTCTTGAGGTAAACCAGTTCTTTTGAGTTGGCAAGCAGGACTTCCACAGGAAAAAGGCAGGTCCCACTTACTGGGCTGGATTTTATTAGCCCCCCCCTCCCACTCCAAATGACATCAGGGGTCGTGGCAGGGGGCTCAGAAAATACCTCCGGGAGAGGCCCGCCATGGGCCTCGACGCCAGGAAGGCCCCATCTCATATTATCAGCGGCGGCAAGGCCTCGTGGCGGCTCCCCGCCCCTCAGCGACGGGACCTTCATTAAATTAATTAACTTTATTTAAATAACTGAATTAATACTTACCTCGGCGTAACGGCTGACCTGCTGCGATATTCCGAGCGGTTGCTGGAACTACTGCACCTTCAGATATCCGTTTGGAGATCCGAAGCAGAACATTGGTAGGGAGCGGCAGGAATGAAGTTTTCAGGGCGGGGGAGTGCTGGGGGGGAAACTTTTCCTATTGGTTGCGGGGATGCTGGGAAGCGGTTGAGGGTCAAAATTAGTAAAGTTTGGGGAGGGGGCAAAGTTCGAGATTTGAAAAAAAAAAAGTTTTTTTGGGAGGGGGAAGAGGGCAACTTACATACTGATTACTCATTGTGGGTGTGGGAGAGGGAATTGAAAATGTGAATAAATGTCTATCCTTATTTTTCAACATTCTGTAACTTTAATAATTTAAATGAGTTGAAAGGGCCTGAAGCCCTTTAAAAATGGTGCCGCGCCTGCGCGGTGGCATCGGACGCCATTGCTGAGGACAGAGCGTCTGCCCCCTCTATGTCATTGGGGCACAGGTGATCCATGCAAATTAAATATCGCGGTGGCTCCGCGGCACACATGTCGCGTGTGCATCGCGCTTTTTTTGAAGCTCGCCGCCAAGAACGGCAGTGAGCAGGTAAAATTCAATTCACTATCTAAATTAGGCTAGGTCTCTGCGGCCCCAGCTTTGATAGTTCTGTTTGCGCTGCCCTGCTTTCCTCCACACCCTCCCCTTTCATATCAGAGCCATGGACTTCGATGATGACTTACAGGTGCTGCATCAATGTGGAAGATCATTGGCCGTCGAAAATCACATGCATAAGAAGCATTGTGCAACATTTGAACTATCCGGTTTTCATCAATCGTAGGCTCGATTAATCGGATTCTCTTCAGTGCATTGTGGTTTCTAGGACAGCGCTGTAACAGTTTGTCATGCAGTCGGTCAACATAGAGGGACTTCCCTGTTGAGAAACAAATATTCGAATTATTAGAAAGCTTGTATTGGATGCCAGGTTTTTAATGATCCGAAAGTTTGTTTGAAAGTAGAAAAAATATTATTGATCTGATACCATGGTAACCGATGCATGAGGTTTATAAGTAATAAAAAAAGTGCTGGAAATACTCAGCAGGCCTGGCAGTGTCTGTGGACAGAGAAGCAGAGTTAACATTCAGCTCAGTGACGTTTCATCAGAACTGGCAAAGGATAGAAATATAATAGGTTTTCAGCAAGTGAAGGTGGTGGGGGGTGGGTTGGTGAGAGGAAGAGAACAAAAGGGAAGGTGTGTGATCGGGCAGAGGACAGGAGAGATTAAATACCAAAGCTGTCATGGGTACAAAGGCAAAGGGAGTGCTAATGGTTGTGGTGAAAGACAAAGCATTAGTCCAGTGAGAGTGTTAATGGCAAAATAATGAATAGCTCTGTCCAAAAGCACAAACATGAAAAAACAAGCTTAAGACAGGCACATGGTTTAAAAAAAAGATTTTTAAAAAAGGCCAGTCATGCTCTGAAAATGTTGAACTCAATGTTGAGTCCGGAAGGTTGCAGAGTGCCTAATCGAAAGACGAGGTGCTGTTCCTCAAACTTGTGTTGATGTTCACTGGAACACTGCAGCAGGCCAAGGACAGAAATGTGGGCATGAAAGCATGTTAAATTGGCAAGCAACCTGAAGCATAGGGTAGTGCTTTCAGACTGAGGTGGGCCAAGCGATCACCCAATCTGCATTTGGTCTCCCCAATGCAGAGGAGACTGCATTGTGAGCAGCGAATACAGTATACTAAATGAAAGAAAGTACAAGTAAATCACTGCTTCACCTGGAAGGAGTGTTTGGGGCCTTGGATGGTGAGGAGAGAGGAACTAAAACGGCAGGTATTACACCTCCTGCAATTGCATGGGAAGGGGATGAAGTGTCGAGGGTAATGGAGGAATGGACCAGGGTGTCGCGGAGGGAACGATCCCTTCGGAATGCTGACAGGGAAGGGGAAGATGTGTTTGGTGGCTGCATCACGCTGGGGGTGGCGGAAATGGCGGAGGATCATCCTTTGGATGTGGAGACTGGTGGGGTGGAAAGTGAGGACAAGGGGAACGCTGTCGCGGTTCTGGGAGGGAGGGGAAGGGGTGAGGGCAGAATTGCGGGAAATGGGTCAGACACGGTTGAGGACCCTGTCAACCACAGTGTGGGGGCGGGGGGGAATCCTCGGTTGAGGAAAACAGAAGACATATCAGAAGCGCTGTTGTGGAAGGTTGCATCATCAAAACAGATGCGTTGGAAACGGAGGAACTGGGAGAATGGAATAGAGTCCTTACAGGAAGCAGGGTGTGAGGAAGTGTAGTCAAGGTAGCTGTGGGAGTCGGTGGGCTTATAATGAATATTAGTAGACAGCCTATCCCCAGAGATGGAGACAGAGAAGTCAAGGAAGGGGAAGGAAGTATTGGAGACAGACCGTGTAAAGGTGAGTGAAGAGTGGAAATTGGAAGCAAAATTAATGAAATTTTCCAGTTCGGGGCGAGAGCAGGAAGTGGCACCGAATCAGTCATCAATGTACCGGAAAAAGATTTGGGGGGAGGGGTCCTGAGTAGGCCTGGAACAAGGAATGTTCGGCATACCCCACAAAAAGACAGGCATGACTAGGACCCATGCAGATACCCATAGCGACACCTGTTATTTGAATGAAGTGAGTGGAATTGAAGGAGAAATTGTTCAATGTGAGAACAAATTCAGCCAGGCGGAGGAGGGTGGTAGAGGATGGGGACTGGTTTTGATCAAGGAAGAAACGGACAGCCCTCAGACCATCCTGGTGGGGATGGAGGTGTAGAGAGATTGGACATCCATAGTGAAGATTTTTTTTTAACCATGGGCCTGCCTTAAACTTGATTTTTCATGTTTGCGCTGTTGGACTGAGCTGTTTCATTACTCTGCCACTAACACTGTCTCTGGACTAATGCTTTGTCTTTCACCACAAGCATTAGAACTCACTTTGTCTTTGCCCCATGACATCTTTGTCATTTAATCTCTCCCGCCCTATCACACACCTTCCCTTTTGCTCTCTTCCACCCCACCTCCCACTTTCACTTGCTTAAAACCTAATTCTTTTCTAACCTTTGCCAGTTCTCATGAAAGGTCACTGACCTGAAATGTTAACTCTGCTTCTCTCTCCACAGATGCTGCCAGACCTGCTGAGTATTTCCATCATTTTCTGTTTTTATTTCAGATTTCCAGCATCCACAGTATTTTGCTTTTATTACATGAGGTTTATAAGTGTTAGTTTAGGGAAATTTAAGTTGATCAGTATTCAAAGAAGCACAATGGGGAATGAGAGAGAAATGTATTTCCAATTTTTTTATGCCAATTGTTAAGTCTCCTTCTTTCCTCTGCCCAAATCTTAGACTTACACCTATTGTTCCACCTCTCTCTGCCCCCCTCCCCCCCCCCCCCCCATTGCCCCCACAAACATTGGGCCTGCTTCTCAATCCTAAAATATTACTAAACATAAAAGTAAGGTAAGAAACACAGACTTTGGTACTTACCCACTCCAGGTCTTTTTGACGATACAATTCTGACAGAAAGCCGGTCATGGAATACCTCAGCTGCGGAGTTCTGCCTAAAAGGGACAGTGAAATGATTTACCAGGTACGACTGAATGGCTTCTGTTTTAATATTCGGCCCCGCAGGTACTTTGTACTGACTGAGATATGATGGGATGTAGTAGTGTTGCCGCTTAGCATCACAGATAACAACAAACTGATATTCTGCATTACAATGATGCATCAATTCTTCAAATAATTCTCCAAATCTGACACTCGTTTCATAACTCAGGCAGTCAGCGTGTATTAACGAATAGATTTTCTGTTCATGAGACCCGCTGCTCAAAGCCCTCCGTAAAAACAGTTCGACCTCTTCATAAGTTGTTTCCTCAGAGCACAGAAGAACTTCGTCATAGGTTGGCAGAGGTTGCTCTTGATTTTGCATGTAGACATATAGAGCAGCCCTGAAGATCTCGGGCTGTGCACAGACTATGAGATTCGGTCTTCCGTGATGCAGAGAGGGAGGAAGCTGTCTTCTTACTGTTGTCTCATTCATACTCGACAGGCAGCTAAGTAGTTCCCCAAAAGTCAATATATCTAAATGGTCAATTAAGAAAGCCATCATGTTTTCCATAAATTTGTTCCAGAGTAGTGTAATTTTCTCAGAAAGACTTGCATTTTCCAATTGGAAAGCTATTTTTGATATGCCAGCATCATGCATTTCCTCAGATACTGATTCTGCAGGTTCAATATGCTGGAATTGGACAGGCTCGGAATACTGGAATTCAGCAAGCTCAGCACACTGGAATGCTATTAATTTATCATCACATTCCATGTGGTGACTCTGAGTCGATGTCTGAACATAAACTCTTTCTGTACTGTACTTTAATGAAGTGGCATTAGGTAGATCAACATTTATCAAATCCACATCAACCTCTTCACTCTCACTTCCACTTTCCCCAGCTTCCAGCTCAAAGTCACTGATCTCCTCATCTTCGGAACTCTCATTCCATATAACCAGCTGAGGCATCGCACTTCTGATGTCCTTCGCAGTGCAGTCAGGTTTAATGAATGATAACATTGCCAAGACCTGCTCACATAAAGGCTTCCCAGCCGCAAAGCTTCCCAATTCTGAGCTTAGGTACACAATCTGTTCTGCTGTATAGTAATTCAGATAGTAGAACTTAGTTCGGATCTTCTCAATAAATTTGCACCAGTCCTGAAGGCATGTCTCCAGTGCTCTGCACAATACTTGTAGCTGCTCGGCGAGATCGCCACTTACTTTAAGGCATCCAATGTGCTTTAAATTAAAGTCCATTGTAAGGCAGTCATCACTCTCTTTACTGCAGAGCACATGCGCCTTCCAGTTTCTGTAAAGCATGTTACCAGAGGAGTACAATTCAATAAATGCCTTTCCAAGCCTTTGGACATTGTTAAAATTCTGTTGAAAATAAAATGTGTTCAAGAATATAAATATTAAGTAACATTCCTTAGCTCAACTTGCAGCAGAGAATTTGGGGTTTAAGTTACTTAAATACACAGCGAGATGTGCAATAAATATTGAATAACTATTTAAATGCTTTACAAGCTTCTAATCAGGATTGTAAATTCATGTTAAAGCATCACTGAAAAAAGTAGTGTATTAATAACTGAAGAAGCTGTTTACACAAAGACATTTTACACACTGAAAGAGTCGTGCCATCAGTTTCCTTTGACATATCAAGTGATCGTAAACAATTACTGGGCACTATTTTTGTACTTTTCTTTCTTAGGTATACTTTTGCAAATTTTATATATTAAAAACAGTTGAGTGCTGATAACAGTAACAACCAAAGCAAGCTTAACTAAGTTACTATGCCAGTCAGTGAGAAGGAGCTGCATTTTTACACAAAGTTCATCTGATCATTGAAACACTCTGTGTTAATGAGTGGGCCTGAGCCTTGGTACACTGAATCACCTTGGTGTAGTGAATACAGGTAAACAGGAAAATCAAGTCAACTTCTTATGGGCGAGCGTGAGTCTGACTTCCTTACATTCACTGTGTCCAGTTGATCCAGTATATCCAGGAAAAGGGTAAGAGCCTCTCAAAATATATGGACAGAAGTTGCTTTGATGTTTCTTTCCTCACTTAGTCCAACAAGATTATTGATCAAAAGTAAATTCTCCATCTAAATATAATATTTTAAGGCTTGATTTAGAGATCACAGCCTGCTATTTTACAAGACGCTTTTATTTAATACTTTTTTTTATTACCTCCATGAATCTGGCAACTTCCTCTTTCCCATGTTCTCTTTTTCCCGACATCAGCATTAATTTATTCTGCAATTCCTTTAGTTCTTTCAGTGTGTATTCCTTACATTCTTTAGTGCTCTCATCATAAAGACTCAGCTGAAGGACACTTTCTAGTGACAGCTAAACAAGATTATAAATAAATTCAGATAAAACAGCACAACTTCTCTCCAACACTATGACATGCATACAATTCACAGCAAATTTTGGTTTTATGTGGCGAGTAGTATTCTGTTATATTTTATTAATGTATTTTTTTTCTGCATAATCAGAAGCCTATTGTAAATACACCTCTGGGCATGGTGGAGTAGTGGTCAAAGCTTTCCATTCATCTCACTGTCACTCGGAGTAGCAGAGCCTCTGTGCCGTGCAACATGGATCTTGACCAGCTGCACCTATTGTGTGTTTTCATCAGTTTGAGGCAATCTGGTTCTGTCACTTGGGGTGGTGATATGACAGACTAATGATCAAAGCATGAACCAACCTAGATTTCTTAGTCTAAGCCACTTATGGGGAAACTATCAACTAACTCAGTGCTAACAGAGTCACACAATCTAGATAAAAGAGAGATTCTACTTGACTTCTCTTATTTCAGGATCTAACTTGTATTTGATGGGAACTGTGATGGAATTGGTTAGCACACTGCCTTTTCACCATTAAAATGAACATAGGATAGAAGTTTCCTTTTGTCTGTGCCATACAGAAGAGTTGTATGTGGAATGACTGTGGTATATCCACATAGCCTCAACTGGATGTCAATCCAGAACACAAACTATTGATAATTCAATAAAAGCAAAATCCTGCAGATGCTGGAAATCTGAAATAAAAACAAAAACGCTGGAAATACTCAGCAGGTCTGGCAGAATCTGTGGCGAGAGAAGCAAAATTAATGCTTCAGGTCAGTGACCTTTCATCAGAACTAGCAGTTCTGATGAAAGGGCACGGACCTGAAACATTAACTCTGCTTCTCTCTTCACAGATGCTGCCAGACCTGCTGAGTATTTCCAGCATTTTATGTTTTTATTACTGATAATTCAACTTGATTTAACGAGGGAGACCATGAGATAAGTTGCCATCTTCAGTGCTACTGGTGCATAACTTTGTGTTGTGAGAGTCTGTATCAGGAGATTGAGTGTGTGCAATCTATCTCCGTAAGAGAACTGATCTGAGAAACGGAAAAAATTCACACAGGTGGCCTTTTGAGTTTGGAGATTAAACACACTGTGGGGGAAAAGTAATGGAAACTTTTGCTTTGCATTTGGCCTATTGTATATCTGACCTGGGAGTGCTGAGGATTGTTGATGGGGGTTCTATTTGCAGCATTGCCCTGGCCCACCTAACCCAACCTCACCCCAGGACCACCTAACCCAACCACACTCAGGACCACCTAAACCAACCTCACCCCAGGACCACCTAACACAGCCTCATCCCAGGAGCACCTAAACCAACCTCACCCCAGGACCACCTAAAACAGCCTCATCCCAGGCCCACCTAAACCAACCTCACCCCAGGACCACAACACAGCCTTACCCAGGACCACCTAACACATCTTCACCCCAGGACCACCTAGCCCAGCCTCATCCCAGGACCACCTAACCCAGCCTCACCCCAGGACCACCTAACCCAGCTTCACCCCAGCACCACCCGGCACAGTCTCACCCCAGGACCACCTAACCCAGCCTCACCCCAGGACCACCTAACCCAACCACACCCAGGACCACCTAAACTAGCCTCACCCCAGGACCACCTAACCCAGCCACACCCCAGGACCACCTAAACTAACCTCACCCCAGGACCACCTAACCCAGCCTCACCCCAGGACCACCTAACCCAGCTTCACCCCAGGACCACCTGGCACAGTCTCACCCCAGGACCACCTAACCCAGCCGCACCCCAGGACCACCTAATCCAGCCTCACCCCAGGACCACCTAACACAGCCTCACCCCAGGACCACCTAACACAGCCTCACCCCAGGACCACCTAGCCCAGCCTCAGGCGAGACAGAGGAGGGGGCAAAAGAGGAGCGGGCATTGCAATATTAGTTAAGGAGTCAGTTACTGCAGTAAGGAGAGATGATTTCTTGGAGGGGGCATCAAATGAAGCTTTATGGGTAGAGTTTAGGAATAAAAAAGGGACAGCCACAGTGCTAGGTGTTTATTATAGACCCCCAGATAGTTAGTGGGAAATTGAGGAATTGAGGAGCAAATATGTGTGCAATTTGCAGAGGTGTGTAAAAATAATAGGGTAATTATATTAGGTGATTTCAACTTTCCCAACATTAACTGGGATAGTCATCGAGTTAAGGGCTTAGATGGAGTGGAATTCTTAAAATGTATACAGGAGAACTTTTTAGCTCAATATGTAGAGGATCCAACAAGGGAGGGTGCAGTGCTGGACCGAATTCTGGGGAATTAAGCCAGACAGGTGGTTGATGTGTTGGTGGGGGAGCGTTTTGGTGATAGCGACCACAACATGGTACAATTTAAGCTGGTTATGGAGAAAGAAATAGACAAGTTGCAAAAAAAGGTTTTGGATTGGAGGAGAGCGAATTTTAGTAAAATAAGGCCAAGGTAGACTGGAAAGAGTTACTTGTCGGGAAATCTACAGAAGAGCAGTGGGGGGCATTCAAAAAGGAAATGGGGAGGGTACAGGCCCAACATGTTCCCTCTAGGGTAATAGGTAGGAGCAACAAGCCCAGAGAACCATGGATGACCAGAAACATTCAGGGTACGATGAGAAGGAAAAAAGAGGCTTATGGCAAATACAAGGAGAGCAAATCAATGGAAGCATTAGTGGAGTACAGAAAGTGTAGGATGGAGCTTAAGAAAGCAATTAGGAGAGCAAAGAGGGGACATGAGAAAGTTCTGGCTGGTAAAAGTAGGGAAAATCCCAAGATATTCTATAAGTATATCAATGGGAAGAGGATAACCAGGGAAAGAGTAGGACCCATTAGGGACCAAGGGGGAAATTTGTGGGTGGAGCCAGAGGACATTGGTAGGGTGTTGAACGAATACTTCACATCTGTCATCACCTAAGAGAAAGAGGATGTATATATGGAACTTAGAGAGAGAGACTGTGAGGTTCTTGAGCAAATTGTCATAGGGAGTGACAAGGTATTGGAGATTTTGGAAGGCTTAAAAGTGGACAGATCTCCAGGTTTGGATGATTTGTGCCAGAGGACTGGAGAACAGCTAATGTGATCCCACTATTTAAGAAAGGTTGTAGAGATAAGCCAGGGAACTACAGACTAGTGAGTCTCACGTCAGTGGTAGGGAAACTGTTGGAGAAAATTCTGAAGGAGAGAATCTATCTCCACTTGGAGAGGCAAAATTTGATTAAGAATAGTCAGCATGGCTTTGTCAGAGGGAGGTCATGCCTAACAAATTTGATTGAATTTTTTGAGCATGGTGTGTAGATGAGGCTAGTGCAGTTGATGTAGTTTACATGGATTTCAGCAAAGCCTTTGACAAGGTCCCACATGGGAGACCTATCAAGAAAGCAAATGCACATGGGATACAAGGTAACTTGATAAGGTGGATTCAAAATTGGCTTAGCTGTAGGAAACAGAGAGTGATGACAGACGGCTGTTTTAGTGACTGGAAGCCAGTGTCCAGTGGCGTACCACAGGGATCTGTGCTGGGTCCCCTATTGTTTGTCATTTATATAAACGACATAGATGACTATGTGGGGGGGTAGGATCAGTAAGTTCGCGGATGACACAAAGATTGGCCAAGTGGTTAACAGTGAGGTGGAGTGTCTTAGGTTACAGGAAGATGTAGACGGGATGGTCAAATGGGCAGAAAGGTGGCAGATGGAATTTAACGCTGAAAAGTGTGAGGTGATACACTTTGGAAGGAGTAATGTGACACGGAAGTATTCAATGAATGGCCTGACACTGGGAAGTTCCGAGGAACAAAGGGACCTTGGCGTGTTTGTCCATAGATCTCTGAAGGCAGAAGGGCAGGTTAATAGGGTGGTGAAAAAGGCATATGGGACATTGCCTTTATCAAACGAGGCATAGATGACAAAATCAGGGAGGTCATGTTGGAGTTGTACAGAACTTTGGTAAGGCCACAGCTGGAGTACTGTGTGCAATTCTGGTCGCCACATTATAGGAAGGATGTGATTGCATTGGAGGGGGTGCAGAGGCGATTCACCAGGATGTTGCCTGGGATGGAACATTTAAGCTATGAGGAGAGGTTGGATAGCCTTGGGTTGTTTTCGCTGGAGCAGAGAAGACTGAGGGATGACCTGATCGAGGTGTACAGGATTATGAGAGGCATGGACAGGGTGGATAGGGAGCAGCTGTTCCCCTTAGTTGAAGGGTCAGTTACGAGGGGTCACAGGTTTAAGGTGAGGGGCGGGAGTTTTAAGGGGGATTTTAGGAAGAACTTTTCTACCCAGAGGGTGGTGACGGTCTGGAATGCCCTGCCTGGGAGGCTGGTAGAGGCGGGTTGCCTCACATCCTTTAAAAGGTACCTGGATGTGCACTTGGCACGTCATAACATTCAAGGCTATGGGCCAAGTGCTGGCAAATGAGATTAGGTAGACAGGTCAGTTGTTTTAATGCATCGGTGCAGACTCGATGGGCCGAAGGGCCTCTTCTGCACTGTATTATTCTGTGATTCTGTGATTCACCCCAGGACCACCTAACCCAACCTCACCCCAGGACCACCTAGCCCAGCCTCACCTTACTACTGTTGATACCTCATCACAGCTTGCTTTAACATTTTAGTTTTACTAACCATATGTTCAAATGCAAGTACCTTGTCTTCATGTGGTCGTTCAATATTGCCCACTATATAAATTCCTTTGTTATTGATGGCTGCTGCTAGAGACAGGGAGGATGTCTCTACAGATCCATGACTTTCCCTCAGTGTTTTCAGCCATTCCAAATGACGAGCTGAATCTCTCTAGAGGAATAAAGAAATTAAAATTTGGAGTTCACAGCTTCCTTAGTCTTGGTCACTTTCAGAATTGAAGCATCAAACTAACGTAATTTTGCAGACTCGCAACAACTGCAAGGCTCAGAATTAAAGCATTTTAGGGTTATCACCAGTTTTTCTGGAAGTTTTGCATCACTTTTAAGTGCCTTCTGGATTTTGGCTACAGAAGTCTTCAACCCTTCAAAATCTGTGTCCTGCTGCAGTTCGTAAATGAAAGGAGAATATCCCATCACAGCATCGTGGAAGCAGGCAACGCGATCAATTTCCATGTCATTTTCTCCAGCTGATATGGATGCCAGGTCCACAAACACTTTTACTTCCCTTAAGTCTGCGTGACAGAGAAAGAGAGAAAGAAAAACAGCAACAACAAATTTGAACCAGAAAAAACAGTTTCAAATTCTATCCACAGCAACAAAAGGAAACCCAGAATTAAATACAAAAAAAATCAAGTAATGATAGTTCCACTTACTTGTCAAAGCTTCTTTCACCCACTTTACAAATGGCTGCCTTTGAACAAATTCCTGTAAACACTCTATGCATTGTGGAGTAATTTTCACCAATAGTTTTTTGGTCTGAATTAAGTCATTGTCAATGTAATCTAGAGATCGTTGCTTGAAACGGTGTTCATTCTGAATAAAAAAGAAAACAAAATCTGATACTGACTGAAGGATGTAAACTTTCAGGACAAATGACACTGGCAAATTGTACTGTTCATCCAATTATGTGATCAGTACTGTTTCTCCAACGCAGAAGTCCTCGAGGCGGCCAACATCCCCAGCATATACGCCCTACTGAGCCAGCGGCACTTGAGATGGCTTGGCCATGTGAGCCGCATGGAAGATGGCAGGATCCCCAAGCATGCATTGTACAGCGAGCTCGTCACTGGTATCAGACCCAACGGCCAACCATGTCTCCGCTTTAAAGACATCTGCAAACGCGACATGAAGTCTTGCGACATTGACCACAAGTCATGGGAGTCAGTTGCCAGCAATCGCCAGAGCTGGCGGACAGCTATAAAGGCGGGGCTAAAGAGAGGCGAGTCGAAGAGACTTAGCAGTTGGCAGGAAATGAGACAGAAGTGTAAGGAGAGAGCCAACTGTGTAACAGCCCGACAACCAATTTTATCTGCAGCACCTGTGGAAGAGTCTGTCACTCTAAAATTGGCCTTTTTAGCCACTCCAGGCACTGCTCCACAAACCACTGACCACCTCTAGGCGCTTACCCATTGTCTCTCGAGACAAGGAGGCCAAAGAAAGAAGAAACTGAATTGTCCATGTAAATTAAAATTGCAGGAAGTAGCAGGCTATTTGCTGATGATAATTTGCTTCATTTTACTATCAGTAAACAATACAGTTCTTTTCATTTTCTTGTTGCAAGTGAGGAAGCTCATTCGTCATATCAGAATTCATCCATCCAAGGCAGCCCCTACAGCCACCCCATCTCAGCATTTGATTGCTTCTGAAACAATTCCCGAGTTTTTGCCTCCATTACACTCTGGATGTTATTGCTACTGTGGCCTGGCACAATTTACACTTAATCCTTCTACAGCTATTAGATTTTAGCCGTGATAATTTGGGTTAATCCCATCAATATTTGTAAAACTCAGAGATATCATGCAACGTCATCAAAAAAACTTTTATTTATATAGCGCCTTTCACGACCGTCTGAAAGACGGCACTCCTGACAGTGCAGTGCTCCCTCAGTACTGCGCTCGAGTGTCAGCCCTGATTTTTGTACACCATTAATCCAAGAAACAGGAGAGAACATTCCCCCCCCACCCCCCAAGCCAAAAGCCTATACCTAATATGTAACAAAACTAACAGCCAGTCCACGATTTGTCCAATTTTGGAAATAAGAGCCTAAAATGTCCATTTACTGCATGACAATAAAGTTACTAATCTACAAACTAATATACTTACTATTTTTGTCAAGTTCTGAATTTTTCGGTAGTCACCTTGCAGTTTTAACTCCTTCACTATGTCTTGAATTACCCGTGCAGAATCAACAGCTAAGTGAAGTTCGTAATACTGTTTGATCTGATCAAGTCTCCTCTCAGGCAAATCTCCTCCTTTTACCACTTTGAACATGAGGGATAACTCATCCTTTATTTGATCAGAGTGCTCTCGAAGATCGAAAAACATCCTGTTAATCTCCTGGAATGTTATGGTACCCTGGTCAGTTTTGTTGCACAGCTCTGAGTAGTCAGTCCAGCAATAGCCCCAGATGTCAGTGCAGAGACCATCCAAAGTATCTTCACAGCTGGATGCTTCTGTGGCTTGCAGCCAGCAGTTTAGAAGAACGCTGCTGTTCCTGAGCTCACTCATTGTAAATGCCATATTTTTAACAGGATTGCTAAGCTTAAAATATTTAACATAGGGAGCAGACTGATTTTCAGATTCTTCATCTGTCCAGGCCTTTGTTTGAACAAGCTCATCAAGTCTCATGGATTGAATATTGGCCTTGTGCTTTTCTTCAAGTGAAGTTATGTCAGTGACTGCAAAGAAAGCAGAACAGCATCATTCTCTGGCAATTATGCTTGGATTTCAAGGACATTGAAAACATTTAGATTCCACCAATTAAGATTTTAATCAGGTTAAGTTTCAGTTCAGACACTAAAATTGAAAACAGATACATCATTAGAGTAATCTGCATTTTTCACCCCAACACTTATTAACAGTGGGGAAAATACAGCCATAAAACTAAAACTAACCTATAAAGCTTAACGAAAATGTTCTTTACTTAAAGGACATTTCAATTTCCAGTTCTGTTGTGTTTGTGGTTTTTAAACTTTTTCACTCCTTGTTTTATAGCTGACCTTTTGTTTTAAAACTTGTTAATTTCTAACCGCAAGCCTTCTCAATAACAAGGTATTGAGTTAGTCAACCTGGATACATCAAGGCTGTGGTACAAGTCTTTTAGAGCAAAATTCTGACTTGCAACTTGGGGGAAAATGCCAACCTGAGTTGTTAGACTGATTGTCCTGTGTTCACTTAGTTGATAATGTTTATAAACATTGTCATTTGGCTGTCTGGACTAAAATAATTTAACAGCTTCATCTTATATACTCTGCCTAATAATTATTGTTTTAATCAGAACATGAGCCAAAGTCAGAAGAATAATTCCTTCTTATGAAAAATTTGTGTCTTTTCAATGGAACACGCACTCAGGAACTCTATTATGATTGAAAAATAACAATGATTACAATATTACATTCTATTTCATAGAATATAGATGATTCGAGTTAATGTTAAGAGAAGCTTCCAAAGAATGAATTGGAGTTTTTCAGCTGTAGGCACAAATAACAATCACATTCCCGCATAGAATGATACATCACAAAAGAAGGCCATTCAGTCCAGAAAAAGACTTCAAAAAGGTCATTAAAGAACCAAAGTAATTGACCTCCATTATAATCATGTCTCAAGGTGAAATTTTGAGCACAGTAAATAAGTCAATATTTTCTTTATTAATTCAAAATAATATGTGCTTACATCAGAGTCTGTAGACCATGAGAAGGCAGTATGGTGAACAGCAGTGTAGATTATTCTTTTTGACTATCTGCTTAAATCAATGCCTAAACATGCTTACATATTTAGGTTAAAAAAATCTTTTGTTTGAAATATTCACAGAACATTAATTAAGCAATTACTGAGGGTTCAACTGATCTGTACTCCCTCCTTTGTCAATCAAATAACACATGCACCATCGTCAGAAAGGGGAGTTGGATAAATACTGTACCTGTAATAGTTTCAGTAATTTTATGAATCATATTTATTAGTGTTCCAATGGCATTTTTCTCATTCACAAAGGCTCCAAGTTCTTTTTCTCTCCTTGATATCATGTTTTTAGCATCAACTTGAAAGAATCTATTCTTCTTATGGACTGGGAGTTTCTGTTCTGTACATCAAGCACACACCATCAGTTTATCACTGCAGTAGAATTCAGGCCCCTTTCACAGGGCAAAAAGGGGTTGGAATAGATCAGAATGAGTGAAACATGCAGTAGCCAGGCAAATTGCTACACTGACACTATAGCCAATACATGCAGTGTTGTTAATGATTGTAATACATTGCAAGCGAGCAGCAGCCTCAGAATAGACTAAGATAAAGTTATCCTGCATTGAATCCAAATATTGGAATGCACTGGCTGTAGTTTGCAAAGGACAACATGAGGTAGCAATTCCTTAATTTTAAAGACACATAAAAGTGGAAAGTGGAAAATTGTCCACATATGTCCTGGCCACAAAAAGCAGGACACATCCAATCGAGCCAATTACCGCCCCTTCAATCTACCGTCAAACATCAGCAAACTGATAGAAGGTGTGAACGACAGTGCTACGAAGCCGCACAGACTCACCAACAACCTGCTTACTGATGCTCACTTTGGGTTCCATTGGGAGTACTCAGCTCCAGACCTCATTCCAGCCTTAGTCCAAACATGGACAAAAGAACTGAATTCCAGATGGGAGGTGAGAGGGACTGCCCTTGAAATCAAGGCAGCATTTGACCAAGTATGGCATCAAGGAGCCCGAGCAAAACTGAAGTCAAAGGGAATTGGTGGGGTTAGGTTGGGAGTGGGGTGGGGGTGTGGGGGTGGGGTGGGGTGCTGAGGGAGGGGAAGATCTCGCCACTGGCTGGTGTGATACTGAACACAAATGAATATGGTTGCAGTTACTGAATTCAAATCATCTCAGCCCAGATCATCGCTGTAGGAGTTCCTCATGGTGGTGTCCTAGGCCCAACCATCTACACCTGCTTCATCAATGATCTTTCTTCCATCAGAAGGCCAGATTTGGGATATTCGCTGGTGATTGCACAATGTTCAGTATCATCCACAACTCCTCAGGTTCTGAAGCAGACCATGCCCACATGCAACAAGACCTGGAAAACATTCAGGCTTGCGTTGCTAAGTGGCAAGTAACATATACTCCAGAAGTGCCAGACAAGGACCATCTCCAACAAGAAAGAATCTAACTATTTCTCCTCGACATTGAACAGGATTACCAGTGCTGAATGCCCCACCATTAATATCCTGGGAGTCAACATTGACCAGAATCTTAACTAGACCAGCCATATAAATACTACGGCGGTAAGAGCAGGTCAAAGGCTGGGTATTCTGTGCTGAGTAACTCACCCACTCACTCCCCAATGCCTGTCCACCATCCACGAGGCACAAGACAGGAGTGTGATGGAAAACTCACCACTTGCCTGGATGAGTGCAGTTCCAACTACACTCAAGAAACTCAACTCCATCCAGGACAAAGCAGCCCACTTGATCGGCACCCCATCCACCACTGACGCACAGCAGCAGCAGTGTGTACCATCCACAAGATGCACTGCAGCAACTCACCAAGCCTCCTTCGACAGCACCTTCCAAACCCATGACCTCTACCACCTAGAAGGACAAGGGCAGCAGATGCATGGGAACACCACCACCTCCAAGAGACACACCAACCTGACTCGGAACTATATCGCTGTTCCTTCACCACCACTCAGTCAAAATCCTGGAATTCACTCCCTAACAGCACCATGGGTGTACCTACCCCACACGGACCGCAGTGGTTCAAGAAGGCAGCTGACCACCACCTTCTCAAGGACAATTAGGGATGGGTAATAAGTGCTGGCCTGGCCAGCGATGCCGACATCCCATGAATGATTTTAAAAAATTCAACTCCCTCCACTCATCAGAATCTGGGTGGAATGGGAGTTGCAATCAAGCAGCTCATTTCCCTTTTTTCTGATATTAGTTTGAGGTCATTTTAGCGCTGGGTGGTTGAGGTGTCTGTCTGAGTCAGGCAGATTATGTATACAAACTGGGGTCCTAGGGCAATTCTAGCAGCCCATAAACTGGAGAGATTGCCAAGGTCACTCTGACAAATGACACCTGCCCATCACCCAAATGGTAAGTCAAGAAACTTTTCTTTGTAGGGTCTGGAGGAGCAGGAGTACAACTTTGCTACTTTATCCATTTGAGAGATTCTTCCACTAAGTTTTCTATACATGAGTCTGGAGAATATCCAGATCAAAAGCTATATTGCACTGTAAGCACAAAAGGCATGGAGCAATACATGAATTCACCTAAATGCATACATTAATGAAGCCAGTTATGTGACAGTTAATCATGCAATCTCCTGTATTATAGGTCAAACTTACGTGCTTGAAATAAATCGTAGTACTCCTTTCTTTTACGCAGTAACAACTGTAGGTCAGCAACTTTCACAGAACCGTCATAGAGACTTTCAACCAACATGTGAAAAGTGTTCTCAGCACCTTGTAGTAAACATCTTGCTTTTTCTGAGACATCAAGTTTTGTGCAGTCACCTGGAGATCACCATATAAATCAGATATAAATTATAGTTATGTAACTAACAAAATAACAAAGATACCATAACTTTTTCATTGGAATAAATCCATGCAATTGGGCTTCAAAGATTCTCTGGTACCATCCTCCTCTATTTATATTTTATATTTATATTTAGAGATACAGCACTGAAACAGGCCCTTCGGCCCACCAAGTCTGTGCCGCCCAACAACCACCCATCTATATTAACCCTACAGTAATCCCATATTCCCTACCATCTACCTACACTAGGGGCAATTTACAACAGCCAATTTACCTATCACCTTTTTGGAATCCGGCACATTACCTTCTAGGGATTGGCTGTGTCTTGTGCTCGGTTCTCATTTTGAAAGCTCTAAATTTCGGGCATTCGTGACACGACGGACCAGTCCCACTGAACAATTCCAGCTTTTCTGGACTGCCAAAGAACATGGACAATTCCCTATGTTTACCAGCAGGGACTGAGAGTGTACTCATCATTAGACTGACTAGAAGTCAAGTTGTCCACTGTCCTTTCTAATGAGACTGCCAGCCATCACCACTAAATCAGTAAGAATTGAGTGCACAACATCTCCTGTCCACTATCAACTCCAATTCATTCTGTAAACTACTACAACTGCTTGATAATTCCTCCCCAGCTAAACCACTAGGATTAATAAAATTTAAATGGCAAAGATGCATACTCCAGCAGTTCACATATGCCTTCCAGCAATCTGCCTGTACATTGTGAGCAGCAAGTTTGATATGACTGTAATGTTCATCCGGGTGGAACAAACACAGAATAACCATAGCTTCCCATCCATATTTCTCCAAATTTTATGCACCAACAGTTCTTCAGAGGCCATTTGGCACACTTCCTTTTAGCTGGTATGGTTTGTGTTTTGCATTAGCCTATCGGCCAATTTCCTCTTCCTTCTGTACTCAGCACCCATGAATAAAACCTAATGATGCAACAGGCATGTTCCTGCCTTCTCCCAGACATGTTGTCATGTATGTTTTCACTCTCTGAGAGATATCTCCTCTTTCTCTTGGCCTGACATATACAAGAAACACTACTTAAAATACGAATAGAACACAGTGGAGTAACCTTGCCATTACAGTACTGGATTAGCAAGCCAGAGATGAAATTGAATTGAATATATCTGGTAATTTGAGGGTTGGCACCAGAAAAACTAACCATGAAAATACTGGAGTGCTGTGAAAAGCCCACCTGGATCACTTCAGAGGAGGAAACCTGCTGCCCCTAATGCCCTCAGGATAATTAGTGGTGGGCAATTGACACTGCATTGCCAGTGTCACCCACATCCCAACAGCAAATACAAAAACTTTCATATGATCACAGTCATTTCCTATCTGAAGTGACATGCAGCTATAACTAGAGGCATTTCTGAGTAAATGACTGCAGCAGAAATTATTTAAAAGAACATTAGAACACAAGCTGTTGAAATTTACTCAATACTGCAGCAACATGTAACATTCAGCAGAAATCAAACAGAATATTCTGTGATTTAGAGAAGTGATATTTGAACTAAACAGTACAGTGCAGAGTGGTAACTTGGCTCAGCATCATTTTTACATTTTGCCAAAGTGACTGAAATTGACAATGGAGCCAAATTACAGTAACACAACTAGGGCTAATCAGTGAAATTTTAACATATTAAGAAAGTCTTGTATTCATACCAGTTAAAAGTAAACCAAATTTATACAAACTGATTACCTTGTAGAAGACAATAGTGTATGGCACAATCTGAACTCAGCAAGCATCCAACACCTTCGATATTGCTACTCTCCATCCTATTCCCAGATTCTTCTATCAGTTTCGATAAAACCTTTGTAGATTTTTGATTTTTCCATGCGTGTAACTTAGCAAGCAGTTCGGCTTCCTTTTTGCTCTAACATTTAGTGAAAATAAGACTTTTAAAAGATCAATTTCACTGTATTCCTCAGCACAGCAGTTGTTTCACAAATATAACTCACAGCCAAACATAACCTACATGCTCCTTCTTGGCATGTGTTTTGGTGTGTTTGTAAGATTATGACTACTTGCAATGAAGTAAAGTTCATCACTACAACTATCCGTACCTTCATTTTCTTACATTCATTCCTTTCATCTAGATCTACTGTAAAGACACATATAAGGATAAATTCTGCAATCTCACACTTTCAGCAAGAAGCAGGAAGTGTGAGTATGGGGGAGGTAAAGAATCAGGGCTGTGATGTTGATGTTGCATTTTCAACCTAGGCTCCCTGTGAGTGAGGCTTCCTCATTGAATGAACAGGATTGCAGAAATAACTCTATAATATGGCCCTATAACATTTCCATCCACAATCTACACACCATGACAGCACAATGTAACCAATATCACCATCCATAAGTAGATGTATAATACATATACTATTACAGCAGAAACCTTTATGCTTGTTATAAGGAAGTAATCTTTCATTTTGGGCTGTTAGCGGTGACAGGAAAATTTATATCAGCCACCCCACCACTTCTATAAAAGGGGTTTCACCAGCCTAACAGTAACAGTTCTGATGAAAGGTCCACTTGAAATATTATCTTTTCTTTAAGTGCTGGTCAATCGCCACACATTCTCAGAACTGTGGTTATTTATTTCACATTGCTGGCTTTTCTTTTTACCTCACATCAAACTGACAACAAGCACCAGTAAAGGAAACTCAGGGTTTACTGACTATTGCATTGGATGGGAAACTCCAAGATGCATGATTATGTCCAGTTGACTGGACAATAATTTTAATCCCACAAACTGTACATTATCAAGTCCATCAATTAGGGGATAAATGCTTTCACATGGTATTTTCTCTTACCTGGCAAACTTGCTCCACAGCATTAAGTGCACAGTTCTCAAAACAATCCAAAAGAATGGGATTTAATGTAGTTAAGGTTTCCTTCTCATTCCAGTAGATTTCTATCTGGTCAGAGGGGTTCTCCTATAAATTAAATACAATAAAAACTGAAATGTATTACCACATTTATAAAATGCTGGTAACTTGACGAACAAAGTCTAAAATATAATGAAAGGTTGTCGACTTGAAAGTCAACTCCGATCCTCCTTGCAGAGATGTTGCCTGACCTGCTGAGATTTTCCATCTCTTTCAGTTTCCATCTCCGAAATATAATTGTTTGTGAACTGAAAGGGTCTTCACTGTTTTAATTTTTCTCGATAACTGCGCAGAGCTGATGGAAGGTCCCACCTGAAATACTGAAAGTGCTCCGTCCACCTTCAAAGAAGTCTGTCAAAATTAACCCACCGCCACAAGTCTCACTCTAAGTTCATGATGTAACAATGCAGTTCAGGATGGGTCTTACACCCGTTCTACACCTAATGTTAGTTTTATCAATTGATTTTAAATCAAGGATGTGACTGCTTCTGAGGGTATCAGCTTCATTCAATAGCGAATTTCATAAACCTATCCTGCTAATCTGTAATTTTGCTGGTTATGAAGAATTAGTAAATCAGTACTTAATTTATGGAAGTATATGACAAAACCTCTGCCCACTGCCATTAAATCAAAATACCCATAAGGGCCGGTTTCATTACATAATCAGACTACCTCCTGTATTCTTTTCCGAAGGTCAATTCTTGTCGTTTCTCTCCACTCACTGGTCCAGTCGTCAACTCCACACTCCACAGTGAAGTGGCATTTCCACATCTGTAAAGTAAATGGAATATTTATTAAATTGCTTAAAATGCACCACTGTATCAATCAAAAGAATTATAAGCATGCCGATTTAAAAAAAAAGTATTCCAGGTTTATGCTAGTTATCCTTTGTACGCTGTGATAGTTTCCAATGTCAGCTGCTGCCAGAGATCACAGGTCAGGAAATCACAGGCCAGCAGCCGGGGGGATAGGCAACCCAGGCAGTTGGACAGGACCCTGAGCAGATCTGCGGCTTCTGATCAGCACTGACATGGCTTAAGAACCGAGGATGGACTCCCCACCCAACAATTTGCCTCCACCAAGTAATAGCCGCAAACACGGCGTGTATGAAATGTAAATGTACTGCATTCCAAGTGGGAGATGCTGCTCACATTCTAGCTCCATGCTGATTTATCAGTGCACTGCTCTCCCATCCCTCTCCTCTCGTTCATACGTTGCAATCACTGACACAGAAAAAGATTCATTTCTTGCGTGTGTGTGAAGAGTTGAGGGTAGGGAGTAGCCCACAAACTGTGAGGAATCATTCCCCTCACACCCTCCCTTCCTTGTCTGGTTAAAATTCAACTTTTTGCATTTCAACTAACAAATCGTGGAATTTATGCAGTGGTTTGGTCAGTATTTGAAGAGGCAGATTCATGTTTTGGGTGGAGACCCTTCCAGAGAATCTTTTCTCTTTTCAGATGTTGATGTGGCACGAGATTAAGTCAATGTAGTTAGCATTGTTGTCTAGTAAAACACAGGAGTCCAAACCAAATCGTGGCACAGCAAACACCACCCCTGCCCACTGCCCACAGCCAAGACTATCTGTCCGTTCATTTTAATCAGCCTAAGATGACAGACTGTGAGCTCTGCATTTTTGATCTGAAAATTCCAGAAAAACGATTTCACCAAAGGGAACACCCAATTGTGGAAATGACTCTTATATTCCTGTGGTGACAGGCCTTTTCTGGTTAAAGAAAACAAATCAATGCTTCAACTTTAAAAAATACAGAAAAGTAAAAAAGAATAATTATTCTGAATGTGTACTGGGAAAAGAGGGAGCTGTACCATTGGGATGGCCTTCACCTGACTGCGCTGGGACTAGTGTCCTGGCGAATCGTATAACTAGGGCAGTAGAGAGGACTTTAAATAATTGGGGAGGAGTTTAGAAAGTTAATGCGACAGGACAAGGCAATAGTGCAGGGTAATGATATGGTTAATGATAACCAGAATGTGACAGGAAGGGACAGAGCATACAAACATAAAAGTGCACCAGCAAATAAGGTCAGAGTAGGGAAAAATGGTAAAAAGCCAGAATTAAAGACTCTTTATCTGAATGTCACAAGCATTCATAAAAAGATGGATGAATTGATAGCACAGGCAGAAATAAATGATATGACAGCATTACCAGGGATAGGCACCAAGAGGTTGAACCACGGACATTTGACGAAGTTATTGACTCAGCCATAGACGTGGGGGCAATTAATTAATCTGTATAATTAAATGTACAGCCAACCTATTGCCATCAAAACACAGTCTGATTTAAAACATATTTCTCCTTACATTGAATTTGCTTGCACAAGTAGTCAACGTCTGCCTGCATACTTGATATAGCGATGAGAATTCAGACAGATGCCATCTGTCAGGAGTGATTATGATCCCTTTCTCTCTCTCTCCCTCTTTCCTCTGTGCCCATCCCTTTCCCGTATCCCCCACCCTCTCTGTGCCCATCCTCCTCCCCTCTGTGTCACCCTCTCCCCCCGTGTCCCTCCCCCCCACTCCCTTCCTTTGCCCCTTCTCCCCACCCTCCTCTCTCCTGTGTCTCCCTCTCTCCCCGTGTCCCTCACCCCATCTACTCCCATGTCCATCCCCTACCCCCTCCCTGTCTCCCCCTCCTCTCCCCCCACTCTTTCCTCTTCTCTCTCCTCCCACTCTCTCTTTCTCTGTTCCCTCCCTCTTCTCTCTTCTGCCCCATCTCTTTCCCTCTCCTCCCCACCCCCTCCCTCCCTCTCTCCTTCTCTGCTCCCCACCAACCCCAGACACCAGGAGCAGAAACACATTGCCGCTCAGCGCCAGCCCCACACTCAGAGAAACCAGGACCTTTGCAGAGCTGAGGAAGTGGACTGTCTTCTTAAAAAAACAGCTTGCTCTGGCTCAAAGAAGTCTTCCCTTTCCAGTTCTAGCATTGCTTTCCTGTGCACTCTCCTATCTGTTCCACTCACACCAACACTCTCCAGGGTTGATTCCGCAGGTCAGACACGGATATGGAGCAGCTGATTGACGGCTCCAATTTTCCCAGCTAGCCTCACCTCCTCCATGCTCTAATTAGACGGAGGTCCACACACTGACAAACCATTTGTGCTTTTGATTGGCAGGTCAGATACAAAACTTTTGCGGGCTGTAGACCAAGCCCGACGTTCCGATTGTTTGTAGTTACTTTCACTCTTGATAATTATAAATGTTTTCCTCCAAGCCTTTAAACTTGTGTTTGAAATTTTTATTCCCTTTTAAAACATAAGTTTAAAGGCTTGGAGCAAGACAATTAAAATTACCAAGGACCTCAAAACTTTTACCACAGACACTGGTGTCCATGTACGGACACGTTGCCGTCCCATTACAGAGATATGTTTGCAAGGTGACCAAGGCTGGGAACTAAATATTCAAGGGTATTTGGCATTTCAAAAGGATATGAAGAAAGGAAATGGAGGTGGGATAGCTCTGTTAATAAAGGATGAGATCAGTATACTAGTGAGAAATGATCTTAGCTTGAAAGATCAAGATGTCGAATCAGTTTGGGTGGAGATAAGAAATAACAAAAGAAAGAAGTCACTGGTGGGAGTAGTTTATAGGCTCCCGGACAGTAGCTACACTGTAGGACAGGTACTGCAATAATTGTGGGCAATTTTAATCTTCATTTAGATTGGATTAATCAATTAATTCATTAGCCTGGAGAATGAGTTCATACAGTGTATTAGGGACAGTTTCTTAGAACAATATGTTCTAGAACCAACCGGGAGTAGGCTATTTTAGACCTGGTAATGTGCAAATGAGACAGGATTAATAAATGAGCTCATAGTACATAACATGATGAATTTCACATTCAGTTTGAGGATGAAAAATTTGGCTCTGAAACAAATGTCTTAAACTTAAATGAAGGCGATTACAAGCATATGAAAACAGAGTTGGCTAAAGTGGACTGGGAAAATAAGTTAACAGGTAAGACAGTAAAGAAGCAGTGGCAGACATTTAAGGAGATATTTCATAACTTTCAACAAAGATATAATCCATTAAAAAAAAAGACTCCATGAGAAAGTTGCACAATCCGTGGCTAACTAAGGAAGCTAAGAGTGGTATCAAGTTGAAAGAAAAGGCATATAATGCTGCAAAGATCAGTCGTAGGCCAGAAGATTGGGAAAATTTTAGAAACCAGCAGAGAAGACTAAAAAATAATAAAGAGGGAGAAATTAGAGCATGAGAGTAAACTAGCATGAAATATAAAAACAGACAGTAAAAGCTTCTATAAGTATATACAAAGGAAGAGAGTAGCTAAAGTAAGTGTTGGTCCCTTAGACGATGAGACTGGGGAATTAATAATGGGAAACAAGGAAATGGCAGAGACTTTGAACAAGTATTTTGTATCTGCTGTTATGAAAGTGCTTCCATTTTTAAAAAATATTTTTGAGGACTCGTTTGAAATTGTGGAAATGGATTCGTTTAAAAGACTGAAGAGATTCCATAGATGCTGGACTTTGTTTTTTAAAAAAAATAAAGGTCACTGGAAGGACTTGAGATTTTGTTTAAAAACAACCCTTACTGGATGTCACATGTCTTAAGCTAAATAAACAGCAGGAACCTTGGTAACTAGGGGGAGTTGTTTACAGAAAAGTGACATGTCAGGATTTATGGTGGTCAAGAGTTGGTTTCATTTTGGATATTGTTTTGGTTCAGTTAGAGTGTAAGCCTGCTAAGAGAGAGAGGCGACCAGCTCTTCCTAGTCCATTTCTTTGAAAAAAAAACCCTGGGAATCCCATGAGGGAACTGGAGAAACTGATGCAGCATTTCTCCTGAGAAGATTCTGCAAGACTTTCTCTTGACATCTCATGAAAGAACTGCTTCTGAAAAGATCACAGTGATCACCGCATGTGTCTAGCGAGACCCATCTGTGTGTACCTAGATGCCAGACCAAAGAATCATCTGGAACTCCATATCCTATCCTTTTCCTTCAAGAATTAACAAGTATTAAGCCAAAGTATTTTTTGTCTTTTATGTAAAGAGATCTCTGCAGAGAAAACTTCTTTATTTTTTCTTTAACTGGTGCGTGTGTGGTGGGTTAATTTAGAAAGAAACTTTCATATTTCAACCTGCGTGTTAATGCTTTGCATCTTACTGAATAAGTCTTGTTTTATAATAAATTAATAATTTTGCTGTTTATCAAAGAAACCTGGTTGGCAGATTTTATTCTGAAATAAAAATAGAATATAGAATTGGCCGTATCGGTAACTGGGTAAAACATTTAAATCTATGTTGTGACCTGTGGAGAAGTGGAACTAGAGAAAGACAGTGCATCCCTCCAGCCTCGGTCGTAACACTGTCTTCACAGTAGAAGACACAAAAAAGCCATCCCAAGAATAGTAGAAAATCAAGAGGCAAAAGTGAGGGAGGAACTTTTTTTGTTATTTGTTTTTGTGAGATGTAGGTGTTATTGACTAGGTCGCTATTTATTACCCATCCCTAATTGCCCTTGATCTAAATGGCTTGCTAGGCCATTTCAAAGGGCAGTTTAGAGTGAAGCATATTGCTGTGGTTCTGGAGTCATGTATAGCCCAGCCCAGGTAAGGACAGCAGATTTCCTTCCCTAAAGGATGTTAGTGAACCAGATGGGTTTTTACAACAATGGTTTCATGGTCACCATTAGACTCGGTTTTAATTCCAGATTTATTAATTGAATTCAAATTTCACCGTGTGCTGTGGTGGGATTTGAACTCATGCCCCCAGAGCATTAGTCTGGGCAATGGATTACTAATCTAGTGACATTATCACTACGCCACTGCCTCCCCACACTTTGCCACCGCCTCCCCAAACTACACCACCGCCTCCCTTTACTAGAGAAACTGTAATGGGAATACTAATGAGACTAAAGACTGACAAGTCCCCTGGACCTGACGGTCTGCATCCTCCAATCTCTGCAGTGGCTGCAGAGATAGTGGATGCATTAGCTGTAATCTTCCAAAATTCCCTCAATTCTGGAAAGGTCCCAGCAGATTGGAAGGGTGGAGGGGCAGTGGTGACAGAAAGCAGGAAACTATTCGGCCAGTTAGCCCAACATCTGTCATTGGGAAAATGCTGGAATCCATTATTAAGGATGTACAAGGACATTGAGAAAATCATAATGTAATCAGGCAGAATCAACATAGTCTTAATGAAAGGGAAATTGTGTTTGACAAATTTATTAGAGTTCTTTGAGAAATTAACAAACAGGGTGGATAAAGGGGAACCTGTAGACATAGTGTACTTGGATTTCCAAAAGGTATTTTATATGGTGCCACATAAAAAGTTACAATACAAGATAAAATCTCCTGATGTTGGGGGTAATATATTTATATGGATAGAGGATTGGCTAACAGGAAACAGAGAGTCGGGATAAATGCAGCATTTTCCAGGTTGGCAAACTGGGATCAGTGCTGAGGTCTCAACTACTTACGATCTATATTAATAGCTTGGATGACGGGACCGAGTGCATTGTAGCCAAATTTGCAGTCGATACAAAAATAGGTAGGAAAGCAAGTTGTGAGGAAGACATAAAGTGCCTGCAAAGAGATATAGATAGGTTAAGTGAGTGGGCAAAAATCTGGCAGATGGAGTATAATGTGGGAAAATGTGAGGTTGTCCACTTCGGCAGGAAAAATAGAAAAGTAAAATATTATTTACACGGCGAGAGACTGTAGAATGCTATGGTACAGGATGATCTGGGTGTCCTTGTACATGAATCACAACATGCTCGCATGCAGGTACAGTATGTAATTAGGAAGGCAAATGGAAAGTTGACATTTATTGCAAGGGGGATGGAGTATAAAAGTAGGGAAGTCTTACTACAACTGTACAAGGCATAGGTGAGACTGCACCAAGAACTCTCTGCATTGTCGGTCTCCTTACTTAAGCAGAAATATACTTGTATTGGAAGCAGTTCAGAGAAGGTTCACTAGGTTGATTCCTGGGATGAAGGGATATCTTATGAGGAAAGGTCGGACTGTACTCATTGGACTTTAGAAGAATGAGAGGTGATCTTATTGAAACATACAAGATTCTGAGGGAGCTTGACAGGGTAGATACTGAGAGGATGTTTCCCCTCGTAGGAGAATCTAGAACTAGGAGGCACAGTTTCAAAATAAGGGGTCTCCCATTTTAGATGGAGATGAGGAGGAATTTCTTCTCTGAGAGTCGTTACTCTATTGAATTCTCTTCCCCAGAGAGCAGTGGAGGCAGGGTCATTGAATATATTCAAGTCTGAGCCGGATAGATTTTTGATCTACAAGGGAGTCAAGGGTTATGGGAGGTAGGCAGGAAAGTGAAGCTAAGGCCACGATCAGATCAGCCATGATCTTATTAAATGGTGAGGAAGGCTTGAGGGGCCAAAAGGCCTACTCCTGCTTCTATTTCTTGTTATGTCGTGCTCCCCTCACTCAGAACCTCACCCATGTTGGAAATTCTGGTGTGCATCACACATTACTTTCCAATCATTTTCAAATCAGTCATCAGAAAAAGATGCACCACTTTTTCATATATGCTCCCAGAACAGAGTAACTGTTAATTTGGAGGGAAGTTTCACAATACCAGATCATTCGTCAGGTGTGAGCTAAAGCAATTTTCTTTCAGAAATATAACATGAACCATCATTATACTCATTATCAAATCCACATTTATTAAACAACTAAAGTTTTCCATTCAATGGCCGACAAATTTCATAGTAATTGGCTGACTTAATATTTTGATTTTTGACAATTTTCTCCTTTTAAAACAAAATCCATTCACATTCACAAAATTAAAACCAAATCTGGCTGCTCCACCAAAGATAACATTTATTTGAGATGAGATACAGTGTTATCAGTCCCATTTATTATTGTTGGAGTGTGGAATGCTTTTCCACAGGGAGTTTTTCAGGCAGGAACCATTGCATCCTAGAATTGGATCAATATTTGCAGAAAAGAGAATTGGGCAATGGAAAGAGTTTGGGAATAGTAAGATTCATTTTTGAATTGTTCTAGTGAAGTGCTGGTACAGGCACGATGAGGCAAATGGCCTCCTGCGCTGTCAGCTTCTATGATTCTAAGCAGGATGTTCTGTATTTAATTTTGGTCCTTTTATCAATAATAATTTGAAATACAGTCAACATGCAGAATGCAATATTTTTACTCTGCACTTAAAATCCTCTAAATAGATCTTGAAAGGTAAAGGGGGAGGCAGGGGCGTGGGGGTGGGGGGGGGGGGGCGGGTTGTAAAAGTACCTCCAGTTCTTTCTTGTCAGTGAACTTTGCTGTGGAAAGCATGGTTTTCGGCAAAGTTCGTGTTCGCCAAGTACGGAGGCAATCTTGAGCACCATCAATTACTAATTTGACATTGACTTGAGCTTGATTTTCTTCTGGAGATGGCTCACTGTGCGATTCCTGAAATGGAGGAGGGAAGAAAACAAGATGCGTTCAAAGCGAGTCATTACAGGCATTAAGACTGAACAAAGTACAACAGACAATAAAGTTCATATAAAATTGCACCATCACACAATTAGATAAAGAAAATGGTAACCAAAGCTACTGGGATAACTTTTTGCAATACTGTAAAATGGTTGATATCGAATTGACCGCCTGTTATACACCACCTGTGTTATTCCATCTTATTGACTCAGATGGAAAGGAAAATTGACTGTGGTGTATACTGGGTGGCCAATTCAATATCACTCATTTTACAGCATTGTCCAAAATTAAAATTACCCCCTTTTTGTTTTTTTTTAAGCTGTTCATGGGACGTGAGCATTTCTGTCAAGGCCAACATCTGTTGCCCATCCCTAACTGCCCTTGAGAAGGTGGTGGTGTAGGTAGACCCACAGTGCTGTTGGGAAGGGAGTTCCAGGATTTTGACCCAGTGACAGTGAAGGAACGGTGATATAGTCCTAAGACAGCATGGTGTGTGGCTTGGAGGGGAACGTGCAGGTAGTGGTGTTCCCATGCATCTGCTGTCCTTGTCCTTCTAGGTGGTAGAGGTCGTGGGTTTGGAAGGTGCTGTCGAACGAGCCTTGGTGAGTTGCTGCAGTACATCTTGTAGATGGTACACATTGCTGCCATTGTGCGTCAGTGGTGCAGGGAGTGAATGTTTAAGGTGGTGGATGGGGTGCCAATCAAGCGGGCTGCTTGGTCCTGGATGGTGTTGAGCTTCTGGAGTGTTGTTGGAGCTGCACCCATCCAGGCAAGTGGACAGTATTCCATCAAACTTCTGATGTGTGACTTGTAGATGGTGGAAAGGCTTTGGGGAGTCAGGAGGTGAGTTAGTCGCCACAGGATTCCTAGCCTCTGACCTGCTTTTGTAGCCATGGTATTTATATGGCAATTCCCGTTCAGTTTCTGGTCAATGGTGACCCCCAAGATGTTAATAGTGGGGGATTCAGCGATGGTAATGCCATTGAATGTCAAGGGGAGATGGTTAGATTCTCTTTTGTTGGAGATGGCCATTGCCTGGCACTTGAGTGGCACGAATATTACTTGCCATTTATCAGCCCAAGCCTGGATATTGTCCAGGTCTTGCTGCATTTCTACAAGGACTGTTTCAGTATCTGAGGAGTCACGAATGGTGCTGAACATTGTGCAAACATCAGCGAACATCCAGGCCAGTTAAGAGGTCCAAACCCGCAAGAGTGTAAATTAAATAAAAATGTAAATTGGCCCTCTGATCAGAGAGCTCATTGCCTGGACACTGGATTTTCCAGGCAGACATAGCCAGGCACATGCAGAGATGTGCCAAAAATGGCAATTGCATTCACCGAGCCCATGTAAATGAGATACCTTCCCAGTGATCCCATAAACTCTGGTGCAGACACCAGTGAATGTTACCATTGGGCATGATCCCAGTGTAACGAGCAGGATTACTCTCTGACAGTGAAATATGGGTTTTCTTTTACTCCTCAATAGGATCTAGATTCAAGTGTTAAATAAAAGACAAGCTACTACTTATCGAATATCTTTTACAACTATACACTTTTGCCTCCAAGTTAGAAGGTTGTGGGTTCAAACACTGTATTGTCAGAGGTGCCACCTTTCAGATGAGTGTTAAGCTGAGGTCCCATGTGTCTGTTAAGATAAATGTACAAAAATAATTCAATGACAGTGAGGTGGTTTGGGATAACTCGAGAACGCAAAGGGTGCTATATCGATGCAATTTTTTTTTTCCTGGAGCAACAAAATATACTTATGCTGCATTTTACATTCACATTAGTTTAAAACTTGCCTCTGTTAACAGCATTTTTATTTTCTCAACAACTTTCATTACAAGCTGAAATGAAAGAGCTGGAACTTCATACAATCCTATGTGGCTCGTCAGTTCACTGGTTATCATATGTATCTTATTACTCCATTTCAAATCATTTTCCAGCAATTCAGAGATATTCCTTCTGTAAAAACAAGCCGTGAGACTTAATTTCAACCTTAAATAAACTATTCAAATCAACATAAATTACTGGATTCTTCAATTATCGGTGCATGAACAAACAGGGCTATGGCATTTGTTTTGAATTGTAAGCAAATGGTCACTTTTGATGTACATTTATTGATGCTGTTAAATTAATAATTCAACTGCATATTTCCACAAAGTTGTGAAGACTCAATTAAGGATCAATCTGATCTAGCTATGTTCTCCCACCCTAATTTAGGAAGTCATTATCTACTTGCTGCTCCTCAGAGCCATCATCCACAGGCACAGGGTCAGCTATTTATATCTATCCTGATGACATCCACATTTTCACCACTTCTCATGAGCCCTCGAGCGCTCCCATGCTGTCAGACTGCCTGTTCAACTTCAAGTCACAGATGCACCACAACTTTCTTCATCGGAATAAGCAAAGTCTTTGTTTTCAGCCCCCAACATCAATTCCACTACCTTGACAGTAATGCCATCTACCGCATGCACCACTCAATGGTTCTGAACCAGCCAATGAAAACTTTGAAGAGATGAGCTTCAAACGCCACATCTTACCAATCAACATGATTGCATATTTTCACCTTTACAATCTTGCTGGCCTCTGCCCTCATCTTAGCCCCGATACCACTCAAACTCTAACTTGTCAAAACCTCAATTGCCTATATCTATTCCTCCAGTAAATCGCACCCATCATTTCCATCCTCACTGAACCAAACTGGCTCCTGCCTTCCAAACACAGTAAATTTTCAATCCCTCCATAGCTCCAGTGCACCCTATTTCTGCAATCTCCTCCGGCTTTATATCCCATCCCACCCCTTCAATCTTCTACCTCTGGCCTTCTGTGCATATCCACTCTCTTTGATTGACCATCGTTGGCAGAACTTCTACTGCCTCAGCCTGACTCTCTGGATCTCACTCCGCAAACTCCTCTGTCTTCCCACTTCTATCCTTAGAAACCATATCAAACCTAGCTTTTTTGAAGCCTTTCATCACCCTTCCTAATTTCTCGATCCATAGCTTGTATCTGTGCATTTTTCCACTTGGGAAGCATCTTGAGATTTTTTTTGCATTAAAGGAGCTTTATGAATAAAAACTTGTTTTCCCATTCCTGTTTAAGGGAAGGAAACATCTAACAGCAACCACGATAACAGCTAACGGTCATATACAATTTTAAGGTAGGGAAAAGGAGCAGGTATCGAGCATTTAATGGGGTTGATTAAGGGAAGGGACTGAAAACTGCAGTGATGGATTTGAGAAGAGTTCTAAAGGGGAGCAAAAAGGTAGAGAGGTGGGGACAACATTCTAAAGTGTAGGGCTTTATCCAGAAAGTAATAGTGAACGACATCTGCTTAGCATTTGTCTCCTTCATCTGGAAATCAATATATAAAGTGTACCTTTCCGTTTGTTGGACTATCATGTCTTTGATATAACAGATGCTTTTTCCAAATGCCTATAAAAGCAAATAATCCTCAATGTCATTGATAGTCACATATAACAAATCAAAAAGCAGTAATTATGAACAAATGAAAATAACATTCTTCATATGCAGAACTAGTCTCACCAGCTTCAAAAGCCTTCTATAAAATGAGGTTAACCAATTAGCTAACATTTATTATAAAAATCCACTGGAATACAAATTTATACATTATGATTGACAGGATAATAGATGTCCTCTATCCACAGGGACCAGGAAGCCCTCCAGACAAATTGAGAAGGCAGTGGGAGCAGATAGTTAGCATGGTCAATGCCAGCAGTGTAGCCCCGAGGAGCTGGATGCAGTGCCGAAAGAAATTTAATGACCTGATACGAGTGGACAATGCCATATCATTACAACTGAACCACTAGTCTCAGATACTGCTCCATTCGCCCCCACCCCTTCATTCACCTACCAACAATCTCTATTAATCATGACTAATACCTCAAATTCAGAGTTTCACCTCACCATCACACACTGTGTATTGCCGCACAAATCACAGCTTGCAGACACTTGTTTTTATTCTTTCACGCAATGTGGGTGTCACTGGCTCGGCCAGTATTTGTTGCTCATCCCTAATTGCCCCTGAACTGAGTGGCTTGCTAGGCCATTTCAAAGGGCAGTTAAGAGTCAACCACATTGCTGTTGGTCGGGAGTCACATGTAGGCCAGACCAGATAAGGACAGCAGATTTCCTTCCCTAAAGGACATTGGTGAACCAGATGGATTTTTACAACAATCAATGACAGTTTCATGGCACCATTACTGAGACTCACTATCAATTCCAGATTTTTAAAACTTTTTATTATTTAAATTTATTAATTTAATTTAAATTCCACCAGCTGCCGTGGTGGGATTTGAACCCATATCCCCAGGGCATTAGCCTGGGCCTCTAGATTACAAGTCCAGTGACATTACCACTATGCTACCATCTCCTGCCAGCTGTTCAGACATGACAGCCACATCAGCCAAACACACTGCACCCCGCTCAATGTCACATTTCCCTCTTTCTTACAGGACAAAGTGGTGCAGAAACGAAGGCAGCAGTACCTAAACTGCGGGGGTCAGGCACAACTGCACATCATTATCCTCATGGAGGAGATAGTGCTCTCCATCACTGCACCTGCCATGACTGAGGCCATGGCCAGCAGCAAGGCTGAGACTATCAAAAAGGACAGTATGGTCACAGCTAATCCTCCTTCAAACAATCCACTTCCCCCTCATCCCACAGTCTCTTCTCATTTATCAGCTGCATTTGGTGAAAGCATGTACCTCTTGCTTACCCCCTCCCATCACCACAAACCTACCTTTGTGCCGTTCTCCTATCATATACCCAAGAACTACACCTGACCAGACAGTGGTTGAACTACAGGAGATGGGAGAAGAAGACAATGATGAAGAGACACCATTACATGCTCTCACACTTGTAGCCAACAGCTCAGATACTGATGCTGTTAATGCTTTAGAGGGTAGTTCAGAGGCACGATCTGCACTTGGCATGAGTGGCCTGCAACCGGCCAGGGGATGAGGGAACCAAGGAACGAGGTCGCACACGAGTTTTGCTGCAGAGGACTCAGATGAGAACTTCGATGGGAACGCCTACCAAAGAAGGCTAATGGGTATGTACACTGAAATGCTTGGTGCATTGGCAGGCCTGACAGGAAGCCTGTAGTCAATAGGAAGGAGCACGGATGAGTCCAGTACCAATCTGGCACAGTGCTTTGCACAGAGCTTGGAACCCATCCTTTCCAGTGTGGAATTGGTGGGAAACCACTGCAACATAGGCAGAAGTCATTCAACATCTGGGTGCTGTAGTGGAAGTTCAGACTAAAGTTATGCCAGCTCAGCCTGCTGTCATACCTTTCTTGCTTTTTTACTCTATGCCTCTACTTATAAAGCCCAGGATCCCATATGCTTTATTAACTGCTTTCTCAACCTGCCCTGCCACCTTCAATGATTTGTGCACATATACCCCCATGTCCCTCTGCTCTTGCACCCCCTTTAGAACTGTACCCTCTAATTATAATGTCTCTTCTTGCTCTTGAATAAAATGAACCATTTCACAGTTCTCTGCATTAAATTTCATCTGCCACTTGTCTGCCCATCCCTGTCTATGTCCTCTTGAAATTTATCACTATCCTCCTCACAGTTGACAATACTTCCAAGTTTTGGGTCATCAGAAAATTTTCAAATTGTGCCCTGTACACCCAAGGTCATTAATACATCAAGAAAAGCACAGTCCTCACACTGGCCCCTGGGGTACCCCACTAGATATCGTCCTCCAGTCCAAAAAACAACCATTCACCGCTACTCCAGTTTCCTGTCACTCAGCCAATTTGATATCTATGCTGCTACTGTCCCTTTTATTCCATGGGCGTTAATTCTGCTGACAAGCCTATTATGTGGCACTTCATCAAATGCCTTTTGGAAGTCCATGTACATCACATTAATTGCATTAACCCTCTCTGTTACCTCATCAAAAAACTCAATCAAGTTAGGTAAACATGATTTGCCCTTAACAAATCCATGCTGGCTTTCCTTAATTAATCCACAGTGACTGTTAATTTTGTTCCAAATTATCATTTTTAAAAGCTTTCCCACCACCAAGGTTAAACTGACTAGCCTGTAGTTTCTGGGTTCATCCTTATATCCTTTCTTGAACAAGGGTATAACATCTGCAATTCTCCAGTCCTCTGGCACCGCCTAAGTAGGTTTGGAAGATTATGGCCAGTGCCTCTGCAATTCCCATCCTCACTTCCCTCAGTATCCTTGGTTGCATCTGATCTGGTCCTGTTGACTTATCAACTTTTAACTTAGCAACTGTTAAGTACAGCCAGCCTAACACCTCTTCTTCATCAATATTTAGCACATCCAGTGTCTCAGTTATCTCCTCTTTCACAATGACTTGGGCAGCATCTTCTTCCTTGGTAAAGACAGATGCAAGGTATTCATTTAGTACCTCAGTCATGCGCCCTGCCTCCATGCGTAAATGCTCTTTTAGGTCCCTAGGAGGAGTGGGGTCGAATACCACCCTTTTACTATTTATATCCTTTTGAAGACTTTTGGATTCCCTTTATGTTGAGTAGCAGTCTCTTCTCATACTCTCTCTTTGCTTCTCTTGTTTTTTCACTTCCCTTCTGAACCTTCTTTATTCAGCCTGATTCTCACTTGTATTATCCACCTGACATCTGTTACATGTACCCTTTTTCTGCTTCATCTTACTCTCTATTGCTTTCATTATCCAGGGAGCTCTGGATTTGTTTGTCCTAACTTTGCCACTCGTGGAATTGTACCATGACTGTACCCAAACTATCTTCTCTTTAAAGGCAGCCCATTGTATTGTTTTGCCTGCCAATCTTTGATTCCAATTTACTTGGGCCAGATCCGTTCTCACCCCTTTGAAGTTGGCCCTCCCCCAATTAATTATTTTTATCCTGGATGGCTCTTTGTCCTTATCCATAGCCAATCTAAACCTTATGGGACTATGATCAATGTCCCTTAAATGTTGATTCACTTGACCCACCTCATTCCCCAGAACACAATTGGATGAGTCAATCATAGACAGAAAGGGGATGTGTTGGTTGCTTCCCCACTTCCTCCTTCTCAGCTGGTCACCGTATCCCTGGTGGTAAGGACTGTCCCTTCATGGTGAGATTGTGCAGCTTGCAGCAGAACATGGTGAATCTTGACATGTGTTCTGCTGAATACTGCAGGGTTCGACCAGAGCAGTCCAGGCAGTGAAAGCATTGTTTGAGCACCCCAATGGTCTACTCAATCGCATTTCGCGTGGTAGCATGTTTTGTGTTATATGCATGATGCCCATGTGTGCTTGGACTGGAGTGATGAGTCATGTGGTCAATGGGTAGCCCTCGTCACCCAGTAGCCACCGTGTGGTTTGTTCTGGTGGCTCAAATGCAGATGGTACAGTGGACTGTTGCAGAATGAAGCTTAGGGACATCGGAACAGGAGTAGGCCATGTAGACCTCAAGCCTGTTCCACCATTCAGTGAGATCATGGCTGGTTTGCATCCCAACTCCATATACCCAATGTTGCTCCTTATCCCTTAATACCTTTCGCTAACAAAAAATTATTAACCTCAGTTTTAAAATTAATTTTATAGACCTGGGAGAGTGACACACACATAATATAGACAGCCTTTCCAATGTAAATGATTAAGGAGGCTGGTTAATAATTATCATGCTTCCATGTGGATCTCAAGGATGAGCTTATAGTTTCTGAAGAATGCCTGTTAAGTACTGAAATCTTCAACACAAAACATCTAAAACAAACCTGGATATCTTGGTTCCAAATTTTAAAGTTAGCATTTGACAATTTCAGTTCATGAGACTCTTTTAATCTGCACATCAGTCCTTGTACAACATGTTTCAGAGCCATCCCCATTTTCCTGGAATATTCTGGAATATCTTCAGTTGCAATCAGTGAAAACCAGGTAAGGACCAGTGTCAGGTTCATCTCAACCATAGGCTTGTTTTGAAACATGAGTTCCAGCAATTTTCTAAAAATAATGAAAAGAAAAGACATAACAAAAGTTCTTACATTGCCAAAAAGCAACCATGAAGTTACTACTTGTACATGTTTGAGTAAATTTTCCTTATCTATCCAAATTATTAAAAGTCTTGTGATTGTGTGTCTTTGTGTTGCAAAGATGAAATATGCATTCAAAACACAAAAGATTAAGGGGTGATCTAATCAAGGTGTTAGGATGATCAATGGAATTGATAGGGTCGATAGAGAGAAACTATTTCCTCTGGTGGGAGAGTTCAGAACAAGGGAGCATAACCTTAAAATTAAAGCTAGGCTGTTCAGGGGTGATGTCAGCACTGCTTCACGCAAAGGACAGTGGAAATCTAGAGCTCCCTCCCCCAAAATGTTGTTGAGGCTGGAGTCAATCAAAAATTTCAAAACTGAGATTGATAGATTTTTATTCGGTGAAGGTATTAAGGTCTATGTAACCGAGGTGGGTAGATGGAGTTATGATACAGATCAAACATGATCTAACTGAATGCCGGAACAGGCTGAATATCTGTTGGAGAGTGAGATGGACTCGGGGCCTCCTGTATTACCTGCCTGTTTCTTTTGGACTGCCTGGTGGTCACCTGTTCCCTCTCTCCCTGCATACTCCTAAGCTGTAGCTCTCACCCTCATGAATGCACCGCAATGTCACCAACTGCCACTCAAGTTCCAAAACCCGGCGCTCAAGCTGCAGCAATTGACAACACTTTCTGCACAAATGGTTATCCAGAATACAGGAAGCATCCTGGAGCTCCCACATAGCACTGGAGGTGCACTTGCGAGGTTGAAGCAACCCTGCCATTCCTTTATTTATTAGTTGACCCTTTGCTACCGCAAAATTTTTTTTACCAATACTCAAACAACTTAGAACTATTAATAAAACCTTACCAGTACTGATAAATCCTATTACTAATCAATACAGTTCACTAGTTGAAATAAACCTTTACTCAAAAAAGATAATACTTCCGCTTGTTCCTTATTATTAATAATTTTTTTACTTGTGTTTAGTCTGCTAGTTGTTGAGACACCATAACCCAGCTATTTACTGATACTCCCTACCAACAGTAACCCACCAACCAATCACCTTACAGGTCTCCAGTGATGCCACTGGTCACTTTTTTTCAAACTCAGGCGCGGCTGGACTCTTGTCCGCTGCTCTCCCGGAAGGTAAGTGCTCAAGGTTCCTAGTTCCTAAGCTCTGTAATTCACTCCCTAAACTTCTCCACCTCTCTCCTACTTTAAGATGTTCCTTAAAATCTAACTCATTGACCAAGCCTCTTGTAATATCTCCTTACGTGGCTCTGTGTAATTTTTATTTTGATAATGCTCCTATGACGGTCTTTGGGATGTTTTACTACATTAAATGTGCTATATAAATTCAAGTTCCTGTAAATAAAAGGCACATGATTCTAGACTGATAGAACAGAGAAACAACGTATGAATCTAACCTGTGTACTGACTTGGTAGCATCACATCACACTGGAATCTGTGTGGTATCTTATATGAACAAATTGTTAGCATTTAAAGAGATGAATAACAAGTTAAACAGTCCTGATTAGCATTCCATTAAGATTTTACCAAAATTTACCAGAAAGTATTTTTTAAAATATATAAATTTCACCTTCTTTTGTCAGGTTGTTTACTTATCCTCTCTCGAAACACTTTATAACTAACACCTTGCAGAGGTTCTAGCCTGCTGGAACTGGCTTGACTGCTCACTGTATGGGGTGGTTGAATCTGTTCCATACACCAGTGAAGAAGTGGTACAACTAGCACCAACTCCAAGACTTCTTGTTGAATGCACTGGTTAATCAGTCCTATACATGTACTGGAAAGAAACACAATTACAGCGTTAAAGCCATTCCAAACCCACTGAAGGAACAATCAGTTTCTCGAAAAATATGATTAGCTGAGCCAGTTAATAAAATTCACTATGAACTATCAATATACACATCTTAAAAAGACCTGACATTATCATAAGTGTCAAAAATAATTATTGGCTACAATAGCAGATATTTGACGAATAAAAGAATGAACTATGTAACACTTCTATACATCTTATCATGATTTTAGTACTAAAGATTTATCTGCCGGTTCTGGCCTTTCTTCTGAACTTGAACCAGCACAACGATGGGAAAATAATGAAAGACATGTAGAAGTGTTTAGAACCAGAAATGTGGTGGGGGCTGAGCCTTTCTTCTCTGGCCCTGGCACTGTCTTCAATCTCAGGGACAGGGTCATCTGCATAATCAGAGCAGGTGCTCACCGCATTCGCAGTGCTAGTGGAGTACCCACCCTTCAGGGCCAATGGGATTTTGGAGCAGCAAGGCAACACCCCATTGGAGGTTGAGCGGGTGGGGTGACATTGGCTTGTTCAAATCGTTTATAAAGTTATGCCTGATCCGCAGTTCTAGTGCTGCTTCCCTAACACTAATCCATTATTGTGTTCTTGCAAGTGTGTCTACCTCATGCTGGCGTATTTAGTGTTGACCGCATCCTGGTGGAACTGACAGAATTTCCACGTGAGCCTGGTATCCAGCCAGTCCTACTTCCACATATTTAATCATAGAGGACTGTTGAGCAGCAAAATTGCCAACGGCCAGCAGAATTTAGCAATGAGGCAAGACATGGGTAAAAACCGGGTAAATCGTTGATGATTCTCTGAAACCAGTTCCACCTCAAAATTTTCCTTGACCACCCAAAGACTGACTATTTACATGCAGAAATGGTAGTAATTTCTAGACTATGTTTTTTTTCCTTCAGATTGCACTGCAAACCTAATGTTACCAAATCAATGACAGAGGCCCAGAAATTCAGCAGTGGTGGAGCAGGAATGTCCACCGGTTTATCAGCCTCCTCCTCTGGCTACGAAAGAATCCTGAACAAAGCAGGCCCAGTGCCTGCTCCACACAATCCGATCCAATTCCGGCAAAGGGGCCTAAAACAGAAGTTGGGCCTCGTATCTTCACATGTAAAGGGCCCAATGCCTGTTTTAGGCGGACCTCAGTGACACCTACAAAATAGTCTGATCCAATATCCGGGTCATATGTCTTTTAGGTGTCCCTGAAATTACCCCTAAAGCCTGTTGTACACTCATAAAACGGGTGCAACGAGATCTAGTTTCTACCTCAGTGATCTCTATCTCACTGTTAAACTCTGTTGGTATCACCAACTGCAATGTTAATACAATTTAATATAAATGCAAAGCAAATAAAACTTAAGCAACAGCTCTAATGTATCTGTTTATCTGTATATGACTATGTCTTTCAGAGTATGAAGCCTGCATATCACTATCATGTGATGCTTAACTCTCTTCATGAAGAATATGCAAGAACAACAAGGCCTTGGAGCAGATGGAAACCCTGCCGAAATCGTGAAACATGGCAGAGATACACTCCTGGCATGACTGCACAACCTCATATCCATCATCTGGAATGAGCAGTGCTTGCTAGGGGACTTCAGGGGCATTGTGATCGTGACTGCATTCAGGAAGGGAGATACAGATTCCATTGAAAATAAATACCTAGTTAGTGTTGCAAAATCCCAGCAGATTATAACAGTCAGGCAAAAAAGAGTTACGATGAGTACAAGGCAGTCTATGAAAAGTTTAAAATAAATGCATTGAACCTACTATTGAGGTTTTGGAAAAAATATTGCAAACTCTTTCAGGTCTTGGTGAAGCTGTTCTGTACTTTCCTGAGGCAGTTGTAACATTTGGCAGATAGTTATCAATTCATTTGCATTTAACAGCAAAGAGCAGTGGTTCTGGATAACAAAAGCCACCATTCCAGCTATAAATGGATTTTTCACAATTCTTTTGGATTTTGTTGCTTTTTTAGATTCTGGCTGAGTGTAAGGGCGGAGTAGTTCCTTCAACTGCTCAATTATCAATTCATTAACCTGCAATAGGAAAGAAAAACAAATCATTGGAAAATGTATACAGAATAAACTGTAGCTTTAAAAAAGGTGACACTTGTAAATAAAGCACCGGAATCTGTATTGAGAAACACAACTTCAAATTAGGCTGCCAACGTCCCACATTTTTTCAAAGTTTTACATTAGAAGGCAGGTGCTAGCTCACTCTTCAAGATAACATTTGAACTGAAAAGCACAAGAAGCTGCCATTTGGAATGGTCCATTAAGTCCACTCCTTCCACAGACTGTATCTAACCTACCTCAGTGTGAAGAAATCAGAGTTTTGCATCAACTGAGAAAAAAACATCTGTATTTTATGTTATACTGTTCTGAAATCAGAAGAGTTAAAATGGAAGCTATCGTTGCTCATTTATGCCAGCATTAGCATGCTGCCAGTGAGCTGTGGGCAGGAAATGGCCCGTTTCCATGGTGAGGACAGCATGCCAGCTATTGGTTGGATGGAGGCTGTGAAGGCAATCTGTGGGGGGAGGGCTCGAACAGCTTCATGTAGTCATAATCACAAAATCATGCCGACCAGCTAATGTCCCAAACTTCACCACCAGCACATCTTTCTCCCAGTCTCTTAGGATGTCATTTTTACTCTGCTAAGAGACATTTTGGTACTGTGGCAGGGACAGAAACCTGATTGTGGGGGATTCAAACATGGGGTTCCGGGAAAGATGTGAAAGACAACAAGGGGTTAACTCCTTGTTTGAAATTCTGAAGTTACAAGTTTCAGTGGAAGCAGACAGTCACATAGCCCAGTCAACAATTAAGGGCGCAACAAGCATATATGTCTTGCAACCACAATAGAGGAAGAGATTAGAGTCTGGTGACCCAAACAATGAAAGGAGAAGGGATCAAGTACTGTGCAAGTCTAAGGATTTAAGAAGTGTGAATAACTGACCTTCCTGAAATCGATTATCAGCAGGAAATAGGTGATTCTGTGTCTTTCACAGTAGACCTTTTCTTAAAAAAAAAGTATATCAAGAATGAGGACATAAGTTGCCAATCAGAACGAAAGGTTTGGAGCATTGCCATATTTGGCGAAGAGCTGGCCAAGTCAGCAGCAAGAAAATAGTACAAATGTAAAATGGAGATCAGGGTACATTACTGTTCTTGTTCAAGAAAGATGGGAGATCTTGGTCAACTCCACTGAGGGACCTACGAACAGCATCAGCAGACCAACTGAGGTGTGATTGTGAGTATTAAGTTAGGAAATTAATTAGGAATAGGGGGTTTAACCTTTTAATAGGACAGGGTCCTGGGTGACGTAATTGTAGTTGCAACTGTAACTTTTGATTGCTGAGTATAACCCTTCTCTAAGGATTGTGGGTAATTCAATAAAGTGATTGAGAGTTATCAGAAGAAACTTGTCTCACTGGTTATTCTATTCAAATCATACATTTGTAATTCTGGTGTCATGAACTCGAGTGTTGGGGGGAGGGTCTTTGAGTGAGGAAGAGAACTCCCTACAGACGGGCACGATTTGGGAGGTAACAGAACATTCAAGAACTTTGGAGAGGAAAAGGAGGTTGGAGAAGGGGCAGTCATTTGCAAAGACAGTGGGGTTGAGGGTTGGCTTTCTGAGGGGAAAGATGATAACATAACTTGACTTTTTCATACCCAAACTACCGAGTGCAGATGCATCTGTCCATGACAGTATTGGTAGAAGTGATCACTGTGCAGTCTTTGTGGAGAGCAAGTCCCATCTTCACACTGAGGACATCCTTCATTGTGTCATGTGGCCTATCCCACCGTGCTCAGTGGGATAGGTTAAGAACCGATCTTTTGGCTCAAAATTAGGTTCCCATGAAGCACTGTGGGCTATCAGCAGCAGCAGAATTGTATTCCACCACAATGTATAATCTCATTGCCCAGCATATCCTTCACTGTTCCATCACTATGAAGCCAGATGACCAACCCTAGTCCAAAGAGGAGTGGAGGACAGCATGCCAGGAGCAGCACCGGATGCACCTGAAAATGAGGTGCCAAACTGATGCAGCTACAAAGGATGACAGAAGCAGCAGCGTGCTAAAAACAGAGTTCAGCAACCCCACAAGCAGCAAGTTAGTGTAAGGCTCTGCAATCCGATCATATCCAGTCACAAATGGTACTGGACAATTAAGCAATTAGCAAAGTGACGGAAGTAATTGTTAACAGTGCTATCAAGTGGCAAGTAGTCATTATAACCTGTTGACCAAAGCTCAATTTGAGGACGACTCAGCTCCAGACCTCATTCCAGCCTGGGACCAAATATGGATAATAGAGATGTATTCCACAAAACTAAAACCAGATAGCAATACCTTATTCAGAATAAGTGTGACAAAAATGTTTACCTGTGCACCACCAAAAATGATTTGTTCACCAAGATGATATTCATATTCACAAGTTAACCGGTTGCACAACTGAAAATGTTTCAGTTGCAGCTTACAGCACTCAAATCTTTCCTTATTCAGGGATTCAAGAAGGTTAAAGATGGCCTCCAGCATAATTCTCCTTCCTGTACGCTTTGACTCAAAAATCCTTTTTTCCACAGACATTCCAAATGGTGCGATGTTTTTTACTGCGTGGATAAAATTCCATGATTGTGGAAAGTTCATGATGCCATCATACTGGTGCCATTCTTAAAATAAAGAAAAAATAAAGAAAAAATGATTATCTTGAGGAACAAGAAGATTAAGAAAACTATTTCAAAATGTGTTTCTGCTGTGGCACATTGATTATTTTGGACATCCTTAAAAATGAATCAAAGCAAAATACTGCAGATGCTGGCAATCTGAAATAAAAACATAAAGTGCTGGAAACACTCAGCAGGTTGGGAAGCATCTGTGGAGAGAGAAGCAAAGTTAACGTTTCAGGTCTGTGAGCTTTCATCAGAACTAGCAAAGGTTAGAAAAGAATTAAGTTTTAAGCAACTGAAGGGGTGGGGGGTGGTTTGATGGGGAAGAGAACAAAAGGGAAGGTGTGATAGGGCAGAGGACAGGAGAGATTACAGACAATGTCCCAGACACCACCATCACCATCCCTGGGTATGTCCTTTCCCAACAGCAGGACAGACCCAGCAGAGGTGGTGGCACAGTGGTATCCAGGCAGGAGGGAGTTGCCCTGGGAGTCGTCAACATCGGCTCCAGACTACATGAAGTCTCATGACATCAGGTCAAACATGGGCAAGGAAACTTCCTGCTGATTACCATCTACCGCCTCCCCAACCCCCCCCCCCCCGCCCCCCCTCAGCTGATGAATCAGTACTCCTCCATGTTGAACAGCAAGTGGAGGAAGCACTGAGGGTGGCAAGTGTGTAGAATGTTCCCCGGGTGGGGGACTTCAATGTCCATCACCAAGAGTGGCTCGGTAGCAGCATTACTGACCGAGCTGGCTGAGTCCTAAAGGACATAGCTGCGAGACTGGGTCTGTGGCAGGTGGTGAGGGAACCAACAAGAGGGAAAAACATACTTGACCTCATCCTCACCAATCTGCCTGCCACAGACGCATCTGTCCAAGACAGTATTGGGAGGAGTGGCCACCGCACAGTCCTTGTGGAGATAAAGTTCCATCTTCATATTGAGGATACCCTTCATGATGTCGTGCGGCACTACCACCATGCTAGATGGGATAGATTTCCAACAGATCTAGCAATGCAAAACTGGGCATCCATGAGGCGCTTTGGGTCATCAGCAGCAGCAGAATTGTACTCAACCACAATCTGTAACCTCATGGTCCAGTATATCCCCCACTCTACCATCACCAGCAAGCCGGGGGACCGATCCTGGTTCAATGAAGAGTGCAGGAGGGCATGTCAGAAGCAGCACCAGGCATACCTCAAAATGAGGTGTCAACCTGGTGAAGATACAACCCAGGACTACTTGCATGCCAAACTGCGTAAGCAGCATGCAATAGTGCTAAGCGATCCCATAACCAATAGATCAGATCTAAGCTCTGCGGTCCTGCCATATCCAGCCATGAATGGTGATGGACAATTAAACAACTAAATGGAGGAGGTGGCTCCACAAATATCCCTTTCCTCAGTGATGGGGGAGCCCAGCACATCAGTGCAAAAGATAAGGCTGAAACATTTGCAACAATCTTCAGCCAGAAGTGACGAGTTGATGATCCACCTCAGCCTCCTCCTGAAGTCCCCAGCATCACAGATGCCAGTCTTCAGCCAATTCGATTCACTCCACATGATATCAAGAAATGACTGAAGACACTGGATACTGCAAAGTCTATGGGCCCTGACAACATTCCGGCATACTGAAGACCTGTGCTCCACAACCTGCCATGCCCCTAGCCAAGCTCTTCCAGTACAGCTACAATACTGGCATCTACCCAGCAATGTGGAAAATTGCCCAGGTATGTCTCGTACACAAAAAGCAGGACAAGTCCAACCCGGCCAATTACCACTCCATCAGTCTACTCCCAACCTTCGGTAAAGTGATGGGAAGGTGTCGTAGACAGTGCGATCTAGCAGCACTTGCTTCGCAATAACCTGCTCACTGACACTCAGTTTGGGTTCCGCCAGGGCCACTCAGCTCCTGACCTCATTATAGCCTTGGTTCAAAGATGGACAAAAGAGCTGAACTCAAGAGGTGAGGTGAGAGTGACTGCCCTTGACATCAAGGCAGCATTTGACTGAGTGTGACATCAAGGAGCCCTAGCAAAACTGAAGTCAATGGGAATCAAGGGGAAAGATCTCCGCTGGTTGGAGTCATACCTAGCTCAAAGGAAGATGGTTGTGGTTGCTGGAGGTCAGTCGGTCTCTGTTCCAGGACATCTCTGCAGGACTTCCTCAGGGTTGTGTCCTAGGCCCAACCATCTACAGCTACTTCATCAATGACCTTCCTTCAATCATAAGGTCAGAAGTGGGGATGTTCGCTGATGATTGTGCAATGTTCAGCTCCATTCGCAACTCTTCCGATACTGAAGCAGTCCACGTAGACATGCAGCAAGACCTGGACAATATCCAGGCTTGGGCTGATAAGTGGCAAGTAACATTCACACCACACAAGTGCCAGGCAATGACCATCTCCAAAAAGAGAGAATCTAACCACCTTCCCTTGACATTCAATGGCATTACGATCGCTGAATCCCCCACTATCAACATCCTGGGGTTACCATTGACCAGAAACTGAACTGCAGTAGCTATATACATACCGTGGCTACAAGAGCAGGTCAGAAGCTAGGAATCCTGAGGTGAGTAACTCACCTCCTGACTCCCCAAAGCCTGTCCACCATCAACAAGGTACAAGTCATGAGTGTGATGGAATACTCTCCATTTGCCTGGATGGGTGTAGCTCCAACAACACTCAAGAAGTTCAACACCATCCAAAACAAAGCAGCCCGCTTGATTGGCACCCCATCTACAAACATTCACTCCCTCCACCACTGACACACAGCGGCAGCAGTGTGTACCATCTACAAGATGCACTGCAGCAATGCACCAAGGCTCCTTAGACAGCATCTTCCAAAACCACAGCCTCTACCAACTAGAAGGACAAGGGCAGCAGATTCATGGGAACACCACCACCTGCAAGTTCCCCTCCAAGCCACACACCATCCTGACTTGGAACTATATCACCCTTCCTTCACTGTCACTGGGTCAAAATCCTGGAACTCCCTTCCTAACAGCACTGTGGGTGTACCTATCCCACATGGACTACAGCGGTTCAAGAAGGCATCTCACCACCAACTTCTCAAGGGCAATTAGGAGTGTGCAATAAATGTTGGCCGAGCCAGCGACGCCCATATGCGAGGAACGAATAAAAAAAAGCACGTTACTGCTTCAAAGAACTCAAATAAATTGGTTAAACATGATTTCCCTTTCACAAAATCATGTTGACTCTGCCTGATTACTTTGAATTTTTCTAAGTGCCCTGCTATAACGTCTTTAATAATAGCTTCTAACATGTTCCCGAACACAGATGTTAAGCTAACTGGCTGGTAGTTTCCTGCTTTCTGTCTCCCTTTTTGCATAAAGGAGTTACATTCACTATTTTCCAACCTAATGGAACCTACCCTGAATCTGGTGCATTTCGGAAAATTAAAACTAACACATCAACTATTTCACTAGCCACTTCTTTTAAGACCCTAAGATGAAGTCCATCAGGACCTGGGGATTTGTCAGTCCGCAGATCCAACAATTTGCTCAGTACCGCTTCTCTGGTGATTGTAATTTTCTTAAGTACCTCCCTCCCTTCCATTTCCTGATTTACAGCTAGTCCTGAGATGTTACTTATATCCTCTATAGTGAAGACTGATGCAAAATACCTGTTCAATTCATCTGCCATCTCCTTATTATCCATTATTAATTCCCCAGACTCACTTTTTATAGGACCAAGGCTCACTTTGTTAACTCTTTTCTTTTTTAAATATCTATAGAAACTCTTACTTTGTTTTCTATATTTCTAACTTGCTTTCTCTTGTACTCTAATTTTTCCCTCCTTATTAATCTTTTAGTCATTCTTTTTTTTTAATATTCTGTCCAATCTTCTAACCTGCCACCCATCTTTGTGCAATTATATGATTTTTCTTTAAGTTTGATACTATCTTTAACTTTCTTAGTTAACCACGGATGGTGGGTTGTCTGCTTGGAATTTTTCTTTCTCATTGGAATGTATCTATTCTGTGTATTCTGAAATATCCCCTTAAATGTCTGCCTCTGCATCTCTGTTGACCTAACCTACTTTGCCAGTTCAGTCTAGCTAGCTCTGCTTTCATGCCCTCATATATGCCCTTGTTTAAGTTTAAAATACTAGTCTTGGACCCATTCTTCTCTCCCTCAAACTGAAGGTAAAATTCAATCATATTATGATCGCAACTACCTAGGGGCGCCTTCACTCCACAGTATTTTGCTTTTGTAATAGATTTAGACAGAGGTCTTTGTCCAGCTGTTTGTCATTCATTGAGGATTAAAGATAAATGCTTGCATTTTAAAGAGGTTTATTTTTCCAACACACAATAAGCCTCTCCTTCAAACAGTGCCAGTAGTGTAGTGCCAATTTTAGAAGTACACGGACTTTTCTTCATGGACAAGGTTTATTTTCCAGTGAGGGGCCAGCAGCGTGACCAGCTGAAACATTGTGTCACTCCTCATTTCTGGCAGTCCTCATTATTTCACATTGGATTTTTGATACATGCAGATATATTTTATGAAGTGTATGCTACTTCATGATTTGCAAAAACACTTCCTATAATGGAAACGCAAAATAGATTTCCTGATGGCTCAGTCAGAGTATCTTGTGAGTAGCTAAACTGTACAGATCAGCAAGCTCCCAGCCCCCACCAGCATCCGTCCTCTACTAGCCAGCCAGTTACCATCCCCACCAAGAACTAGCAACCAGCTAACCAGCTACCATTATTTCTCAACCACCAGCAGAAAGAATTGTGTGGGGTCTCTCACTCTTAGAAGGCAGTGGGATTATCAAGAGAGCCAGCAGGTAAAGAATTATCCCTGGAAGAGTTATCAAAGAGGGATGGTGACAGAATCAGCAGCAGGAACATGGAAAATCTCAAGGGAGCAGCAGCAACAGTGTGTGACTTCTGTATGAATTAAGAATTTTGCAGTAAAAACTGACAGTGCCTCCTATGCCTCTCCTACTCCCAATTCATGCTTCTGTCCCACCTCTGCAGCTCCCCAGTTATAAATTTGGCTGGTTTTAATTAATATCCACACTGCAGAGTTTGTTGCTTCCATAGCAGGGAGCAATTGTGTTAAGTTCGTGATTGAGACAAGCATTAGCTTTCAGAGCAGCTAAAAAGGGAGCATAGCTCGCTTCCAACGATTTTAAGTGCTTATATGCCAAAACCTATGTAACCTCTTGACTCCACCCCAGTATTTCTCATGTTCTTTATCACAGCTACTGAGCTAGTCACATATTAGTGCTTACAGCAAATGTGTGCTGTACCTGTAATAATTGCAGGAATAAGTGGAATGAGGTTAAATGGGCCCATTGTTTTTTTAACTAAAGAAAGGAACTTGTACTTCTATAGCACCTTTCACAATGTCAAGACGTCCCAAAGTGCTTTACAACTAATGAAGTACTTTTGAATTATAGTCACCATGCTAATGTTGAGAGATGCAGCAGCTAACTTACACTTTTGGATGAAGGGACTGAAGGTATGGTTGCTAAATTTGCTGATGACACAAAGATAGGTAGGAAAGTAAGTTGTAAAGAGGACATAAGGAGGCTACAAAGGGATATAGATAGGTTAAGTGAGTGGGCAAAGATCTGGCAAATGGAGTATAATGTGGGAAAATGTGAAATTGTCCATTTCGGCAGGAAAAAGAAGCGTATAATCTAAATGGTGAGAGATTGCAGAGCTCTGAAGTACAGATGGATCTGGCTGTCCTAGTGCATGAATCGCAAAAGGTTAGAATGCAGGTACAGCAAGTAATAGGTAAAGCTAATTGAATGTTATCATTTATTGCAAGGGGAATTGAATACAAAAGTAGGGAGGTTATTCGACAGTTAAACAGGGCATTGGTGAGACCACATCTGGAGTACTTTGTACAGTATTATTCAAAGGATGTAAGTGCAGTTGGAAGCAGTTCAGAGGTTTACTAGACTAATACCTGGAATGGGTGAGTTGTCTTTTGAGGAAAGATCGGACAGGCTAAGCTTGTATCCTTGGAGTTTAAAAGAGGAGGAGGTGACTTGATTGAAACATATAAGATCCTAAGGGGTCTTGACAGGGTGGATGTGGAAAGGATGTTTCCCCTTTGTGGCAGAATCTAGAACTAGGGGTCAATGTTCAAAAATAAGGGGTTGCCTATTTCAGACAGAGATAAGAAGAAATTTTTTTCTCTCAGAGCATTGTGAGTCTTTGGAACTCTCTTCCTGAAAAGGCAGTGGAAGCAGAGTCTTTGAATATTTTTAAGGCAGAAGTGGATAGATTCTTGAAAAGCAAAGGGGTGAAAGGCTACTGGGGTCGGCAGGAATGTGGAGTTGAGGTTACAGTCAGATCAGCTATGATCTTGTTGAATGGTGGAGCAAGCTCGAGGATTGTGTGGCCTACTCCTGCTCCTAGTTCGTATGTTTGTATGCTCACAAAGGTCCCACAAACGACAATAAGATAAATGACCAATATATCAGAGTGAGACAGGAACCAGATGTGAGTGATTGGCTTTCAGAGCTCTGCATCCACAATAGGGGTAAAAATTTATCGTTTATAAAATGTCAGAATGATCAAAGCAAGGTAGTATAGTTTCAAGAAATGTTTTACCTTAATTTCCTTTAATCAGGACGACTCCCAGCCTTAAAAGATAAAAGGCAGGAGAACAGTTCAGTTGAAGAAAGGAGTTGGAGAGAATGGAATTGAGAGAGAGAAGGTATCAGCTGGAAAGTAATCCCCTTTATGGTTTTATTCATCGCTGCACTTAAAGGCCCAGCTGCCATCGTGGATAAGCCTCACTTGTTTTAAGCTCGAGTCTATAGGTCTAATTGACCTGTCGGTTCATCCAATCTCTACCCCTGATCATCAGGAGATGGGTCGGACAAGAAATGCTGGCGGACATTCAGACATTGGTGGCCGTAGTAGAGCAACATGTGGCAGCATAGGAACTGGGTCATGATCGAGGAGACGATCCTTCCACACCCCATGGCCCCCTCCTAGCCCGAAGACACAAAGAGATCCCAGTAAAACATTATGAGGGAAGTGGGATGTTGAAGTGAAGAGTTATTGTAACCTCTGATACCAATGTTAAAAATGTTATATGTGTTAAGGTGTTATTGTTGTGATGGGTTAGGGCATATCGCAAGACAAAGTTTTCACATTGGGGAACCTATGGACTGTAGTCTGACAAACCAGAATCCAGCCCGTGGGAAGGATTATTTGATTAGCATCGTCCAAACCATGAGCCATGTGGGGGCTTCCCATTGTTTCTTTAAATCCCATAAAGTTAAACTACAAACAGGACACTGTGCTGACTGATTCCATTCTGTCATGACCTTGTTAACTGTCAATCTGTTCTGACATTCCCAGTTACTCATGGGTCCACATTGTGTGCGCGGAGAAGCACGATATTACCCCACTACTATAGTAACATCAGAGTAGGATGAGAAAAGTCAGTCAATTCCTGCAAGTTTAGTTTCTGAGCTCCTTCAAGCAGGAATCCTTGGTAGGGATCTTCTGGAATTTGAAGTCCTTTTTAAAAACTAGGCTGCGAATAGATCTGTGTTGGACATGGACACAAATGAGGAGTTTGCTCAAAATTTTCCCTTTATGGACCCGAAACTATTTCAGGGGATTGGACAGAAACAAAAAAATATAAAAGGGGAGCAGAGGCAGAATCAGGCTCAAAAGAGCTAAAGAACAGATCCCCAGGTAGGAAATCAACTTGAGACCCTTCCACTAGTAGAACATCTCTGTCAGACAGAGGGAGAAGATTCCCAATAGGACCACTTTGGGATAAGGCAAGACTCCCTAGAGGAGTTTTGCCACGAGTATTACAGATTTCAAACAGGAACAGGGTAGTTACCTGGCTTTGAATAACGTGAATACCAAAGTGGCATTAGTCAATAGATACATAGTAGAAGATAAATTAAAAAGGGCTGAGCCTTACTATTAAATTGAGAAAGATTTGTTGTAAAGGGTGACCAGTGAATACAAAGTAGAGGTAGAATAACTATTGGTTCCAGAACTCTTTCAGTGGTTAGTATCAGATCAGGCCCATAAACACTTGCTTGGCAGTCAGCAAAAAGGAGAAAGTCTTAGTGATGTTTTTGGCCAAGGTTTTTGAAGAGATTCTACTGTATTGTAATACCTGCCTAGAATGTCAACTGGCAGGATCTAAACATCATCTCCATGCTCTGTCAGTCCCACTACCCATAATTAACGCGAACTTTGAAAGCCTTGCTCAGGAATTGGTGGGGCCAACGGATACCAGTATATTCTAGTGATAATTGATTATGCAACCAGGTATCCAGAGGTTACTTCCTTACGGAACATGGCATCAAAAAACATTGCCAATGAACTGCCCAGGGTATTTTCCAGGGATAGCAGTTCTAAAGATATTCTGACAGATCAGTAAACTCCATTTGTATCGAAACTAATGGAAGACCTATCTGCATCATTAAAGATTCAGGATCTATGAATCTTGGCACATCATTCCTAGACCAATGGATTGGTAGAGCTGTTTAACAAAAATGTAAAAGTTACCTCAACTTCGCAGAGGCTAGAACATGGGAGGCCAGCCAGGAGTGTGATGGAATAATCAAGTCTAGAACTATCAAAGGCATGGTGTGGGTTTCTGCAGCGGATAAGCTACGACAAGGGTGGACAGGTGATGTTATAGAGGTTGAAACAGGCGGTCTTAGTGATTGCGCAGATGTACAATAGGAAGATCATCTCAGCATCAAATACGACACCACTTTTGGCAACAGTCTGGTTCAGCCTCAGACATCTGCCAGGGAGAAGGATGGAGTTGGGGGAAGAGAAAGAAGTTTGCGACGGGGGACTGAAGACAATTGGCTTCCATCTTCCTAATATTTTGTTGGAGGAAATTTCTGCTCATCCAGTACTGGCTGTCAGCCAAGCAATCTGATGGCTTAGACAGAATGAAGGGTCAAGAGAGGTGGAGGTGAGGCAGAAGTTACTATCTTGCTCATCACTGGACTTAAAGACCCAATTGCAGTCAGAGAATAAACCTCACTTGTTTTAAGATCCAGTCTATGTATCTAATTGACCATTGGTTCTGGGCCTGCTTCAGCTTGTTACACAAGATTTTATTTTAGTGATGTTAGTAGAGGAATAAATATTGATCAGTACACCAATAGAACAGCGCTGCTCTTTTTCATAGTGTCATGGAATATTTGATGCCAACTTGACAGGACAGAAGTGGCTTGGATTTAAGTATCATCTTCAAGACAACACCTAGCAGTCCCTCAAAACTGCACTTGAGTGTTAAACTAGATTATATGCCAAGTCTCTAGAGTGGACTTGAACACACATGTTTCTAACTGACAGTGAGAGCACAACAACAAAGACAAGACTGACACTGAACTAGTGGGTCGCCAGTGTCATCACTCGTGGTGAGCTCAGAAAGGTAATAAACCAAATCAGGAGAAGACATCAAAGCCACATCAGCAGGAGGGAGCAGGTATGCAGCCTCTGAAGGGAAAACATGTGTGGACTCAGGATGGGCAGATAGTAGGAGGCAACACAGAGAAAATGTGAAGAGCTGGTGGGTGGCAGTTTGTACACTGGAAGTCTTGTGGCGAGATCAGGAACCAAAGACCTGGGGGTAGAGAAAAGAGGCAGGGGCAAAAGCCCGGAAAGTGAGAAAGGTCAAGAATTGGAAGCCTGGGAGAAGCAAGAAAGATCAGGAGCCTTGGTGCAGGGCCACTGAGAAAGGTCAGGAGCTGAAGACTTCAGACCAGTCTGTGGACCTAACCTGCAAAGGAAATTGCATAAAAGGTACGCAAAAATATTAACTGCTACACCTGTTGGAGTTCTAGTCACTAAGAAGAGAGAAAATGGGCAATGCAGAAACTGATTCCAATCGTGAATAAATGCCTGGTGTAACCAACTCTTGGTTGTAGAATAGAGAACACAGATATACGATCATTTGAAAGTTGCCCATGAGAACAGAAAGATGTATTTCAAAATAAGACTGCAGGAGGGAACAAATCTTTTGCCTTTACCCAATTTCAGTATCAGCCTTTATATGACTAGTCTAACTACCATTTCCAGAAGTGAGCTTAAACTTGTCAATAGAAGTGTTATTTTATTTAGAGATACAGCACTGAAACAGGCCCTTAGGCCCATCGAGTCTGTGCCGACCAACAATCACCCATTTATACTAACCCTACAGTAATCCCATATTCCCTAACACCTCCCTACACTAGGGGCAATTTACAACAGACAATTTACCGATCACCTGCAAGTCTTTGGATGTGGGAGGAAACCGGAGCACCCAGCGAAAACCCACGCTGACACAGGGAGAACTTGCAAACTCAGCACAGGCAGTACCCAGAATCGAACCCGGGTCCCTGGAGCTGTGAGGCTGCGGTGCTAACCACTGCGCCACTGTGCCGCCCCTCCTGGATAGAGGGTCTTATAAGAGTTTTTATTTAATTACAGTTTTTGGAGTCAGACACTATTTTATATTGCATTTTCCCCATGGACTTGTTGCTTTTTAATAATGTACAGTCATTTTCACATTGTCTTCACGTATTTTCTTGTTTGTCAGATACACAGAAATAGGATCACGGATCCCTTATAGTTTCTTACCATTTTCAGTTAGATTATAAGGTATTCGTAAAAGCCGTGGAGCAACTTCTACAATCAAACTATCCCTTTTCCCCACAGCATAGTAATAACTAAAGGCCGCTCCTTTGATGTCAGGTGGCACAACCAAGTGGCTTTGCACAAGATATCCAATTTTGTTGCGATCCCTAGATGACAAGGAGAGAATTATATAAACTAGACAAAATAATAAACACCTTGTATATCTGACTTGGTGGCACACTGTCACTTGCCATTCACCTTGAGTTTTATGTTCATGCTACACTAAATAAACCCTACAATTTAAATTCCATTGACTTACTGAAGATATTCCTAAACCAAATCAGCCCAGAGCGCATCAGTTCAGTGACTCCTCGCAGAATAAGATTAACAAGTCAGAATAATGGCTCCATGACATGCTACACTTGTATCTGATCAAGCAAGATTCCTTTTGACCTACACCGAGCAGAACCATCTCACTGATTAAATTGGCCTGACATTGGTCGCCTTATCTTTTGACCAGATTAAACCAAGCAATATTGTTACTTATTTACCAATGGTAGTTACAGCTGACTGTGAACTACCACTACTCTGCTCAGATAATGCATGTTAACTAAAACACCAATTAAGACAATTGTCAAGGAGCTGTGAGTTTGACTAAAATAGATAAATATTGGCCCATGAAAATCCCATACAATATTAAATAGACAGGTAAGAGATGCTTCACTTGAAATTTAGATAATACACTATGCCTAACCAATTCAATTTTAAGAATCCAACAAACTAGAGAACATTGTTGTATATAATATATTTATGTTGCACCTTACCGGATAGAAATGCAATCAAGTATTCTGCTTTCATTTTCAAAACACAAAAGCAATTGGTCATATTTTTGATTAAAGTGAACTTCCACTGGAATTATAGCATGGATATAAATAGTGAACATGTGTGATGCAGGTGGATTGCAACAAGCTGCTGGTTGGCTGTAATAAAGAGAAACAAAAATAAAATCAGTTAACAACTGAAAATAAACAGTACAGTTCTGTTTAGAAGCCACACAGTCACATCAAGTGGGTTCACTAAAATTTGAGTTTATAATCTAGGCTAATTTAACCGTGTCAGGGTGTTGCTAAACCATTAAACATTAAACCAAGCTCCTGCCCACCTACTAATTATAATGTTAAAGATTAATTATGTGATATAATAGAGGAGCAGAGAGCTCTCCCTGTCCTGGTCGCTATTCTGAACTCAACCAAAAAAACAGATGAATTGGACATCAATTTAATTGGCGTTTGTAAGATTTTACAGTAAGCAAAGCTGCTGCCACGTTTGCTTACACAAGTTTAGTCAGTGTACTTTAAGCTGAAAGAAGACAGAGGGTGGTGGTTGATGGTAAATGTTCATCCTGGAGTTTAGTTACTAGTGGTGTACCGCAAGGTTCTGTTTTGGGGCCACTGCTGTTTGTCATTTTTATAAACGACCTAGATGAGGGTGTAGAAGGGTGGGTTAGTAAATTTGCGGATGACACGAAGGTCGGTGGAGTTGTGGATAGTGTCGAAGGGTGTTGTAGGGTACAGAGGGACATAGATAGGCTGCAGAGCTGGGCTGAGAGATGGCAAATGGAGTTTAATGCGGAAAAGTGCGAGGTGATTCACTTTGGAAGGAGTAACAGCAATGCAGAGTACTGGGCTAATGGGAAGATTCTTGGTAGTGTAGATGAGCAGAGAGATCTTGGTGTCCAGGTACATAAATCCCTGAAAGTTGCTACCCAGGTTAATAGGGCTGTTAAGAAGGCATATGGTGTGTTAGCTTTTATTAGTAGGGGGATCAAGTTTCGGAGCCACGAGGTCATGATGCAGCTGTACAAAACTCTGGTGAGACCGCACCTTGAGTATTGCGTGCAGTTCTGGTCACCGCATTATAGGAAGGATGTGGAAGCTTTGGAAAGGGTGCAGAGGAGATTTACTAGGATGTTGCCTGGTATGGAGGGAAGGTCTTACGAGGAAAGGCTGAGGGACTTGGGGTTGTTTTCGTTAGAGAGAAGGAGGAGGAGAGGTGACTTAATAGAGACATACAAGATAATCAGCGGGTTAGATAGGGTGGATAGTGAGAGTCTTTTTCCTCGGATGATGATGGCAAACACGAGGGGACATAGCTTTAAGTTGAGGGGTGAAAGATATAGGACAGATGTCAGAGGTAGTTTCTTTACGCAGAGAGTAGTAGGGGCGTGGAACGCACTGCCTGCAACAGTCGTAGACTCGCCAACTTTAAGGGCATTTAAGTGGTCATTGGATAGACATATGGATGAAAATGGAATAGTGTAGGTCAGATGGTCGGCGCAACATCGAGGGCCGAATGGCCTGTACTGCGCTGTAATGTTCTAATTCTAATTCTAATTCTAATTCATTGTGTGTGAAGGACTGTCAGACCTTTGAGAAATGAGATGAGGCACAATTTAAATGCAAATTTTTACTTTTTTCGTTTAGAAATTGACTTTGTTCAGAGTTCCTGAACTTTGAAATTTAATAACACGATTAAACTTATTTAGAAAAGAGTCTTTTCTGCCCTTGAATAACTTGTCTATATTTTTATTTGAAAGCCTCAGGTTCACTCAAAGGACTGGGCTTGAAGTTGATATTTTGACCAAAAGCCAACAATCTATTGTTCAGGGAGTTGCTGCACTCTGAAACTGTGCAATGTACACCACAATGTTCAAACCTCTGGATAAAGGGGGGGGAAAAATGTACCCAACATTGCCCTCATCCTGATGACCACCTTCATGTGCGGCTGCATCAAGCTGTGTGTAAAGCCCCAGTATGCAAACACCAAGTGTCACTACGTGCTGAGTTTCTACCTGTCCCCAGTGTTGTGATGGGTCTGGTCACATTGCCACGGAATGCTCCATCCAGTTGGACCGTGCCGTACCACCTATCCTTCATGGGAAAGTTTCTGTGGGAAAACACCTTTGACTACCAATCCATCAGGCAGTAGTGTGCACAGAATGTCCTCAAAGCCCTACGGGAAAAGGAGATGGTGAATCCTGTTGGATGGTTCCCCGAGCAGACTACCAAAGTCATTTGGCAGAATGCCTCATCACCAGAACTTTCAAACAAGCACCAAGATGTAGCTTGGCTGGTGGTAAGAAGGGCCCTCCCCATCAGATCCTTCCTGCATGCCCAGAGTCTAGCCCCCTCCACACGCTGCCCTCAAGGTGGCTGCGATGGGGAAGAGACAGTTGCCCACCTCCTTCTGGAATGTGCCTTCGCAAAGTAGGTGTGGTGCAGTGGTTTTTGTCGAGGTTCATCCCAAGCAGCTCTGTAACACAGGAGCCTGTGCTCTACGGGCTGTTCCCAGGGACGCAAACCGAGATAAACATCAACTGCTGCTGGAGGACCATCAATTCGGTGAAAGACGCTCTTTGGTCTGCCTGAAACTTACTGGTCTTCCAGCGCAAAGAGTTGTCCATGACCGAGTGTTGCGGACAGGCACATTCCAAGGTCCAGGGCTATGTGCTTAGGGATGGACTAAAGCATGGGGCAGCCGCTACAAAGGCTCAATGGGGAAAGACCACTGTGTAAGGTCCTCCCTGAGGGACTGGACCCATGGGAAACTCTTTGGGCTGTATACACCAAATATGGGTTGGCTGTAAAATGCATGTGGCATGTAAAATGGAATGGAAGGGTGAGGCAACTCGCTCCTGTATTGAAGAAAACTGATTTCCTTTACACTTTTTGGAATGTCAACTTGGTGCTGTTTTGAACTGTTTTGTAATGCATTTTTTTTTTTTTACAGATTTTTATGAATGAAGTATATTTTTGGGAAAAAAAATCTACACCAGTTCTCATCTTGCTCCAGTAATATTTTCTTACTGATACAGGATTTCTGCCTCTTATGACCTAAAATCATCATGGCTCCATTAAAATATCCACTGGAGAAACTCCAAATAAGTCAAGAGTACAGATGTCCTTTCTGTTATTTATACTTAGCCAAAGCTAAAACGTCCTCTCTTCTTACTGACATCGCAATAGTTGAATAAAACAAAACATTATGAGGTGAAACATCGTTCCTCAGGTAAATTGCAGAATTTCTATTTGATAATGATATAGCAAATAATGTATGTGCGAGAGGGGAGGAGAGAGACAAAACATGATAGATGATACAAAGACTAAGAGATAAAACATATGAGCAGAAGATAATCAGACAGACTGAGAAACAGGAAGAAAAAGACAGAGTATGGGTAGAAATTCCTACAGGTCAGTTTTGGGCCTGAAATAAGGAACTTCAGCCATTTTATATGATGAATGTCAGGATGCTAGTCTCAATAGCAGTGACATACAGGTTAAGTCCTGAGGAAGAAGAACAGGAGGGTGACCTATAGAGTACTGTGGAGCTGGGCAGAGCACTACTGTGCCTTCTGGCTGTGTGCTAAATGTTTTTTTTTAAAACTACCTTTTTGGTGGCAACCGCATGCTAGGCCATAGCCAAACCTGAAAAACTCGAATAGAACAAGCTTGATGTCTGATATGCTCAGGGCAACTGACATTAGGCCCCTCATTAGCACATGCAAGGGATGTAATTTCTAAGGCAGCTGGTCTGGAAAAAGGTCTGATGCAATCTCTTGTTCCAAGTCTTTGAAGCATCCTTGGGATGCAGGACATTGGTCCCTGAAACTGATCCACCTTGTGCCCATAAAATGGGCACAATGACTTTCAATTTCAACTTCTATGACCTGCGACATGCCACTTGCAAACAGCAGGTGCCTGCTCCGCAGATCTATTCCATTTGTAACTATCATGAAACTAGACCTGGTTTCTTCTACCAAGGTGCACCATAGAGATGAGAATCATTGTGTCACCAGAATAACTTCACAGGGCAATGTGCATCCAGGCACGGGAGCCCTTGATGACAGGAAAGAAGTCCCTGTTAGTGAGCCAGGTTCTGTTCCGGTGCAAGATGCTATTGAACTCATTCAGGATGAGAACTAGGACAAGGGAGAAAGCTGTGGGCTAATCCTAGATGGACTTGAGACTGGGGCAGCAGCAGCAAAAAAGTGGACAGTTAAATATCATGGAGTGGGGGAAGAAGGGGCAGGGAGAAAGTGAGCAGAGAGAATAGCTGGGCCTGCGAGAGGAATGAGAAACTACAGCTGGCAGTGGGCTAGGAAACGCTAGGTGGGAGAACTTGAGTAGCAACAAATATGCATTTGTGGCCGGACACAAGGGATGATCATGATTTACAGATACATATAAAAAAAAAAGGAAATCATAATGTACCATTCTGAAAACCTGCCATAAGAGAACAGAAATGTATTTTCAGATTCCTTTTTCCTTGTGTACAGCGTTTTCATTTTGGGACTAGATTTCCTCACATTTTGATTTTGGCAGGTTGTTGAGGGGACAGTGTAGAAAGGAACAGTTGTGCTCCTTTTCAATTACTTATTAAATCCAAAACTAGATTTTCCATTTTTTTTTTGCAGTAGTCATAACACCACGCTCTCTCCTAATATCTGTATTTTATTTCATACAACAAAACAGCTCTCATTGGTGATAAATATATAATAATGCTATTTGTTTCACTTTAAAAATCATTGTTGGGAAAATACTGTACTCACTTCTGATCATTAGATACATTTTCGCCTTGGTGCATTGGATTTGATTCTGGAATCTTCTGGGGGTCATTGTTCGTTTTGCTTCCAACCTATGGAAATAGTTTGCAAAAATCAGCTTTTCTGCCACATTCTAGTTTAGAAATAAATTGCAGTATTAGCAAGTACTGAAATCAATACAAAGTACTGCAATCCGTTACTGTCGTGAAATACTCACTAGTATGTAGCCATACTATTTATTATGGAGGAAGAAATGGATTTCTTTGAAAGATCCCTGATTTCCAAGTGCATAATTGCTTTGCAAATCAATGCAATAAAATTTACCTGCCCATAATCCTCTTTATGAGCACAACTGCCAGCCTTTCTGCTCATTTTGTGTTCTAGTCGGGTCTAGTCATTTTGTAAATGCCCACAGTACTATTTCCAGTTAGGAGAAAGGTATAGAAAAATCATCGGAAAATACAAGTGTGATGTAAAACAGGCTGCCAATTCCCCATGGCCCTTTTCACACATTTCCTGCTTTAGAATTGTGCCCTTTATTTTAAATTGCCTCTCCTCGTTCTTTCCACCAAATGTATCACTTTACACATCTCTGCATTAAATTGCCAAGTGTCCACCTGTTCCTCCAGTCCTCCTGAAGTCCTTTTGAAGTCTATCACACTCCTCCTCAGAGTTCATATTTCCAAGTTTTGTGTCACCTGCAAATTTTGAAATTGTGCCCTGCACACCCAAGTCTAGATCATTGACATACATCAAGAAAAGCAGTGGTCCCAGTACCAACCCCTGTGTAACTCTGCTGTATAACTTCCTCCAGTCCGAAAGACAACCATTAACCACTGCTCTCGTTTCCTGCCACTCAGCCAACTTCCTATCCATGCTGCCACTTTCCCTTTTATTCCATGGGCTTCAACTTCACAGGTAAGTCTATTATGTGGCACTTTATCAAATGCCTTTTGGAAGTCCATATACACCACATCAACTGCAGTACCCTCATCAGTCCTCTGTTACTTCATGAAAAAACTCAAGCAAGTTAGTTAAACAAGATTTGCCATTAATAAATCAGTGTTGGCTTTCCTTAATTAATCCAAATTTGTCCAAGTGATTGTAATGGAAAAAATAACAGAACTTAAGGAAGGTATCTCTCTGCAGGAGCTGGTGGGATCTATCTGAGAGTATTAAATAGGTGAAGAATTTGCAGATGCGTTAATCATAATTTTCTGAAGCTTTCAAGATTCAGGAGTTGTGCCTCTTACAACACCTCTCCTCCATTTTCCAGCTCATTGAGGCAGTTCTCACTTGGCTCCACTCTTACCTATCCTATCACAGCCAGAGTATCGCCAGCAATGGTTTCTTTTCCCATCATTACCTCTGGAGTTCACAAAGAATTTTTCCATGGCCCCCTTCTCTTCCCTAACAATGTCATCCACCGACATGGGGTCAGCTTCAACATGTTGACAGACGACACTCAGCTCCACTTCTCCACTGCCTCTCTAAACCCATCTACTACCATTGCATATCTGATTTTCAGTCCTGAATGAGCCATAGTTTCCTCCATTACATATTAGTAAGACCAAAGCCATTGTCTTTAGCCCCTGCCACAAACTCCTTGTCCCTGCCAGTAATTCTATCATCCTCCCCAGCCACTAACTGAACTTAAACCAGACTATTCATAATCTAGGCGTCCTACCCATCCCAGAGCTGAATTTATAATCTAAAATCCTTTCCATCACAAAAACAATCTATTTGCACTTCCGTAACAGTGCCCACCTCAGACTTGTGCTGCTGAAACCCATCAGTGCATTTTTCACTTCCAGACTCAACTACTTCAAGGCGCACCTCAATGGTCTCCCATCCTCCATAAACTTCAGCTCATGCAAAGCCTCTGTGGCTGTACCCTGTCCCACATCAAGTCTCACTCACCCATCACCCCTGTGCTTCTTGACCTACTTTAACTCCCAAATCCCCTGGTGCAATACCTTTAAAATTCTCATGTTTTTGTGCAAATCCCTCCTGGTCATCTCCCGCACCCCTATCTGTAACATCCTCCAGCGCTACAACTTCCCCCCCCCCCCCCCTCCAAACTGTCCATTCCTCCGTCTCCCTTCACCTCTGCATTGGTCACCATGCCTTCAACTACCTAGGCTCCTTGGTCTGGAATTGCCTCCCTAAGCCCCGCTGCCTCTCCACCTCCCTCCTCCAAGACCTAAATTAAAACCACCTCTTCAACTAAGCCTCTGGTCACCCCTCCTATTAAATAGTTTCTTCTTTGGTTCGGAATCCACTTTTTTGTTATTCCTCAATGACATTCTATTTTAAAAGTGCTATATAAATGCAAGTTGTTGTTGAAACAAAATAATCAACAAAGTACAAGAAAAATGTGTAGTATCTGGAAAATTATGTGTGCAGCAAAGAACAATTTTAGTGATTTTTTTCCAGAATTTTATTTTGGCTTACATATTGAAGTTGTACATTTTGTTATACAGTATTTACATGAGCATGCACTGATGTACTGTATTGGGTGGTATAGTTCCACATACAGGTAATATAGTGTTACAAGCCTCACAGTGCTCTGCTGGCAATAATTACAGTGGAGGCTCCTGAGGCTGTTGTATCTTCTCGAAGACTGCCATTTTAACTTGTTTTGCTCTTTTTAATATCTCTGATTCTCTCCTGAACTGTATTTTCTCTTGCTGTTGCATTGTCTCTTGCAATTTTTAAGTGTACTGGAATCTTAAGTTATTCATGACCCTTTGGGTGTTCTGAAGCAGCCTTAGCATTGGGCCACATGCGAGATATCAAATGGCCAATTACAGTACAATGGGGGTGAATCTTCTGAATTAACATTTCTGATGGGGATTTGAGCCCATCAAAAGCCTATATCAAAAATTCAGGTATGCACCAACTAACATTTTCCAACCATTAAATCATCTATAAATTCCCTGAATTTCAATATGCATTTCCAGAGGGTGAGGCTTCCTGCCAAGAGTGTGAAGCCAGAAAATTAATATGTTCTCAAAGTGCTGAAAAAGGAATTTTGACAGCATTTGGGATATAGATGGTGGCCATCAGAAACCATGAAAATGGCAAGGCGTCTCAGCACCAGCTGTATTCAGGGCAGCCCAATTTTGTGAAGGAAGCCTCAAACAGGTGTTTAGCTTATTACATATGCAAATAGGGACCCAACGCCATTTCATGTGCCAGTCCTGGATGCTCATTTTTCTGCCTTTACCAATATGGCAGACCATGCACTAACGACTGGGAATGTGCACTCGCATTGGATGCTTTGACACCTGTTTTCTGCCTGTAAAATGGGCATAGCACCAACCAATTCCTAAGTCAATGCATTTGTTTCTTTTCTTTTACTCATTTACTTCCAATACAGTGTCATTTTCCTCCATTTGCTGTTTTTAGCCAAAAAATAGATCTCAGTATGAAGTGGAGCACACTGGTATACATGAATAGGACTGATATTGTAGCAACGTCACAATTTCTATTACCTTTCTTTGGATGGTTCTGCTATTTTCTTGTGCAGAATCACTTCTGCCTTGGTCATAACTGGCTGACTGATCTTTAGTAGATGTCTGTTTGGTTGTGGTTTCGCTCTTGCCCTGACCACTCTGTGAAGCACCAGCAGCTCTGGCTTTAACTTCCGATACTGACAGAGACTTTATTTTTCCACCTTCCCTTGGATCCTTGCAATCAACATTACTGGTCTGAAATGTGGGTTCCGCCTCCAGCTCTAACACTGTGTCTCTAGCAACAGATGTTGACATATCCGCCATCACATCAGCAATCTGTAGCGTTTTATTTTTCTTTTGAGAACCCTTCTTTTCATTTTGTGTCTGCTTTCTTTTTCTTGTCTTCTTTTAAATTAAAGAGTAAAAAGAATTTAATCACGCGTGACTTATTCCAAAATCAAAAGAATGTTGAAAAGTTAATGATTATTTTTACAATTTACTTTCCTGTGAAGTGTCAATACATGTTATTTCTTCATTTAAATGGATATATTGGTGTTACGACCAGGTGAGAAAGAGGTGTAGGGGTTCCCTTTCAGCCTTCACCTGGTCTTACTGGAACAGGGTTTTGTTTTTTTAAACACACTGTGTTTTGAGCTCCCCCTTGGGGAATCCTTGTTCACCACTTTCCAATTATAAGGCAAAGAAATTAGCACAAACAGGCTTTCTTAGGTTTAAAGAAAAGTGAAATCTATTGAAACTTAAACAAAAAAATTCTAATTCGCGGAACATTTACGGATACACGCCATGCCCCACACTGGCATGTGTATGCGATGCGCACATGCAAATAGAGACAGAAAAGAGCAGAAGAAAAGATAAAGGGGAACAGTTTGAGGCAATCTCTGAGGAGGGGTTTTGTTACTGTTCTTCGAGCTCGCTGTAGTCCTTGCTTGGAGGTAAATCTTGCTTTTTGTTGGGGCCCAGTATTCTTCTTAAACCTTGTTCATTGTAGGAGACTTTTCCCTCTTGGGGTTCATATGTCTTCAATGGATTCTGAAGCTGGTGAGAGAGATGAGAGCAGACAGGAAAGGCTCTTTTCAGCCCAGGAGCAAACAGCTTTCTGAGTTCAAATTCTGTGTGGCAAGTTAAAAAAAAACCTCCAGTTGGTCATGTGACTAAACTGGTCTGACCAGGTCGGTTCTGTGTATTGGGTGGGTCAGGGGATAGCTCCTTTGTTCCAACACTGTCTGCTAGTAATGTGCAAAAAATGTCCTTCCAGCTGGAGGCTTGGCAACCCCTTGCAACAGGCCTTCTTTTCTTCCCAGCAACAATTTAAAAATGTAATGTCCATGTGGCAAAATTAATGTGCCTCATTCCTTGCAGGTGGGGACCTGCATGACACCTCCACATGCAGGGAAATGTGATTTGGGTAAAAAAAATCAATGCATTTTATTAAAAGGTTTGAGAGAAATATAAGATACAGAAAGAAAAACCATGCATTTATCTCATTCCTTTCATTCATAAATTTTAAAGCTTATTAAAATTGTCTTTTCTGAGTGCCAGTGCTGCTTTAACCCCTTTTTGGCATCCCAGTAACCATGTGGTTCTTTGGGGAAGCTTTTCTTCAGTTTGCCCATTGCCATGACTGCCTAGGGTCTTGGTTGCTGCATAATTTTTTTTTTCAGGAGAGTTAGTAGTGGGTAGGTCTATCCTGAACTCTCTTTCAGTGCTTTGCTGAGTTATGCACAGGCTTTTCACTTCAGGGGATGGGTGTTTCCCTTTTCCTCTGACTGTTGGGGAGGATTCTTTGTTAATCTCCCCTTTGTTCTCTGGGACATTCTGGCCTGCAAGTAAGTGTGCAGACTTGACTGCACTCTCCTATGGCACTTTGACTAGGTGAGGCATCTCCCTCGTGATTTCTGTGCCCCTGAGAGGTCTTTCTTTGTCTCTGCAGGTGCTGTTAGCAACTCTGATAGGGTGCTTCTAGAGTCTGCGAGGATGTGTGGTCTAACTTTTCAAATTTTACGGGGTTGGTTGACCGGACAGTAGGGGTTTTCATCCGGGATTCCTCCCAGACTTACTTTAACCTGCCCTCTTGGTCACTTTTTCCCCTTTTCTTCCTAAACTTTTACCAGCCGTGTGCCTACCTGTCCCCTTTTTCTCACCAGCTCTCTGCTGGAGGGTCCTCCTAACACCGGTACAGGACTTAGGGGTGCAGGTTTCACTGTAGTTTGGGGTTTCCCCTCAACCTGGCACATGTAGCAACTCCTGCAGTACTCCACCACATCTTTGTGGAGTTTTGGCCAGTCAAACTACTGTCTTATGCGGGCTTTGGTTTTTCATATACCGACATGTACAGCCACTGTAGTCTCATGGGCCCTTCTTAAGATTTCTCTCCGGTACCTCTGTGGCACCACAAACTGGTGAACTACTGTCCACTCCTTGCCCTCAGGTCTGTGAGGAGAACTCCATTTCCTCATCAGTAGCTCATTCTTTAAATAATAGCAATCAGGGACTCCCTCTGCTTCACTTTCAGACTGGGCAGCCAGTGCCAACACTTGCAATAATGGGTCGGCTCGCTGAGCCTCACCTGGGGAAAATCCATTTAATTCATTCCCTGGGTCTCCTAACTTTCCAAAGACAGTCTCGGACAAGCAGACCTCATGGTCATCTTCCTGCAGTGCCAATGCAGTCTCCTCTGGGGGAGCTGGTTTGATCATGGCCTGATCCACGACACATTCAGGGAAACTGCAGGTAACTGTCTCCTGCCATTGCCCTCTCTCTGACATCCTGCAGTTCTTCTTTCACTACTGGGAGGGCTACCACCTTCACCCCCGCCAGATCATTACCGAGGAGCAGGTCAAGCCCATCCACAGGCAAACTAGGGACAATCCCTACTGTCACCGGTCCCGAAACTAGGTCGCACTCCAGGTGCAACCCGGTGTACAGGTGCAGGCATACACTGCCCTCCAATACCATTCAACACCATTTTGGTGTTCACTGTACTCTCTGGGGGACAGATCAGGCCTTTTCCCAGTAAAAGGTATCTAGTGCCCCCTGTGTCCCTGAGAATCACGATGGGCTTGCTTGCCCCACTCGAGGGATATGGGGTTACTTTCCCTTCGGACACAAAACCCTGATAACCTTCAAGAATCCTATTAAATTTTCCTGCACTGACTGTAGTAAGCTTCCTATTAACTGGATATGAAAACTGACTTGTTGAATTAATAGGCAGGGAGTTTCTCAAAGGTGTTGGACTTGAAGGTTAACAGGTGCAGATAGATGCCCAGGCAAGGTGGCATATTTGATAATAATCATCATATACTCTACAATGTCCAACATATGTTACATCAATGTATATATACACAGTCATTCTGCAAAAGTGATAATAACTCATACGAACATACGAATTAGGAGCAGCAGTAGGCCACTTGGCCATTTGAGCCTGCTGTGCCATTCAGTAAGCTCACGGCTGAACTGATTACTCCATATTTCCACCTATAACTTTCCACCCCCTTGCTTATCAAGAATCTATCTATCTCTGCCTTCAAAATATTCAAAGAGTCTGCTTCCACCGTCTTTTGAGGAAGAGAATTCCAAAGACTCACGACCCTCTGACAGAAAAGATTTCTCCTCATCTCTGTCTTAAATGGGCGACCCCTTATTTTTAAACAAACAGTGACCCCTAGTTCTAGATTCTCCCACAAGAGGAAACATCCTTTCCACATCCCTGTCAAGACCCCTCGGGATCTTATATGTTTCATACAATCTTCAGCCAGAAGTGCCGAGTTGATGATCCATCTCGGCCTCCTCTTGAAGTCCCCAGCATCACAGATGCCAGACTTCAGCCAATTCAATTCACTCCGCGTGATATCAAGAAATGACTGAAGGCACTGGATACTGCAAAAGCTGTGGGCCCTGACAATATTCTGGCAATAGTTCTGAAGACCTGTGCTCCAGAACTTGCCGCGCCCCTAGCCAAGCTGTTCCAGTACAGCTACAACACTGGCATCTACCCTGCAATGTGGAAAATTGCCCAGTTATGTCTTGTACACAAAAAGCGGGACAAGTCCAACCCGGCCAATTACCGCCCCATCAGCCTACTCTCAATCTTCAGTAAAGTGATGGAAGGTGTCATCAACAGTGCCATCAAGCGGCACTTGCTTAGCAATAACCTGCTCACTGACACTCAGTTTGGGTTCCGCCAGGGCCACTCAGCTCCTGACCTCATTACAGCCTTGGTTCAAACATGGACAAAAGAGCTGAACTCAAGAGGTGAGGTGAGAGTGACTGCCCTTGACATCAAGGCAGCATTTGACCGAGTATGGCATCAAGGAGCCCTAGCAAAACTGAGGTCAATGGGAATCAAAGGGAAAATCCTCCGTTGGCTGGGGTCATACCTAGCGCAAAGGAAGATGGTTGGGGTTGTTGGTGGTCAATCATCTGAGCTCCAGGACATCACTGCAGGAGTTCCTCAGGGTAGTGCCCTAGGCCCAACCATCTTCAGCTGCTTCATCAATGACCTTCCTTCTGACCAGAAGTGGGGATGTTCGCTGATGATTGCACAATGTTCAGCACCATTCATGACTCCTCAGATACTGAAGCAGTCCGTGTAGAAATGCAGCAAGACCTGGACAATATCCAGGCTTGGGCTGATAAGTGGCAAGTAACATTCGCGCCACACAAGTGCCAGGCAATGACCATCTCCAACAAGAGAGAATCTAACCATCTCCCCTTGACATTCAACGGCATTACCATCACTGAATCCCCCACTATCAACATCCTAGGGGCCACCATTGACCAGAAACTGAACTGGAATAGCCATATAAATACCGTGGCTACAAGAGCAGGTCAGAGGCTAGGAATTCTGCGGCGAGTAACTCACCTCCTGACTCCCCAAGGCCTGTCCACCATCTACAAGGCACAAGTCAGGAGTGTGATGGAATACTCTCCATTTGCCTGGATGGGTGCAGCTCCAACAACACTCAAGAAGCTCGACACCATCCAGGACAAAGCGGCCTGCTTGATTGGCACCCCATCTACAAACATTCACTCTCTCCACCACCGACGCACAGTGGCAGCAGTGTGTACCATCTACAAGACGCACTGCAGCAACGCACCAAGGCTCCTTAGACAGCACCTTCCAAACCCGCGACCTCTACCAACTAGAAGGACAAGGGCAGCAAATGCATGGGAACACCACCACCTGCAAGGTCCCCTCCAAGTCACACACCATCCTGACTTGGAACTATATCGCTGTTCCTTCACTGTCGCTGGGTGAAAATCCTGGAACTCCCTTCCTAACAGCACTGTGGGTATACTTACCCCAAATGGACTGCAGCGGTTCGAGAAGGCAGCTCACCACCATCTTCTCAAGGGCAATTAGGGATAGGCAATAAATGCTGGCCTAGCCAGCGACGCCCACATCCCTGAATGAATTTTTAAAAAATCAAGTTGCCTCTTACTCTTCTAAATTCTAGTGGATACAAGCCTAGCCTGTCCAATCTTTCCTTGTAAGACAGTCCGCCCATTCCAGGTATTGGTCAAGTAAACCTTCTCTGTACTGCCTCCAACGCATTTACATCCTTCCTTAAATAAATAAGGAGACCAGTACTGTACACAGTACTCCAGATGTGGGTCTCACCAATGTCCTGTATAGCTGAAGCATAACCTCCCTACTTTTGTATTCAATTCCCCTCGCGATAAACGATAACATTCGATTAGCTTTCCTAATTCCGTGCTATCCCTGCATACTAACCTTTTGCGATTCATACACTAGGATACCCAGATCCCTCTGCATCTCAGAGCTCTGCAATCTCTCACCATTTAGATAATATGCTTCTTTTTTATTCTTCCTGCCAAAGTGGACAATTTCCCACTTTCCCACATTATACTCCATTTGCCAGGTCTTTGCCCACTCACTTAACCTATCTATATCCCTTTGTAGCCCCCTTATGTCCTCTTCACCAGTTACTTTTCTACCTATCTTTGTGTCATCAGCAAATTTAGCTACCGTACCTTTGGTTATGTATAAATGTATAAATTCAATACTCAAATGGATGTGTGTTTATAATGATCTTTGTTCACTTGCTTCAGAGCAAGGAGGATTCAAAGCAGCACTCAGGGCAGGACAACTGTCACTTATCTTGCACCTTTCACATCAATAGCCATAAAGCAATCTGTTTACAGGACATTGATATCTACAAGGTATGCAAGTTCAGTCTGGGATAACTTCCCTTCTGAGTTTACCATCCAACCCTGTGCAGTCGTATTTAGCATCTCAGTGCCTCCCCCTAATGGCATAGTTGAGGTACTGTAGGTGTGAACCCATTTTCTGCAATTTCATCAAACAGTGCACTGGGACAATTTTCAGCAGCACATTCAGGTGCTAACAATCCTCTGAGATGGCCAAGATGGAGTCTTGAGCTGATATGCCAGCTTAGCTTGCATTTAGTGCAAGATGCCTTCTTGGTAAAGAGTTGAAGCCAACATTAGGAACGGCTGCCTGGTGGCTCGCTAAAAGGTTGACTGCCACTTAAAATGCCTGCTAGCATTCACTGAAGAGGTTGCATGGCATTTTGGTGGCTAGTGCTTCAATTAACACCCTCTAACAGTGACCAGTTATTTGGAGTAACCATGGCATTGATGTTGATTTCAAGCGCTCAACATTTCATATTCACTGCCAACGGAGCTGTGAAAAGGACCTCTGAAATACATTGGGAGACCTTCTGGGACAGTTGTCAAGACTTCACCAATAGCTGAGCAACATTTATTCTGACAATTCTCTGAGGACTTCACCTAAAAAAGTGTAAATGCTGTGCTGCTCTACTTTACTGGAGTCACATAATGAGAAAGGGAGTGCTTGTCATGGGCATCATGCTCGGGATCCCCCTTGGTCTGCAGGAGGAATGCAAGGAGGACATGAGGCCAGGCTGCTGCAGGGGAGAGGGACAGGAGGGTGAGGGGGCATCCTTCCCCACAGCAGGTACAGGACATCCCTTCTCCTGTGGACCTCCTCCACCAGGACTTGTGCACCCTCTCCCTCTGTCCCAAAGCCATCCTGCAACATGCTATGTGCCAGAACACTCCATGCCTTCAGTGAAAATGGGTACACCCGCTCCATGAAAATTGCATCTAATCAGCAAATGAGTGTTAAACCTGAGGTTTCTGGATTAGCACCTCGAGCCAAATTCAAATTATGGTAATCAGCAATTAGAACCCAAATTGTGTCAAACCAAACTTTCAAACAGGCTTATTAGCACTGCACCTCTTTAGCTCTTGGCTAAAATAACCCTTTTAGCTATTCAGCAATTGCATATACTCTTCCTTTGTAAAATAATTGAAATTAAGCCCATTTACTCAACTGTAGCCCTATAATGCAGAGAATATCAATTTGCCTTAAGCTTCGGAAGCAAATAACTATTAATTTTACACATTTTCCTGTCACCACCTTTTGTATCTCGTGTCATATGTATCTGTTCAGCTCACTTAAGTCACAATAAGTGTCTAGCTCCCATCTGGACTGATGAATTAAGGCACAGCCTGGTGTAATACGAAGCCATGCTGATCTACAACTCCAGGTTTGATTCTTGGTCTATGCAAAGTTCACTGATCTCAGCAGTTGGAACACTAATTACGGCCTCAGTGCCTTGGAATAAGGAGGGAAAAAAAATAAGCCAGGGATCCCCTTCACAATTGCTGTCCTGATGATTCCTACGGGTAACAGTGTGTGTAGTCATTGAGTGACAGTGGTTCTTCATGGGTAATAACCTGCCAACATTCGCTATCTAAACTCATATATGATGATGACTGGCACCCCAGCATGAGTCAATCCCTTCAGGAAATGGAGAGAAAACTGGCAAAAAGATCATTGCACAGAATGTACATTTTAAAGATCAATACAACTGTACCTCTAGTTTACTGTCAATATCTTCACCGTCTCCCAGAGAACTCCCTGTGGAGGGAATCTGCTCTTTGGCAGCATCCTGTGGACCAACTTGTTTCACACCTTTATCAGATTCTGACTGTTTTCCTTCTGTGGCCAACTTGGATGTGGCTGTAGCTTGTGCTCTTTCACTGGTATCTGGAGGGTACAAATGCCATACCGTAAGTGTAGGGCAGAACATTAGAAAAGTCATTTAAAAGTTGGACAACATTTAGTATTCTATCCCAAGTTAACAGCTCCCAAGATTGTGCAAATCATAGTAAGATTTCTAGTCATACAACTATAATGGGTATAAGCACTCCCAAAGGCCCATTTGCTATCAATCTCATATCAGCTTGGCTCAGGTGCCCATGAATCTGAAAGTTGTGGGTTCAAACTATTTGTAGTTGCACAATGTATCCCACTCATGACTAAGCCCTTTCTACCAATAAATAACTTAAACAAATGGTGTCTTCATGAAACATGAAAATTCATTTTGCTCTGACCTCACACTGTGAAACATTTAGTGCAGTGGTAAAATAGTCCATTTCCCTTTTTGCTTGGGATCAATATCTGAATCCAGTTTTAAGGGATCTGTGCCTCACCTTCAACAGATTGGCCAGGTTGATTGGTGCCATGGTCATGCTCACCATCTGCTTGCTCTCCATGCGCTGACTCAGTTGAATCACTAAGTGGTGATTCCTTCTTTTGATTTTGACGTATTGAGGCTTTCTTCTTCTTTCTATTTCGATTCCTGCGCTTTTTCTGTTAAATAACCCAATGAGCATTAATGAACAATTTACTCCAGATATGTGAACAGATAAATTAGGCATAGAGCTTCATTATGTCTGGAATTTAGAGGGTTTGTTTCTGAATAAAAATTGGATTACTGTTCCTTTTTAGAAAAATAAACTGTGGTAAAATCAGAATATGAACAAATAGAAAGACAAAATATAAAACAGTTCAATGGACACAAAACAGCTTTAATGTATAGAACCAATTTGCTGGAGCAAAAATAAAGCTGCAATACTGTACACAGCACTCTTAAATGTTCTCAGTTCAGTTTTGTTGATACCTTTAAGGACAGGATGCATTTGCACTGTAACTGTAGCATAGTGAAACAGTTTGGCTTCACAGCAATGCTACAGTTATCGTGTAAATCAGGCTGAATCCATTGACATGGCCCTAAACTGACGCTGGAACAAAGCAGAGCCAGATCTGCAGGGAACAGCAAAGTCTCACAACACCACTTTGGCCAGTTTGGGCTTGAGAACAGAAATTATATGCCGCAAGTTTAGCAGCAGTACAAAGCTAAAGGGTACAATTTTCACCACATACTTTATGCTAGACTGTATTATGTACAAGATGCCATCTTGGTAAAGGAGTTGAAACCTGTATTAGGAACAGCCTCATTAACGAGGCTGCACGGCACGTTAATGTAATGCCCTCTCCTAACAGCGACTAGCTGATTGGGAGTAAACAAGTTGTTGCAGAGGAGTTTGACTGTTGCCTTACTGCTGGAGGTTTTTAGAGGACTTATGAAACACATCAGGAGACTTTCTGGGCACTTTGTTAAGAGTTGACCAATATTCTACCAATGTTTATACCAAAACTCCTCTGAGCACTTCACTGAAGAAGAGTAAATGCTGTGCAACACTACCTTATTTTACACCTTGTAAGAGTAACCAGGAGAAAGGGAGTACTTGGTCATGGATATTTCCCTAGGGGGCACCATTGTTCTTCAGGAGGAACAGAAAGAGGATATGAGGTCAGCCAGAGCAGCACTAGCTGCTGCTGGAGAGAGGGACAGGAGGGCGAGATGGACCCCTTTGCCCCCCCTTTTGGTGCAGGACTTCTCTCCTCCTCTGGGCCTCAAGTGCTACAACTGAGAGCATGTGTGCTCTCTCACTCAATCCTTGAGCCATCCTGAAGGCTGCTGCTTTTTGTCAGCCAGCCCATTCCACACCATCAGTGGAAGTGGGTGCATGGAGTCTGCCTACTTGCTCCATGAAAATTACTTTTAATCAGCACTTGAGTGCTAAACCTGCAGCTCTCTGTGGTCGTGCCTACAGGCATGTTTAAATTGTGGGAATCATCCATCAGCCCCAATATAATGTGCTAAAACCATACTTTCAACAAGGTATTTCTTATTAGCACAGCACTCATTTGTACTTGTATTCACCCATTCATCAAAATAACTCACAAAATCTCTCCATACCAACTCTACACCTGTAATGTGATGCAACATAAAGAGTTGAATTCGATGTTCTGTGGGATACTAACATATGAATTCATAACATGTTCATAGGATTATTTTCTCTCAGCTATTTTAGTGGCGGCATTAATAGCTTAAGACAAAATGACACCTTTGCTAAACGAGCAGAGATAGAGGAATTTCAAATCAGTGAGTACTCTTGCAGTCATATATCCCACAATTATATCATTTCAGGCCCTTGATTCAAGAATAACATTTCTTGTCACACTTATTCCACACTTACCCTCTTCTTTCGTTTATTTCCCATACCCTCAGTCTTGTTGGCTGTGTCTGTTTGGAGAGATGAGTCTTTTTTATCTTCTGCAGTTAGAGAAAAGTAGTCATCATCAGCAAATTCAGCTTTTGTTTCATCATCCAATCTATCAATTCCCCCTAGATCACTCTGGTTTGTAGGGTCAGCACTCTATGCTCTATTTTCATTCTCGGTGTCAAGTAAATTCTGTTGCACCAGTAGGGCATGAACATTCATCACTCCACATAACAACATTGAAAAATATTCACTCCAAGATTTCTCCATTCAGAGTTAATATAGGAACTAAAACCTATGTGCTTGTACATGCTATGCAGGTGCCAATTCAACAATTAACCTTATATGTGGTATTGAGTATACTATAGAATATATGGGATGCTCGCCGTGTCTACTGCTCTTTCAAAAGATGGAATAATGAATCCAGGCCATTTATTTAAATTAGAAATAGCAGTGGCCCCTTATTGTTCCATTATTTTGTATGAAGTAATTATTGAAGTATGTTATACTATCAAAATCTAACGTAGACAGCATGCATATCTGTGCTCTTTTGTTGTACATTTCACAGTTGTTTGCATTTCTTTGAGCAAAAATGTAAAACTTCACCTCCTTTAGCTGCTGCAGCAATGTTGAGTTCATGTTGCTGATTTTCAGCCTCAACCTGTGTGGAATCTGCAAATGATTCTTCCCCAAGAAAACAAGGCAAATTTCCTGATTTCTCCAGTACAGCTGAAGTTTGATCACTTGCATTCTTCTTTCTGTTCCCTTTCCAGAGTTCCTGTCTCACAAAAATAAATCTGATCAGTCACTCAACCTCAGCACAAAATTCATACTTTACATTTCTGTAATGTAACAAATTTGGTTTAGGCTTAGTAAGTGTAGTTAGAATATGACCTTTCTAATTTAGGAGCCATTGGAAATGAAACAGTTTGTGACTTGTTCGAGTAGGGAAATTTTAAAAAAACTGTATATTAGTGTGCACTGAGGAGCAGCTATAGTTCTGTACATGCTTACCATTAGCATGCATCAATGTACAGCACACCTCATAACATAACAGCATACTTTCCATTACACAAATAAAATCCTTAGGACTCTTGTATAGTTGATTCAGTCATGCTAAATAAAATTATTAACAACTGCAGCCATTTCAACATGGAATCAGATGGTATGATACTGTGAACACGAGGCAGAACACAAGTGAATGGTACACCGAGGGTGTTAGCACTATAATGACTAATGAATCAAAGTCCAAGATGCATATTGTCTGACCATCACCTTTTGATTACACATCTTTTCTCCATTCTTTTCTTCTCCGATGGTGGCCTGTGTTATGGATTGGGTTAGAGGGAGTGTGGCACTGTCAGGGGTACCGTCTTTCAGAATGGACACTAAACCAAGGCCCGTCCACCCTCTCAGGAGGACGTCAAAAACCCCTATGGCACTATATAGGAGAAGAGAAGGGGAGCTCTCCCCATTATTCAGGCCAATATTTATTCCTCAATCAATATTACAAACAGATGATCTGGTCATTATCACATTGCTGTTTGCTGTGTTTCTTACATTACAACAGTGACTACAATTCAGAAGTAGTTTGTGGGCTGTAAAGCACTTTCCAAAATTCTGCCGTAGTGAAAAGTGCTACATAACTGCAAGTTTGATTTCCCTTTCTTTTTTGCTTCCAACAATTGTCATGTTTGCAGCCAAAAGGTCTTTTTCGTAAGTTGATCAAATCCACTATGAACTGAAAGCTTTGTGCTTGTACATGCTGTGCTTGGAATAACAGGCCCCAATTTAACAACTAACCCCTATGTATGACATTTAGGTCACTGCAGAATATGTCTCCTTACTCTACCAAAAGGTGGTAAGTTGCACATTGCCAAATCAAAGCGTGTAGTTTTAAAGTACCTCGACAAATTTATTTAGAGAATAATATAAAAAAGCAAAAAAAAGATATGATAGCACAGCAACAAAAAAATGAAGTCAGAATTAGCCAATAAGGTATAAAAGTATACTTTTGTGAATGCACATCTTAGAGGATCTCATAGCAAGACAACATTTTGGAGAAACACAGTCAGGTGGACCTTCCAGATATCATGTTATAGGTGGATGATGCATCCATAGAGTTTGAATTTCATGCCAGAACTGAAGAGTATGGGAGAAATTCCAGAGAGCTCTGAAGTTAGACCAGTCAATGATCAGTAATGAAAGACACAATAATAGGAATCATTGTATAGAATACTGATGAGCAAGTGATTACACTTTCTCCGAGTTCCCAGTACATCTCGACCATTTTGCAATACAACTTTAACTTAGAACAAAGCCCCCTTAACTGCCTGATTTCCAGGTCAAATAACTTAGCCTATTTCCCAAGGGCAACCAGGCTCCACTCTTTATTCTGAAACTCCATTTTGACTAAAGACATAGAAAATTAAAATGGAAAAACAGGCAAGATAAACACAGAAATTTCCTAATCAGAACAGCCTTCAATAAGTGTCTTGACACTTTGACGAGGTTTCCCAATTTTTGAAAAGAAAATCGCAAATCCTCTTACATTACCAAAAACCCCTTTGTGAACACTCTTTTTTTCCCCTAACCATACTTAGAAGATATACAAATAATCACAAAAACATAACTTTGGGATTTCAGTGAAATAGAATGTACCTCAGTACTCTTTCCTGTAGGTTCTTGTAGGTCAGTTTGTTCTTTTGTCACATTCTGTGAAAGGGAGGGAGAAAGTCTTTCTCTAGAAGTTGATGCACCACCAATGATTGTCGGTGAGGTAGATATTGTGTCGTTTGGAATGTCGGCTACATTAATGTCATCCAAGTCAAGAATTTCAATTATTTCTGTTGTACTTTGCAATGAGACTGGATCCCGAAGAGGGAAGCATTGATCGCCTGATGTAGCTGAATCTTGTAGAGATGTTTTCTGGAATTCCTGTGATACCTCAGACTGTACGTTGTTCATTTCATTGGGTAATGCTTCCTGTTAGAAATGCAGATTCATAAAATTATCTCTTATTAATCACGAAGGCTATGCCACTAGAAGCACTATGTCGATCACTTTGATCGTAAATTTCTACCCATGTGATTTCCGCAGGGTGGAGAGAAGTAAAATGCTCCCTTATGTTCCAGAGAGGACCCCCACCCGGGTTTTGTTTCTGCCAGGTTTCTCTGCTCCTCTCTTGTGATTTGGTTCATAGGTGTTTGTCATCTTCAAGTACCTCACTGCAAGTGGCCATTCTGCAGAAGCCCTGAAAGTGAGTTTTGGCAAGTTATTCAATGTGCTGTCCCACTTCTGAGCACATACTGCCCTCACTCAAATGTGCACTTTCTACAAATTTTAATCTCAATGAGAAATTTTGGCTCATTGTCTGCTTTCTAACAAGGGACCACCGAAGTTAACTGTCGCACTTCTATTGCTGTCCAGCCAACATCAGCTATTTATTTATTCATATTTAGTTACTCTCCTTGTGCCTTATCTAAGCTCAACTTGTCCACAAAACTCAACTCCTACTCCCTGGATCCCATTCCCACTAAACAGGTCACCCAATTTCCCTTCCTGCTCCCTCCCCCATACTAGTTAACACGATAAACGTTCCTCCCTCAAGTGCCGTCTCCCTTCTCTTCAAAACCACCATTAATCCTCTTAAAAAAAAACTCAATCGCTCTGTCCATCCAAACTATCACCCCATTTCCAATCTTCCTTTTCTTTCCTATGTCCTTCAATGTGGTGTCACCTCCCAAATCCGTGGCCAGCTTTCTTGCAACTGGATGGGAGGATTCTCTCTCCAGGGTCAGGAACCAGAGGTTAGGACCGTTTTCCGGTTCCGAACCCACCCGCGGGGGGGAAACCCACCAGCCCTGATATCAAGGGGGTGTTATGACCAGGTGAGAAAGGAGTCTAAGGGTCCCTCTCAGCCTTCACCTGGTCTCACCGTAATAGGGTTTAATTTTTAAAACACTGTTTTTTTAACTCCCCCTTAGTGAATCCTTGTTCATTGCTTGCCAATTATAAGGCAAAGAAACCAGGACAAACAAGCTTTCTTAGGTTTAACAAAAAAAAGTTGAAATTTATTAAACTTAAACCTAAACTCTAATTCAGTTAATGCTTACGGATACACGACACGCCCCACACTAGCATGCACACGTGATACACACATGCAGTTAGAGACAGAAAGAGAAGTTTTAGTTTTTTTTAGTTTTAGAGATACAGCACTGAAACAGGCCCTTCGGCCCACCGAGTCTGTGCCGACCATCAACCACCCAGTTATACTAATCCTACACTAATTCCATATTCCTACCACATCCCCCCCTGTCCTTATATTTCCCTATCTATATTCAGGAGAACTTGCAAACTTCACACAGGCAGTACCCAGAATTGAACCCGGGTCGCTGGAGCTGTGAGGCTGCGGTGCTAACCACTGCACCACTGTGCCGCCCAACAGAAGAAATAGAGTGGAAAAGTTGAGGAAATATCTGAGGAGGTTTTTTGTGTTACGGTTCTTCGAGCTCACTGTAGAGTCCTTAATTGTAGGTAGATCTTGCTTTTCATTGGGGCCCAGTATTCTTCTTAAACCTCGTTCGCTGTAGGAGACTTTTCTCTCTTGGGGTTCATGTGTCTTCAGTGGATTCAGAGGCTTTTGAGAAAGAGATGGGAGCAGACAGGAGAGATTAGATTAGAGATACAGCACTGAAACAGGCCCTTCGGCCCACCGAGTCTGTGCCGACCAGCAACCACCCATTTATACTAATCCTACACTAATCCCATATTCCTACCAAACATCCCCATCTGTCCCTATATTTCCCTACCACCTACCTATACTAGTGACAATTTATAATGGCCAATTTACCTACCAACCTGCAAGTCTTTTGGCTTGTGGGAGGAAACCGGAGCACCCGGAGAAAACCCACGCAGACACAGGGAGAACTTACAAACTCCACACAGGCAGTGCCCAGAATCGAACCCGGGTCCCTGAAGCTGTGAGGCTGCAGTGCTAACCACTGCGCCACTGTGCCGCCCGATCTTCTCAGTCCAGGAGCATTCTGCTTTTTGCCCAAACTGTTTGTACAAATTCAAAAAATTCAGGTTGCCCAGCAGATTAGTCAAGTGACTAGCTGGTTTGACCATATCTGTTGGTGTATTTAGCCATCTTAGCAGTCAACCTGGAATGCGAGCTCCCCGATCAAAAGTCCATTGTGGGTTGAATGTGTCAGGAAATGGTTGCTTTGTCCTTCCAAACACCGTCTGTTAATATGCAAATGTCTTTTCCAGCCACAGTTGATCTATTTAACAAGTCGTTTCTTCACTCCAGTAACAAGTTAAAATCAATGTTCATGAAAAAATTAATGTGCCTCATTCTTGGCAGGTGGGGGCCCAGCATGAGAGGGGCATCCCCATAACTGGCCTGGAGTTGAGCTCACTGACCAGTTAAGGACGGCGGGTGGGCTCTCAAGGCTGGAGAGCCAGTCAGAGGTCTTCAAGTTTGAAAGAAACAGCAGGCTGAAATAGAGAGTAAGTCAGGGACAGAGTGCTTCAAAATGAAGCACCCTCTCACCAACCTTTTTGAACATAAATTTAAAAACTGGATGCTGCAGCCAGACCACCACTGTGGTGGGGTGGGGTGGGGGGGGAAGCAGTAACCCCTCGACAGGGCAGCCCTTTAATTGGCCTCAATAGGCTCTTAACGAGCCTTGTCATTGACCTGCCACGTGCAGGTGGGTAGCCCTGTCATACTCCCCATACCCCCACTCTCACCTCTGCAAAAATGGCCCAGGGAAAGAATGGAGACGGGGAACGAGCTTTCCGGTGGGCGGGGCTATTGTTAGCTCCCGTCCACCTTCAAACCCAGCCCCATTGGGGGCTCAAGATCCAGCCCCGTGTTTGAATCTCATCAATTGGGTTTGCTCTACTGCCTCAGCACTTAAACAGGCCTAATCTAGATCACAAATGGCATCAACTATGACAATGGTGCACTCTCTCTGCTTCTCTGCAGCTTTTGACACAACATCCATCTCCAATGCCTCAACTCCACAATTCAGTTTAGTGAACTGGACACTCTTTCCTATCAAATCACAGCCAGAGCTTCTTTTCCTACACCCACATAATTATTTCTAGATTTCCCCCATGGATTGATCCTTGGCCTCACTCATCCTCCTGATTTACATCCTTCCTTCAGTAACATCATCCGCAGGCATGGGCCAGGTTTTACATGTATCCTAATGACATTCAGATCTATGTTTTCACCGCACCACTACAAATGTGTTGTCAGACTGCTTGTCTAACATTTAATCTTGGATGAGCTGCAAAAACATTTGGAAGGATGAAGCCATTGCCTTCAGCCTCCACTACGAGCTCTGCTCTCGTGTCACTAATTCATTCGTCTCCTCAGCCATTGTCAGGCTGAACCAGATTGTTCGAAATTTTGGCATCCTATATCGACTTTGAGCTGAACTTCTGACCCCATATCCTGGGGAGTCTAGAACCAGGGGGCATAATTTCAATATAAAGGAGAAGCCACTTATGACAGAGATGAGGAGAAATTTCTTTACTCAGAGAGTTGTGAATCTTTGGAATTCTCTACCCCAGAGGGCTGTGGAAGCTCAGTCATTGAGTATGTTTAAAGCAGAGATTGACAGATTTCTAAATACCAATGACAGAAAGGGATATGGGGATAGTGTGGGAAAAAGGCATTGAAGTGGATGATCGGCCATGATCGTACTGAATGGCGGAGCAGGCTCGATGGGCTGAATGGTCTACTCCTGTTCCTATGTTCCTACGTTCCATCACAAGGACCGCCTGCTTTTACCTTCACAACATATCTGCCCCTTCACTCTTAGCTATATCTGCTGCTGAATCCCTCATCCATGCTTTTCTCAGCTCTCAACTCCACTATTCCAATATTCTCCTGACCAGCCTCCCATCTTCCACCATCTATAAACTTCAGCTCATCCAAAACTCTGCTGTTGGTATGCTATCATGTTTAATGGCCTCACCCCTCCCCATCTCTGTAATCTCCTTCAATCCTACAACGCCCCTCCATGAAGTCTTTTACCTCCAACTCAGGGCTCTTGTACATTACCTACTTCCATGTGCACCTAAACTCCCCTCCCCCAACAGCAACAGGCAGCCATCTAGACCCCTCCTGCTGGAATTCCCTTGTTAAATTCCTCCATCTCCCACTCCCATTTTAAGACCCTTTTTGAAACTCATCTGCTTGGCCAAGCTTTTGTGGGCAGAGGGTGAAATTGGTCTATGCCAGTGGCACAAAACAGGCTCATAACAAATCAGCAGCCAGTTTTCAGTTTCCATTGGACTTCAAAAATATTGCCCAGATTTTTAATTTCAAGCCAAGTAAAAACAACAGTAAGACTAGGAAATGAGGCTCAAAAAACAGTTTGAACTATTGTTCTGTGAACTCCAGTGGAAAGAAGATTGGGTGCAGTGAAAAATTGACTGTCTATTCACTACAAGCTCAATTTAGGCTGCTGGTGTTGATCAATTTAACCCACTTGAACTCCCAATATCTCCTTCTTTGGCTTATTGTCCACTTTTATCTGGACACACCTTTGTGAAGTGTCTTGGAATATTTTTCTACAATAAAGGCTCTAGATAAATGTAAACTGCTGTTATTACCATTTTGCAATGGGATCAAACCTCATGGTGATGCTATGATGAAACATAGATATAAAAGGCTTAATTAGGTAGAATTTAGATATAATTAATACATTATACCTTTTAGAATTAAAAAGATTGAATAAATGGCCAGTTTTCAAGACTCAATAAAATTCCCTTTTAAAAGCAGAGTTAAAAATCTATAAACATCCCTGTCACAATATAATGTGAACCAGAAACACATTTTAAGTTAAATACATTTCAAGGTCTTTCAAGGTCTCTGCTACAATGGAATTAGAACATGACACACATTGAAACATCTTATGTGAGGTCAGTACTGGTGGCTATAAACTTAATTAGTTGATAGTGTTAGTGATATAGAAAGACTGACTCAAAAGGATGGTACAAGGTACCACAAAAAGATAATTACAGATGATAGATTACAAAATGAAATGGTACTTACAAAAACAGATGCCAAGTAAACTCAATTACAAACATTTTGACCAGATAAAAGATCACAACTTCAAGAAAAGGGGATTTCCAGCAAATACATTAAGTGGGAATGGTAGCCAATGATATTACCATATAAGAATCTCAAAAGCAGGAAAAATACACACAGAAAGGTAACACCTACATTCTAAATGATGAGATGATAGATTAGAAACAGTATAAACATGAGAGTTTTGAATCAAAAAACCAGAAGTGTTGAATTCCTCAATAATATTTCTCAACTTATGGTACTCGGGGAATTTAAGGTAAAAGTTTACTTTAAATTTTGACGGATATTCTAAGATATTTTGCTGTAACATTGTCAAGGTTGAACTTTTGTATTCTATTTCAGAAATAAAATTAAGTTTTATATCTCTTCGTAATCTTTGATATTGTAGTATACTTAGCCACTTAAAGTGTATTGCATGTTCAACTCTTGAATAAATATATAAAAGTTAATAACTCGTCTCATGTAGCATTCTGTAAACAACTACAAGAACCCCCTCTCTGTGTCTCCTTAAGTGGGAAGATACTTATTGAAGAGAGTTTCCCAGATCCTTATAATATCTTGGATATTTATGACTTAGCTATAATTATTAAAAAATAGGCTATCCAAAAGATAGTAATATTCTCTGTTGGTTTCCTTTCTTTGAGGGAAGACTAGTTGAGTTCTTCGGACCCAAATAAGTATCTGTAGGAATCTGTCTGGTCTGAACTTAATTAAAAAGGAGCCTTATAGGGATGTACGCTTGATTTGGTTTAGTCCCTATAAGGGGTTAAAGTCAAACATCACTTCAATGTCTGCATGTGTATTGCACAGAGGAAGTCGAATAAACATAGAACATAGAACATAGAACATACAGCACAGAACAGGCCCTTCGGCCCACAATGTTGTGCCGATCCTTTGTCCTCTGTCAAGGACAATTTAATCTATACCCCATCTAGCACATTATGGGAATTTTTCAGTTAGTCTTTATGATCATATTACTACCATCTATGATATTCCTCCACTTTGTCTTGGCAACCAAGATAATGTCACAACAGGTGATTTTCTTGCAACAAACTGCCACAATTGTTATTAAATGAGGTGATGACATGGTTTAAATTAACTAGATTAATCATAAATGTTCTTGCACTCAATATGGGACACCCTGTAGTAAGTTCTCCTTATTCTACCGTTTAGGGGATGTGCATTTGTCGTAAAGGTATAAAATGGGGATGGTACTGTACCTCAGTGCTCTTCTCTGTAGATTCTTGAAGACAGATGTTTTCTCTTGTAGAATTTTCAGAAAATGAGAGAGAAGCTGTTTCTCCATCAGTTAATGGCCTGCCTGTGGTAGTCACTGAGATAATTATGGACTCACTTAGAGCTTCAGATACATCAATTAAATCAGAGTCTACAGTAACAGTTGTAGCTGATACAGGCTCTAATGTAGCTGGCACTGGATGAGGAATGTGGTCAGTGAGTGATATGGATGATTCTGATCCAGATGTTTCCTGGAATTCCCGTGGTACCACCGGCTGAACAATGTTGTCTTCCATTTCAATCTCAACATCTAAAAAGTTTTAAAGTGAAAAATCTTGACTGAGATAATATTTAAATGAACATTATACATTGTAGGTTATTAACATGAAAATAAAATACTTACAGTATTGGAGTTCTAAAAATATTTAGGAATTGATTTTAAACTGTTTTATGTGGAATACTTCTGAGTGTGAAAATGTTTGCTTCGTCACCAGATTGTTGATTTTAGTTCAAACATGTCTTGACTCGAGTCAAGTTAGGTTTACCAATTCTCAGCCAAAGCAATTCATTCCTTTTCAAGGGAAAGTAAAATTTATATTATCTACCCTCCTATCAGCTTAGCATTTATATCAACATTAATTTATCAACATTTATAAAGCACCTAATGTGGCAAAACATCTCAAGGCCCTTCACAAAGGGGGAAAAAACACAAGAACACAGGAAATAGGAGCAGGAATAGTAGACCATATGGCCCATCGCACCTGCTCTGCCATTCAAAACCACCTTGGTTGATGTTAGGCCTCAATTCCACCTTCCCGCCTGCTCGCCATAGCCCTTAATTCCCTGAGAGACCAAAACTCTGTCTATCCCAGCCTTAAATGTATTCAACAATGGAGCATCCACAACCCTCTGGGGTAGAGAATTCCAAAGATTCACAACCCTTTGACTGAACAGAAAGAATGCGCTTTGAGCTATTGTAGGAGAATTACAGAAAGTGATCAAAACTTTGTCAAAAAGATGGAATTATCTGGAAAGCATAAATGGGATTGGGCAAAGTCAGCATGAGTTTACGGAAGACAAATAATGCTTAATAAAGCTCCTGGCGTTTTTAGAGGATGCAACTAGTAGAATAGATAAGGGAGAACCAGTGGATGTGGTGTACTTGGATTTTCAGAAGGCTTTTGATAAGGTCCCACATAAGAGGTTAGTATGCAAAATTAAAGCACATGGGATTGGGGATAATATACTGGCACAGATTGAGAATTGGTTGACAGACAGGAAACAAAGTAGGAACAAACAGGTCTTTTTCCGGGTGGCAGGCAGTGACTAGTGCGGTAGAGCTCTGCACAGGGTACTTACATGGAGGTAGAGGTCTGCATAGGAAACCCGACGCGAGCTCGAATGCCGGACCAGAAGTCCGACCAGACCTGACACATGTCGCCGGGACCCATCAGGTTCAGGTCGGGTAGCAGGTCTTTACAACAGTACATGGGTAAAGGCTGGCTACCCGAGCCGACCCTGACTGGACCCGACCACATGTGTCGGGTTCGGGTCAGGTCGGACTTCCGGGTCCGGTATTCGGCCTCGGGTCGGGTTTCCTATGCAGACCTTTATAGTGGGTACCACAGGGATCAGTGCTTGGGATGACTTAGGTGAGGGAACTAAATGTAACATTTCCAAGTTTGCAGATGACACAAAGCTGGGGGGGGCGGTAAGTGAGCTGTGAGGAGGATGCAAAGAGGCTCCAATGTGATTTGGACAAGTTGGGTGAGTGGGCAAATGCGGATAAATGTGAGGGTATCCACTTTGGTTGTAAAAACAGAAAGGCAGATTATCTGAATGGTGATAGATTGGGAAAGGGGGAAGTGTAACAAGACATGGGTGTCCTTGTACACCAGTTGCTGAAAGCAAGCATTCAGGTGCAGCAAGCAGTTAGGAAGGCGAATGGTATATTGGCCTTAAAAGCAAAATACTGCGGATGCTGGAAATCTGAAACAAAAACAAGAAATGCTGGATTCACTCAGCAGGTCTGGCAGCATCTGTGGAAAGAGAAGCAGAGTTAACGTTTCGGGTCAGTGACCCTCCTTCCGAAGAAGGGTCACTGACCCGAAACGTTAACTCTGCTTCTCTTTCCACAGATGCTGCCAGACCTGCTGAGTGAATCCAGCATTTCTTGTTTTTGTGTGGTATATTGGCCTTCATTGCAAGAGGATTTGAGTACAGGAGCAAGGATGTCTTACTGCAGTTATACAGGGCCTTGGTGAGACCACATCTGGAGTATTGTGTGCAGTTTTGGTCTCCTTTTCTGAGGAAGGATGTTCTTACCATGGAGGGAGGGTAAAGAAGATTTACTAGGCTGATTCCTGGGATGGCAAGATTGACGTATGAGGAGAGACTGGGTCGACTAGGCTTATATTCACTAGAGTTTAGAAGAATGAGAAGGGATCTCATAGAAACCTATGAAATTCTAACAGGACTAGACAGGTTAGATGCAGGCAGGATGTTCCCAATGGCTGGGGAGTCCAGAACCAGGGGTTCAGGATATGCCAATTAGAACTGAGATGAGGAGAAATTTCTTCACTCAGAGGGTGGTAAACCTGTGGAATTCTCTACTGCAGAAGGCAGTGGAGGCCAAGTCATTAAATATATTCAAGAAGGGGACAGATATATTTCTTAATGCCAAAGGGATCAAGGGATATGGGGAGAAAGCGGGAACAGGGTACTGAATTAGACGATCAGCCATGATTTTTTTTGAATGGCGGAGCAGGCCTGAAGGGCTGAATGGCCTACTCCTGCTCCTATTTTCTATGTTTCTATGTCTATTAAAATGGTTTCCAAATACAGAGAGAGAAGTGGAGAGACAGAAAGGCCTAGAGAGGGAGTTTCAGAGAGTAGTACCAAGGCACCTGAAGTCTCTGCCACCAATGGTGAGACAAAGTGGAGTGGGGGGTGGGTGCACAAATAGCCACACAGTTAGAGCACCAACGTACCTGAAAAGGTGCAAGGCTGAAGAAGATTGCAGAAGTAGGAACATAGGAACGGGAGTAGGCCATACAGCCCATCGAGCCTGCTCCGCCATTCAATACCATCATGGCTGATCATCCACATCACTGTCTTTTTCCCACACTATCCCCATATCCCTGTATGTCACTGGTATTTAGAAATCTGTCAATCTCTGCTTTAAACATACTCAATGACTGAGCTTCCACAGCCCTCTGGGGTAGAGAATTCCAAAAATTCACAACTCTCTGAGTAAAGAAATTTCTCCTCACCTCTGTCCTAAGTGACTTCCCCCTTATTTTGAAATTATGTCCCCTGGTTCTAGACTCCCCAACCAGGGGAAACATCTTACCTGCATCTACCCTGTCTATCCCTTTAAGTATTTTATAGGTTTCAATCAGATCGCCTCTCATTCTTCGAAACTCCAGAGAATACAGGCCCAATATCTCTTCATAGGACAGTCCCGCCATCCCGGGAATAAGTCTGGTGAACTTTCGTTGCACTCTCTCTATGGCAATAATATCCTTCCAATGGAAAGAAGACAAAACTGCACATAGTGCTCCAGGTGCGGTCTAACCAAGGTTTTATACAGTTGAATCAAGACTTCACTACTCCTGCACTTAAATCCTCTTGCGATAAAGGCTAACATACCATTAGCCCTCCTAATTGCTTGCTGCACCTGCATGTTAGCTTTCAGTGACTTATTGATCAGGGCACCCAGATCCCTATGTACATCTACACTTTCTAATCTCTTATCATTTAAGAAATACTCTGCACATCTATTCCTCCTACCAAAATGGATAACCTCCCATTTTTCCACATTATATTCCACCTGCCACGTTCTTGCCCACTCACTAAGTCTGTTCAAATCCCTTTGAAGCCTCTTTGCATCTTCCTCACAACACACATTCCCACCTAGTTTTATGTCATCTGTGAACTTGGAAATATTACATTTGGTCCCCACATCCAAATCATCGATATATATTGTGAACAGCTGAGGCCCAAGTGCTGATCCTTGTGGTATCCAACTAGTCACAGCCTGCCAACGTGCAAATGACCCATTTATTTCTACTCTCTGTTTTCTGCCTGTTAACCAATCCTTAATCCATGCCAGTATATTACCTCCTATCCCATGTGCTTTAATTTTGCTAACCAACCTCCTGAGGAAATTTTATCAAATGCCTTCTGAAAATCCAAGTGTACTACATTCACCAACTCCCCTTTATCAATTCTGTTAGTAACATCCTCAAAAAACTCCAACAGGTTCTTCAAACATGATTCCCCATTCATAAATCCATTTGACTATGTCCAATCAGATCATTATCATCCAAGTGTCCATTTATCACATCCTTTAGAATAGATTATAACATTTTCCCTACTACTGATGTAAGGCTCGCAGGTCTGTAGTTCCCTGTTAAATAGTGGGGTGACATTTGCTACCTTCCAATTTACAGGAACTGTTCCAGAATCTATAAAATTTTGGAAGATGATCACCAATGCATCCACTATCTCCATAGCTACCTCTTTCAACACTCTGGGATGTTGAATATCAGGTCCTGGGGACTTACCAACCTTCAGCCCCATTAATTTCTCCAATACAACCTCCTTACTAATACTAATTTCTTTCAATTCCTCATTCCACCCAATACCTTGAATCTCTAATTCTGGAAAATTTCTGGGAAATTTCTTGTATCTTCCTCAGTGAAGACAGACACAAAGTAATCACTTAGCTTCTCTGCTATTTCTCTATTCCCCATTATAAATTCTCCTGACTCTGCTTGTAATGGACCCACATTTGACTTAGCCAAACATTTCCTTTTTACATACCTATAGAAGCTTTTACAGTCTGTTTTCATGTTTTTTGCTAGTTTACATTCATTTTCTATTCTCCCTTTAACAGTTTCTTGGTCCTCCTTTGCTGTATTCTAAAATCCTCCCAATCCTCAGGTTTGCTACTATTTCTGGCAATTTTATAGGCATTTTCTTTTAATCTTATACAATCCTTAACTTCCTTTGTTAGCCCCAGTTAACTGCTTTTACTTTTGGGGGTTTTATGCCTTGTAGGAATGTATAGTTGCTGTAAAGTATGTAATAATTCTTTGAAGACTATCCATTGTCAATACACTGTGATACCTTTTAATGTATTTTCCCAATCCACCTCAGCCAATTTGCCCCTCATACCTTCATAATTTCCTTTATTCAAATTTTAAACCTTGGCTTCAGATTGAACTACCACACTTTCAAACATAATGTAAAATTCTATCACATTATGGTCACTCATTCCTAAAGGTTCTTTTACAACAAGATTATTAATTAGCCCTTTCTCATTCCATAATATTAGATCTAAAATAACCTGTTCTCTAATCAGTTTCTCAACATACTGCTCTAGAAAGCCATTGCTAACACACTCCAGAAACTCATCTTCCACAGCATTAGTGTTCATTAGGCTTACCCAATCTTTGTGCAGATTGAAGTCACCCATGATCACTGTATTACCTATGCTACATGTTTCTCTAATCTCCTAATTAATACCATGCCCCACACTACCACTACTGTTTGGTGGCCTATAAACAGCGCCTACCAATGATTTCTGCCTCTTGCTGTTTCTTAGCTCCACCCAAACAGATTCCACATTTGTTCTTCCGATCCGAGATCCTCCCTTACTAATGTACTGATCCCATCCCTTATCATCAGTGCAACACCACCTCCTTTTCCTTTTTTCCTGTCCTTCCTAGGTTGGGATAAACCATGGAGCTTTTTGAAGATGAGCAAGGACAGAAATGATGGGCATGCAGCATTTAATGGATGACAGGATGAAATCAGCAGCAAGGAAATGGAATTTATTATCTATGGTCTTCCTGATGTTCAGGTGAAGGAAATCTTTATTCATCCATGACAATGTCCGCAGGCAGTCTGACAGCATAGAGACAGTCGTGGCTTGCAGGAAGTGGTAAAGAAGGAAAGCTAGGTCATCAGCATGTAGGTGAAAGCTGACTCCAGACCTACAGGTTATGTCAACAAGAGGCAGCATGTAGATGGGCAAGAGGAAGGGTCAAGGATACATTTTTGGAAAACTCTAAAGATGAGTGCAGTGCAGTGAGAAAAGAGGCCACTTCTGCAGATGCACTGCCTGCATCAGGACAGGCAGAAGTGAAACCACACGAAGGCAATCCCATGGAGGATGGTGCTCTAGTCGACACATCAAATGCCATCGAGAGGCTTAGCAGAACAATGTCACAATCAGAGTACATCATTTGTGACTTTGGCCAGTGCAATGTGGATGCAATGAGCAAGGTGGAAGCTGGACTGAGGGGATTCAGACAGGATGTTTTGGAAAAGGCAGGCATAGAGCTGGGGAACTACAACATATTCAAGGACCTTATAGAAGAAAAGGACGGTTAGATATGGGCATGTAGTTGAAGGGGACTAGAAGGTGAGCTACTTGGGACTTCGGAAAGGGAGAAGATTGCAGCTGAGCTATTAATAATTTGATCAAACATAAGGGTCAGTAATGGTGTATACTGAGAAGCTAAATCAACCTAATTGCAAAGATTGACTAATGTGAATGCCCTTTATATTAGTATAATATACTATGAAGTAACATACAGGCCTCCATAGATGGCTCAGTGATTAAGTTCACTGCATGGAACAGTAATAAGCTTCAAGAACATCCCAATTTTAATCAGATATGCGACGTTAAGATTATCTTAGTCACAGCACTGGTGAAAATGCTCCAACTAGCCTCAGTGTCCCTGGGCTGGGGGAGGAGAAATCAGCCAGGGCCTCGACATCTAGTTGCTATCCAGTTTAACCTGCTACAAAATGCTTGTGATGGAACGTCAAGAAAGGAGAGAAATAGAGTTAGCAATGGTCCCCAATGCTTCACCAACATAACAAACTGGTTTCAAGACCATTTTACCCACTCCCTCTCCACTTACCCATCCAGCAAGTCAAAGATGGAACTTTGATCGAGGTTAAGCAAAGGTCCCTCTTTTCACAAGCGCACAATTTCTGCAAATACTAACCTGACGCTGTCTTTAATATGAAGCAAATATCAAAATGTAGGGTTGGAATAATGAGGAAGAGAATTTGAGCCTGGATGTTAAACCTAAACCTTTGTCTTCTGTGCTATCTCCTCATTAAGAAAAAATCTTATGCGTTAATTTTATCTGATTTGTCATTTTATCCATGAAAGGAGTTGCAATCTTAGCCATTCATGACTTACAGCATGACTTACACCAGTTCTTCAAGCAACAGACTCCCTTCTCTTGTAAGGTATGGCAGAATTTGTACCCTAATAAATCATCAGCCCGAAGGCTGTTGCAAATTTTGAAGGCAAAACAACTACATTTTTCAAAAAATGGGTGTTACAGTGCAAAAATACAAAGACAAATACTGTAAATGAAACCGGGAGCCAATGTAAGTCAGCGAGCACAGGGGTGATGGGTGAATGGGACTTGATGTGCTTTAGACACGGGTAGCAAAGATCTGGATGAGCTCAAGTTTATGAAGGCAAAATGTGGGAGGCCAGCCAGGAGTGGGTTAGAATAGTTAAGTCGAGAGGTGACAAATGCATGGATAAGGGTTTCAACAGCAGACGAGCTGGGGTAGGTACCGGGTGATGTTAGAGGTGGAAATAGGCGGTTATAGTGATGCCACAGATATGTGGCTGGAAGCTCATTTCGGGGTCAAATATGACACCAAGGTTGCAAACGCTCTGGATCAGACTGCTAACACAGCAGCTCCATTCCAAGCCCACTGACTCCCACAGCTACCTTGCTGACACTTTCTCCCACCCCACTTCCTATAAGTACTCTATTCAATTCTCCCAGCTTCTCCATCGCATCTGTTCTGACAATGCCACTTTCCATACCAGTGCTTCCAATATATCTTCCATTTGCCTCAACTGAGGATTTCCTTCCATCATGGTTGATGGGTCCCTTGACCCTTCCACTTTCTACACTTCTGCTCTCACCCCTTTCCTTCCCTCCCAGAACCACAATAGGGCCCCACCTGTTCTCACCTACCACCCCTCCAGCCTCCACATTCAATGGATCATTCTCTGCCATTTCTGCCACCTGCAGCCTGATGCCACCACCAAACACATCTTCCCCTCCCCTTCCTTTTCAGCATTCCAAAGGGACAGCTCTCTCTACAACGCCCTGCTCCACTCCTCTGTACCCCCAAACATCCCCTCCTCTTCCCACAGCACTTTACCATGGAAGTGCAGGAGATGCAAGGCCCAGCATTATATCTCGTCCCTACTCACCATCCAGGGCCTGAAACATTCCTTCCAGGTGAAGCAGTAACTTACTTGTACTTCCTTCAATTTATTTATCATATTTGCTGCTCACGACATGTTCTCTACTTTGGAGACATCAATTGCAGATTGGGTGACTGCTTTGCAGAACACCTCCATTGTCCCCAAGCATGACTTGGAACCTGTCATTTTAATTCTCTGCCCCACTCCAAGATAAACTGTCACTTAGAAAGGCACGGATTAATCAGGGATAGTCAGCATGGATTTGTTAAGGGAAGGTCATGTCTTACTAACTTGATTGAGCTTTTTTGAGGAAGCAACAAGGAGGATTGATGAGGGTAGTGCAGTGGATGTGGTCTACATGCATTTTAGTAAAGCATTTGACAAAGTCCCGCATGGCAGACTGGTCAGAAAAATCAAAGCCCATGGGATACAGGGAAATGTGGCAGGTTGGATCCAAAATTGGCTCAGAGACAGGAAACAAAGGGCAGTAGTCGACAGATGTTTTGTGAATGGAAAGCGGTTTCCAGTGGCATTCCACAGGGCTCAGTGTTGGGTCCTTTGCTGTTTGTGGTATAGATTAATGATTTGGACTTAAATGTTGGGGGGCATGATTGGGAAATTTGCTGATGACACAAAAATTGACCGTGTAGTTGATAGTGAAGAGGATGGCTGCAGACTCCAGAATGATATCAATGGTTTGGTTGAGTGGGGAGAAAAGTGGCAAATGGAATTCAATCCAGAGAAGTGTGAGGTAATACATTTGGGGAGGGCAAACAAAGCAAGGGAATACACAATAAATGGAAGGATATTGAGAGGGACAGAAGATGTGAGAGACCTTGGAGTGCATGTCCACAGGTCCCTGAAGGTGGCAGGACAGGTGGTTAGAGTGGTGAAGAAGGCATATGGATTGCTTTCCTTTACTGACTGAGAAATAGAATACAAAAGCAGGGATGTAATGCTGAAACTGTATAAAATGCTGGTTAGGCCACAGCTGGAGTATTGCATACAGTTCTGGTCACCACATTACAGGAAGGACATAATTGCTCTGGACAGAGTACAGAGGAGATTTACAAGAATGTTGCCAGGGCTTGAACTTTGCAGCTATGAGAAAAGATTGGATCGGCTAGGGTTGTTTTCCTTAGAACAGAGGAGGCTGAGGGGTAACTTAATTGAGGTGTACAAAATTATGAGGGGCCTAGATAGAGTAGACAGGAAGGACCCGTTTCCCCTAGCAGAGAGGTCAATTACTGGGGGCACGGATTTAAGGTGATTGATAGAAGGATTTGAGGGGACATGAGGAAAAACATTTTCACCCATAGGGTGGTGGGTGTCTGGAATTCACTGCCAGGAATGGTGGTGGAGGCAGAAACTCTCAATTCTTTTAAAAGGTACCTGGACATGCTGCTGAAGTGCTGTAACCTGCAAGGCTACGGACCAGATGCTTGAAGGTGGCATTAGATTGGGCGACTAGTATTTTCGACCAGCGCAGAAACGATGGACTGAATGACCTCCTTCTGTACTGTAATTTTTCTGTGGTTCTATGGTTTTTTCCCCACTCTGACCTCTGGAATAACGAAGGAGGTCGAAAACAATGAAGCTCAGGGTAAGCTCACAAACAGCACCCCATCTTTCGAGCAGACACTTTACAGCCTTCCGGACTCAACAGTGAGTTCAACAATATCAGACTGTAACCTCTGCCCCCATTTTTTTGGACAGCAATTGGTTGGTGATGATTCTGCCATTCCCATTTACACCTCCTCTAGACCCATCTCTTGTTTCTTTACTGGTCCCATTACCCTCACCTTTTGTCTGCACCACCACCTCTTTTGTCATTTACTCTCTCCTGCTTTCCATCCTATCACAGACCTTCCATTTTGTTCTCCCCCTCCCCTCTTCCTTGTCTCTGTACTTGCTTAAAACCTGTGACGTCACAAACGTTTTCCAGTTCTGATGAAAAGCCGCACTTTGAAGTCATGGAAGCACCGCCGCGAACACCCATGATATTACGCACGTGGGCTCATTTAAATGGAGGGGGCAGAAAGGCCGATCCCTGATGACATCATCAGGGGCAGCCACTGCGTCCCTGGCAATGGCGTCCGGCATCAATATGCAGGCGCTGACACCATTTTTAAAGGGCTTCAAGCCCTTAGATGAAATTTTAATGTTTGTTAAGAATTTAACTAAAGATCTGTTCACACCTGCAACCCCCCTCTCCCACACCCCCCCAATGAATAAGCAGTTAGTTTTTTGCCCTATCCCCACCAAAAAAGTGAGCTCTCTTTCACGACCTGCCCCCCCAAACTTTATTCCCTTTGACCCTAAACGCCTTCCCGCCATCCCCACAGCCAATAATGTTTTACCCGCTTCCTGCTGCCCTGATAATTTTAGTCCTCCCCCCTCCCCACCAGTGTCTCGCCTCAGAACTCAGTACGGAGTTTTGAAGGTGCGTGAGTTGCGGCCGGCTGCCGTAAAATCGGCTTGGGATGGCCGCTGGGAGCAGGTAGGGCAATTTGCATTTGATTCAAATGAAGTTGATTATTTAAATGAAAGCCCCACTACCAAGCAGCAGAGAGGCCGTACCGAGGCCTCGCCGCAACTGGTAATATGCAGCGGGGCCTTCTCAGCGTCGTGGATCGTGGCGGGCTGCTCCCCACCACAATCCATGACATCAAGGGCTGGTAAAATCCAGCCCTGTTTCTCTCTCCACTGATACTGCCAGACCTGTTGAGTATATCCAGCATTTCCTGTTTTTACTCAAAATGGGTGTTTGGTTTTGCTGTAGAAAATGAAAGTGAAAGTCAAATTTCAACAAATCCTTCCTTCTTTTGTTACTGGAGCTTCAATTAATGTCAGCTTTCAATGGGAATTTACTGGAGAATTACCCCAATACACTTAAGGAAAATGTCTCTTGGCAACAATTTAATGCCACAAACATGTTTAACAGAGTCCCAAAGTTCTGAATTTAGCTTGCACTTTAAATGTTCTCCCTTGTTTTGTATTAGATTATGCATAGTATATCATACTCCAGTTAAGAGGATTGACAAGCACCTTCCTTTCATGCTTGCGTTCATGACCTTTTGCAATTGACCACTCAGACTTTTTTTCCCAAAAATATACTTTATTCATAAAAATCTGTTGAAAAAAAATACATTACAAAACAGTTCAAAACAGTACCAAGTTGACATTCCAGAAAGTGCGAAGGAAATCACAGTTTCCTTCAATACAGGAGTGGGTTGCCTCACAACCCTTCCATTCCATTTTACATGCCATGTACATTTTACAGCAAACCCATATTTGGTGTATATAGCCCGAGGAGTTTCCCATGAGTCCAGCCCCTCAGTTCACTATGGCGGGAGGACCTTACACAGTGGTCTTTCCCCATTGAGTGTTTGCAGAGGCTGTCTCAAGCTTTAGTGCGTCCCTCAGCACATAGTCCTGGACCTTGGAATGTGTCAGTCTGCAACACTTGGTCGTGGACAACTCTCTGCACTGGAAGACCAGCATGTTGCAGGCAGACCAAAGAGTGTCTTTCATTGAATTGATGGTCTTCTAGCAGCAGTTGATGTTTATTTCGGTGTGCGTCCCTGGGAACAGCCCGTAGAGCACAGACTCCTGTGTTACAGAGCTGCTTGGGATGAACCTCGACAAAAACCACTGCATCTCTTTCCACACCTGTTTGGCAAAGGCACATTCCAGAAGGAGGTGGGCAACAGTCTCTTCCCCACCACAGCCACCTCAAGGGCAGCGTGCGGAGGCAGTGAGATTCCTAACATGCAGGAAGGATCTGACGGGTTGGGCTCTTCTCACCATCAGCCAAGCTACGTCTTGGTGACCACTAAGCGATACATTATGAATATGTATGAAAATCTAGTGACTAATCCTTCCATTTTCCCCCTCTCCTCCCCTCACCCAATGCAAGAAACCTCCGTTTAGGTGCACCTTTCTGAGTTCAGAAATTCACTGGAGAGAACCCACAATAGAATCTGCTTCCTTGTATTCTGCGATGGTGCCGTATCGCTGACACACTATTATATTTGTCCATCTGGACTGGCTTATTTAGTGCGACATTGGGGATTCTTTATGCCCACGAATTTAACATCCCACAGTTTGAGCAGATTTTTACTTACTCTGGATTATATTCCCTGGCCCAAATCAAATATCTCCTGTCCAAATGATTTTTCCATTATTTCTCTCCGTTCTCCAATCTTTACAATAAGATGCATCCTACCCTCCTTCCTACTTCGCCCTCTCTCCAAATCGACACTAAAGATGTATTTACGCTTTTAAAAGAATTATAAAGCACTTTCCTAATTCCGTCGGGCGAGTAAAATATAAATAACACATTACTCACCAAGTGTTGATTAACTGGAATAGTTGTTATTGTTTAATCACTTGACACTTACCTACTCCTAACTTCAAAATCCAGCATCGCTTCTGATTCTGCACTCGTCTGATTACATGTATATCCTGAACAGCAGCTCCAAGCTCCCCTGTCTTAGTGAAACCGATTGGATTCTTTTATTTGACTGATGCCAGAATTGACCATAAAAAAGTAGCCTGTCGGCACGTTCACCAATCATTGCACAGAAAGGCGGAGTAACTATTAGGAGGCGTCTCCAAATTATGAATAGTTTGTAAAATAAAACAAACCATTTATATATAAGCTTTGAGAGCTACTCTATACGGCTAGAATGTGAAATAATGATACTCGACAGCGATTATTAATATTCTCATCAATTATTCTCATTTTAATTTAGGCTGCTGGAATTTGAGAAAAAGTGGAAATTTGGACACGATCCCTAAACGAGAAGACTGGCTGCGTCAGCCGAACTGACTAGTTTCGATTTCCTAAATGTGAGGAGCTGAGTTTGGGTTTCAGGATAACAACAGAATTGAAAAACATGTACTGGAAATATACAGAATGCAAGACATGAACTTACATCAGATTGTAAAGTGCACCCTGTCGGAATCGAATCCATTCCCGTTTACACGGTTCCTTAGAAGTTGCATATTTATTTACAATACTACAAACGCAATAGCACTGATATTCCTATTCAACTGGCTTTTAAAAAATCAGACTTTTCATTTTAAATCAAGCAGTTAAATACACTTAATCAATGTACCTCAAATTATTTCAATTCCATCGAGATCAGTTGAACTTTCTATTGACAGCGAACAGAAAATTAGACACTAAAATAAAAGCAAAATACTGCAGATGCTGGAAATCTTCAATAAAAACGGAAAGTGCTGGAAATACTGCCAGAACTGCTGAGTATTTCCAACACTTTCTGTTTTTATTTTATAAAAATAGACAGATCTGGAAAGACATGAAAATGGATAAACAACAATAGTAGCCTCACTTTCACATGGACATACCATATATTGACTTTACCAAAGTCCTGACAGAAAATCTTAAAAGACATTCTTTGTGACATGAACCACCTGACCATAACAGCCATACTGGGCATGAAGAGGGGAGGAGTTCTCCACCAGCATAGCCCTTTGCTTTGTGATCAAAACGTAATTGTAAGTTATCTTATAATTTTAATGGTTGCTTGGAAACGCTGTCAGTTCACAGACTGATGAGCATCTGCGACCAGTTCAAACTGGCCACGGGAACTAAAGTAAATCGTGGCCAAGAGCGAGGGCATGTTCTTTGGGAACTGGGCCGACCGATCCTTTGTCCCGTGTTGTTCGGAGGGGCCAGGTCGTGCGCCAAAAACTGGAAGGGGCGAACAGCCATGGTGAAACAGAAACTGGGCATGTGGGAGGATGCTCCCTCTCCATTGCAGCTAAGAACTGGATCATCATGTGTGAGGCGCTCTCAGTGTTACTGTACATGGTGCAAGTCTGGCCCATACCCCACTCCAGCACCAGGGCGGTCACCCGAGCCATCTTCCGCTTTATCTGGAGATCAAAAATGAACCATGGCCACAGGGACGCCATGTTCAAACATCTAGAAAAAGGGGGATAAAACATATCCCCAACATTGCCCTCATCCTGATGGCTCTCTTTGTCTGTGACTGCATCAAGCTTTCCGTAGACCCCCAGTATGCAAACACCAAGTGTAACTATGTACTGAGGTTCTCTCTGTCCCTGATGTTACAATTGTTGGGTCTGGCCACATTGAAACAGAACACTGCATTCAGTTGGACTGTGCCATATCACCTGTCCTTCATGGAAAGGTTTGTACAGAAAAACATGTTTGACCACAAGTCCATCAGGCAGTGGTCCACACGTAACGTCCTCGAGGCCCTGAAGGAAAAGGAGACGGTGGATCCAGTCAATGGTTCCCCGAGCAGACTGTCAAAGCCATTTGGCAGAATGCTGCATCACCAGAACTTTCAAACAAGTGCTAAGACATAGCTCCACTGGTGGTGAGATGGGCCCTCCCCATCAGATCCTTCCTGTACACTCAGAATCTCACCGACTCTGCATGCTGCCCCCAAGGCAGCTGCAGCAAGGAGAAACTGTCATCCACCTCCTTCTGGAATGTGCCTTAGCAAAGCAGGTCTGGAAAGAGATGCAGTGGTTTTTGTTGCAGTTCATCCCGCGCAGCTCCGTAACATAGGACTCTGTGCTCTACGGGCTGTTCCCAGAGACACACACTAAGATAAACATCAACTGCTGCTGGGGGATCATCAACTCAGTGAAAGACATACTTTGGTCTGCCTGAAACTTGCTGGTCTTCCAGTGCAAAGAACTGTTGATGACCGACTGCTGCAGACTGACACATTCCAAGGTCCAGGACTACGTGCTGAGGGACGCATTAAAGTTTAGGGCAGCCGGCGCAAAGGCTCAATGGGGAAAGGCCACTGTGTAAGGCCCTCCTGCCATAGTATAGCAAGGGGCTGGAACCTGTGTACAACTCCTCTGTCTAATGCACCAGAGAATGTTTGACCTTGAATGTACACGTACATTGTAAATATAAACTGTAATGGCAAATGTAGTTAGGCACCTCATGTACTGTATTGAAAGAAACTGATCTGTATTGTACTTTATGTAATGTCAAATTTGAATTGTTATGTAATGTATTTTTACAAATTTTATGAATAAGGTATATTTTTGGAAAATATGAACATTTTAAAGTCACTGATGTACCATGGAGTATTTGACATCTTGTTAACTCAATTTCACTAACACTTCATTCTCAAACTCAGCCATATGGATATCTCAGGCATGTCGTCACAGAGCGAATGCAATGTTCTCCATGATCATGTACTCTTCCGACACTGACTCTTTCACTTCATATCTGAAGAATGGCCACCTGGCTGACATAGCCAAAGATCACCAATGGCTATGGAACTACATAATGGTTATTGGTCAGTATGTTCAGAAGTGATGGAGAAGAAAAAGACAACTACACACACTTGACATCTTCCAGAATAAAGAATATAACGATGCAAGAAAAACTAAATAAACTCAATTGAAAAAAAATGGAGAGCCAAAACAAACAAAATGCACCAAACAATTAACATTACACAGCGAAGACAGTTCAAAAGTTAGAACACATAAAAGAAAGACTTGTATTTCTATAGTGCCTCTCATGACCTCAGGACATCCCAAAGCTGTCACGATGACCCCACCTGCCAAGAATGAGGCATATTAATTTTGTCATATGACCATTAATTTTAAACTGTTGCTGGAAGGAAGAGATGATTTGTTTCAAGAGATCAGCAGTAGCTGGAAAATATTTGCATACTAAGAGACAGTGCCTGGAGACAAGAGAACTGCTCCCTGATCCAATTAACCCAAATGGATTTTGATCACCAGACATTGAACGTGTAAGAAAGCCAGCATTCCAGGGTGTCTGCTAAGATGGAGAATCCACAAACGCAGGAGTTTGCGAACAAACAACAAGTCACATGACTAAACTGCTGGCCCAGGTTTGGTTTTGAACTGCTCACAGAATAGTTTAGGTCAGATTGCAACTGAACTTGGAAGAAGAGAATCTCTCTCCAGCCTAGCTCTCTCTCTCTCTCTCTCTCTCTCTCACTCTCTCTCTCATGAATCTCCAGATTCACTGAAGTCATTTAAACCTCAAGGGAGAAAAGACTCCTACATCAAAACAAGTTTTAAAGCATGCACTGGGCCCCAACAAAATGGCAAGATTTACCAGCAAAGACATCTACGTCGAACTCAAAGGACCATAAATAAATCCCAGCTATTGCCTCAAACTTTTCCCCTTTATTCTTTATTCTTTTCTGTCTCTATCTGCATAGGTGTTTATCATGTGCTAGCGTGGTCACGTCGTGTATTTGTAATCGTTAACTGAATTAGAGTTTAAGGTTAATAAGCTTCCACTTTTCCTGTTTAAATCTAAAAAAGCCTGCCTGGTTGATTTATTTGCCTTACAATTGGAGAGCAGTAAATAAGGATTCACTGAGGGGGAGCTAAAAACACGGTGTTTTAAAAAAATTAAACCCTGTTGTGGTTAAACCAGGCAAAGACTGAGAGGGAACCCCTAGGTCCCTTTCTCACCTGGTCGTAACAGAAATCTGGGTACTCGTCCGGGATTTGACCTGCGGACAAACAAAAAAATTGGAACTGGAGAGTCAAATTGATCCCAAGCAAAAAGAGAAAAGATTTCAATACAGGTTTCCTTGTGGTTGTGTGTGCTAGAATACTAACATGTCTGCGACTGAAGTCAATAACTCCATAAGCCCGGATGAAGTCACCTGGGATAAGTTAAAAGCACTGTCTATGGAGGAGTTGAGAAAAATGGCTCAGCAGTGTGGGATCACTGTCTGTACCAAGGCTAGAAAGTCTGAACTCCTAAGACTAGTGGCCAACAATTTTTCCCTTGAATCTGAAGAAGCAGAAACATGGTTAGAAACAGACTCTGACAGGGTATTGCTAGCAAAGATACAATTGGAACAGAGGAAACTTGAATTAGAAGACAGGGAAAGAGAAAGAGAAAGTGAGAGACAGCAGAGAGAGAAAGAAAGAACCTTTCAGAAGGGACGTGAAGAAAAAGAGAGAGAGTAGAGAGAGAAAGAAAGAGCCTTCCAGAAGGAATGCGAAGAGAGAGAGAGCTGAGGCAGCTTGAGTTAACCCCGGTGAAAGCATGCCCAATATGGAGGATCGTGATTCAGGGCTGGGTAAAGAATTGTTAAAATTTTCCCAATTGTTCCAAAATTCAATGAGGGAGATGTGGAAAAATTTATTGTATCTTTTGAAAAACTTGCAAGGTAGTTAAAGTGCCCAGCTGAGGCCAGCTATTGCCTCAAACCTTTTAACTCAAACAATGCAAGCTAACAGGAAAAGCCCATAAAGTTTATTCCCTGTTGCCACATGAGAGTTCATCCAATTATGAACTGACAAAAAACGCCACCCTCAGGGTATATGAGTTAATACTGGAAGCCTGTCGCCAGAAGTCTAGAACCCTCAAGAAGCAAGCTGATTAAACTTACCTGGAGTTTGAGAGAAATAAACAGCTGACTTTTGACCAATGGCTGAGGGCTCTTAAAGTCCAGCTCAGCTATGAAAATCTCAGAGAGGTAACTTTGCTCGAGAAATTTAAAAGCTCTCTCCCACTCTCCATAAAGACACATGTAGAGGAACAGAAGGCTTATAGAGCCCGGCAAGCCGCAGTTCTGGCTGATGAGTTTGCTCTCATTTATATGTCGGTTCCCCAGGGAGAAACCTTTCCTTGTCACCCCCACAAATCCGAAAAGGACAAAGGGAGGGAAGGTGATAGAAGCCCAAGCAGTCCTGGGAAAGAAGAAAAAGCAGGAGACACATGGGGCCCTTCTCCAGCCAAATAGGATAGTGCTGAAAGTAGGAATGAGACCTGGAGACCTGTGTACTTCTATTGTAATAAAGCAGGTCATCTAAGAGCTGACTGCTGGAAACTACGGGGAAAGCCTGTCGGGTTAATCAGGGCACACCTGCTCAGTGAAGGAGAAAGGACCCTGATAGAAAGCACAGCAAAACAAGCTTTAGCTTTAACTGCAGTAATAGTAAGACCTAAGAAGCCTGCTGCTGCAAGTGCAGGAAAATTTAATAGGATTCCTGAAGGTTATCAGGATTTTGTGTCTGAAGGGAGAGTAACCCCATACCCCTCCAGTGGGGCAGGCAAGTCCATAGTAATCCTCAGGGACACAGAGGGGACTAGATCCCTTTTACTGGGTAAAGGCCTGACCTTTCCCCCAGAGAGTAGAGTAAACACCAGAATGGTGGTGAATGGTTTTGGAGGGCAGTGTACACCTGTACCTTTACACTAGGTGCACCTGAAGTGTGACCTAGTTTCAGGTCCAATGACTGTAAGGATTGTCTCTAGTTTGCTTGTGGATGGGGTTGACCTGCTCCTGGGTAATGATCTGGTGGGGGCAAAGGTGGTAGATTCCCCAGTGGTGAAAGAGAGACCGCAGGAAGTCAGAGAGACAAGGCAGTGGTACGAGACAGTCCCCTGCAGTTCCCCTGAATGTGTAGTGAATGAGGCCATGATCAAACCAGCTCCCCCAGAGGAGACTGAATTGGCACTGTGGGCAAATGACCATGAGGTCTGTCCGTCTGAGATTTTCTTTGGAAAGTTAGAAGACCCGGGGAATGAGGGAAATGAATCTTCCCTAGTTGAGGCTCAGCGAGCCGACCCAGTATTGCGAGACAGGCTGCCCAATCTGAAAGTGTAGTAGAGGAAGTCCCTGACTGCTACTATTTTAAAAATGAGGTACCAATGAGGAAATGGAGTTCTCCTCACAGACCTGAGAGGAAGGAGTGGACAGTGGTTCACCAGTTAGTGGTGCCGCAGAGGTACTGGAGAGAAATATTAAGAATGGCCCATGAGATTACAGTGGCTGTACATGTCGGTATATGAAAAACCAAAGCCCGCATAAAACAGCAGTTTGACTGGCCAAAACTCCACAAAGATATGGTGCAGTACTGTAGGAGTTACCACATGTGCCAGGTTGAGGGGAAACCCCAACCTATAGTGAAATCTGCACCCCTAAGTCCTGCATCGGTGTTCGGAGGACCCTCCAGCAGAGGGCTGGTGAACTGTAAGGGGCCACTGCCGAAAACATAAGGGGCCAGACAGGCCCAAGGCTGACAAAAACTTGGAGAGGAAAGGGAGAAAAGGGACAAAGAGGACAGGTTAAAGGAATTCCTGGAGGATTCCCAAATGGAAACCCTTACTGTCTGGTCAGCCAACCCCGAAATGTTTGAAAGGTTAAACCCCACATTCTCCTATATGAATGCAGACACTAGAAGCACCCCACCAGAGTTGTTAACAGCATTTACAGGACCCTGCAGAGACAAAGAAAGTCCTCAAGAGAGCTGAGAAACCGTGAGGGCAATGCCACACCTACTCGAAGTGCCGAAGGGGAGTGCCGTAGAATCTGGACAAATACCTGCAAGCAAGAGTGTCCCAGAGGACAAAGGGAAGAATAGCAAAGAATCCACCCCCACAGTCAGGAGAAAAGGGAACCAACTATCCCTGAAGGTGAAAAGCCCTTGCATGACTCATCAAAGCACTGAAACAGTTCAGAATAGGTCCACCCACTGCCGATGCCCATGAGCAGAATTCCGACCTAGGGCTAATTAAATCCAACCCTCCCCCTGCAGACTTCACCAGGAACAAGGACACACTAAGTAGTCATGGAAACATGCAAACCGAAAAACCTCCCCAAAAATCACATGTTTATTTGGATGCCAAAAAGGGCAGTTTAAAGCAGCACTGCTACCAAGAAAAGACAGACTGTAGCAATTTTTGGGATTTCTGAATGAATGGGAGAGATGTATGGGTATTTTCCTGTACCTACTCTTCTCTGTAGTCCCTTTTAATGAAATGCTCTTCAAAAAATCGCATTTCATTCTGCTGGGTGTGTTGATGTCATAAAGATCCCAACTGCCAAGAATGAGGCACATAATTTCATCACATGAACATTAATTTTAAACTGTTGCTGGAAGGAAGAGATGACTTATTTCAAGAGATCAGCAGTGGCTGGAAAATATTTGCATTCTAAGAGACAGTGCTTGGAAACAAGAGTATTGCTCCCTGATCCAATTAACCCAAACGGATTTTGATCACCAGACATTGGATGTGTAAGAAAGCCAGCATTCCAGGGTGTCTGCTAAGATGGAGAATCCACAAATGCAGGAGTTTGCTAACAAACAACTAGTCACATGACTAACCTGCTGGCCCAGGTTTGGCTTTGAACTGCTCACAGAACAGCTTGCGACAGATTGCAACTGAACTTGGAAGAAGAGAATCTCTCACCTGGCTAGCTCGCTCTCTCTGTCTCATGAATCTCCAGACCCACTGAAGTCACTTAAACCTCTCTAGAGAGAAAAGACTCTTACATCGAAACAAGTTTTGAAACACTGGGCCCCAGTGAAATGGCAAGACTTACTGGCAATCAAAGACTCTACATTGAATTCGAAGGACCATAAATAAATCCCAGTGATTGCCTCAAACTTTTCCCCTTTATTCTTTCTACTATTCTGTCTCTATCTGCGTGTGTGTTTATTACATATGCATGCTAGCGTGGTCACGTTGCGTATTCGTAGTCGTTAACCGCATTAGAGTTTAAGTTTAATAAACCTCCACCTTTCCTGTTTAAATCTAAGAAAATCTGTCTGGTTGATTTCTTTGCCTTACAATTGGAGAGCAGTGAACAAGGATTCACTTACGGGGAGCTAAAAACACGGTGTTTAAAAAAAATTAAACCCTGTTCTGGTTAAACCAGGCAAAGACTGAGAGAGAACCCCTAGACTCTTTCTCACCTGGTTGTAACAAAGCACTTTACAATGAATAACTTCCTTTTGAAGTGTAGTCATTGTTGTAATTTAGTAATGGATGCATATTCCATTCAGTCCACAATTAATATTTTGTGACTTATATAATAATTTATTTTGCACTGAGGAAATTTGACCTTAGAGACGCAGTGAACAGAACGCGAATAGAATCCACCATTTCCTTACGCCATTCCACTATATAAGTTACAGAGGAAACAGGCTAAAGGCCTGCTTGGGTCTACAAATGAAACCCAACCCGTGCCTGACAGAACCACATCCGACCCGACCTCCCCGGAATAAAGTTGATTATATTAAAGAGGTTGTGCTCTACCTTGGATGGAATCGCTCACCGCAGACTATTGCGGAGTGTTCCCCGCCTTGACATCTTGGCTGTCACTGTGTCCGACCCGGCCCGACACGACCCGAGCCCAAATACCGGACTCAGCCTGACCCGAACCCGACACATGTCGTCTGGTCTGGGTCAGGTAGCCATGCTCTAAAACAAGCCACAAATAATGCTACACCCAGTTTTCCATTCCAAACATTGAGTCAAACACTGACATATGAAAACCAGAAACATGGTGCACAAAGCAATGGGCATATTGTGAGAAAATTTTTTAAAGATAAAAAGTTTAACATAAACAACAACAACTTGCAATTATATGGTGCCTTTAATCAAAGAATCTTACAGCAGAGAAGGAAGTCATTCAGCTTGTCATCGCTATGCCAGCGGTTTGAAAGAGCTGGTCAATATTGTCCCACTCCACAGCTTTCTCCCATAACCCTCAAAATTGACCAGTTGCATTGTGATTCTTGTGAAAACCCCTTATAATTTGGAATACCTCTATTAGATTTCCCCTTCACCTTCTCTATGCAAAGGGTAACAACCCCAGGTTCTCAATCTTTCCACAAAACTGAAGTCTCTCATCCCTGGTTATCATCCTGGTAAATCCACGCTATACCCATGCCATGGTCTTGACACCCTTTCTAAAGTGTGGTGCCCAGAATTGTACACAATACCCCAGATGAGGCCTAACCAGTAGTTTAGGCCGATTTCCTTGATTTTGTATTAAATGTCCCTATTTACAAATCCAAATAACCCATACACTTTCTTAACCACCTTCTCAACTTGCCCTGTCATCTTCAAAGATTTGTGAATATGCACCCTCAGGTCCCTCTGTTCTTGCAACCCCATCAAAATAGTACCATTTAGATTATACTGCCTCGCTATGCTGTTTCTTTCAAAATGCATCACTTCATATGTACCTTCATTAAATTCCATCTGCTATGCTTCTGCCCATTTCACCAGTCACTGTCCCCCTGCAATCCACTATCCTGCTCACTCTTTACTACATTTCCAAGTTTTGTGTCATCCGCAAACTTCAACATTGTACTCCCTATACTCAAGTCCAGGTCATTTAGATAAAACAAGAAAAGCAATGGTTTTGATACCAAACACATGGGGACTGCATTGCATAATGCTTTCCAGTCAAAAACATATCAGTTCACCACTACTCTCTTCCTCCTACCCCTTAGTCAGTTATGTATAAAAGTTAGCACGGTCCTTTTAATATAATGTGCATCTATTTTCCAAATAAGTCTGTTACCAAATGCCTTTTGAAAGTTCATATATACATTGTTACAGCCACATGGTGTGATGTGGGTGGTTCCCACTGTTCAACTCTCCACCTGACCGCAGCAAGTGATAGTGCCATGAATGCCTCACATTAACAACCAGCGGGCTGGCAGGCAGTGAGTGCGGAACTGAAGGACAAACATGTCTTGGGGTGAGTACAAATGTCCACTTGCTCAGATTTCCAGTGTGGAATGAATTTCTGAGATGTACTAAAGTCAGTTTCCAAATACAATAGCTTCAACCCAAATTATTGTCTCCAAGCATTAAATACTAAGAGGAGAATTGTATTGATGTGACACCACTGAATAATGTAAAATGTCAATGTCGATGTGAATAAACCACCCCTAGAACTGGTGTTATTGGTGGTGAGTCTCTGGGTGAGATGGGTCCATTACTGGAAACTGATGTGGAGAAAAATCGTTGGCCTTTGTGGCACTTTTCTATGGAGGATTGAGCCAGAGAAGGACCATCTTGGTGCAGTGGAAGTTCTGGAGATTCTGTTGTGGAAGGGGAAAAACAGTGGTAGTAGTTGGCATCCATCCATCTTAAGATGATTGAATGCGCCTGGAGTGTATGTCACTTTTGAGTTGAACATTGTTACAACCAGGTGAGAAGGGGTCTAGGGGTTCCCTCCCAGCCTTTTCCTGATTTAACCGTAACAGGGTTTAATTTTAGAAACACCATGTTTTTAGCTTCCCCTCAGTGAATCTTTGTTCACTGCTCCAATTGTAAGGCAAAGAAATCAGACAAGTTTTCTTAGATTTAAACAAAAAAGGTGGAAGTTTATTCATCTTAAATTCTAATCTGGTTAACGACTACGAATATGCAACACAACCACGCTAACATGCATATGCGATAAACATACACACACACAGATAGAGACAGAAAAAGTAGAAAGAATAAAGGGGAAAAGGTTGAGGCAATATCTGTTAATTATTTACTGTCCTTTGAGTTCACTATGGAGTCTTTGGTTGCTGGTAAATCCTGCTGTTCATTGGAGCCCAGTTCACGCTTCAACTTGTTTTGATGTAGGAGTCTTTCCTCTCTTGAGGTTTACATGTCTCCCATGGGTCTGATGGCTTGGGAGAAAGTGAGAGAGAGACAACCAGGAGAGTGTCTTCCTTGTTCTAGCTTCAGTTGCAAACTCTAGTCTCAATTCAAACTGTCCTGTGTCTCATTCAAAGCCTGGACCTGCCCGTTAGCCATGTGATCAGCTGGTTTAACCAGTCCTGTCTGTATGGATTGTATTGTCTTAGCAGTCCCTGGAATGCTCTTCCTTGCACCTTCAATGTCTGGTGATCAAAATCCATTTGGGTTAATTGGACCAGGGAGTAGTCCTTTGTCTCCACAAGCACAGTCTCAGTATGCAAATGTCCTCCAGTCAAAGGTTTGGTAATCTCTTTAACAAGTCATTTCTTCACTCCAGCAATAGTTTAAAATTAATGTTCATATGTCAAAATTAATATGCCTTATTCTTGGCAGGTGGGGGTCTGCATGATAACATCCTATTGTGGCTGTGGAGGCCGACGCGTGAGTGACCGAGTCGTGAGTGGCAATCCCTTCCACAGTAGCCACAGACGAATAATGTTGGCCAAGGTTGACTATGTTTTTTCCTTCTGCCTGGCTCTCTTTCCTGCCATCTGCATTTTCCATGCTGTTCCTGACTGCCGTTCTGCAGGAACTCTAGTCAAGAGCAAGGACTTCCCATACATCAACACTGATCCCGGTCAACTTGAGGTCTTGCTTGCAGACATCCTTGTATTGCAGATGTGGGCGACCTGTTGGTCTCGTGCCAATAACAAGGTCTCCACAGAGCATGTCTTTGGGATGCAGTCGTGATCCATTCTGTGCATATGACCCAGCCAAAGGAGTTGCCATTGACTCAAGAGGGCAAAAATAAAGAGCACAGCTATAAAAAGACGCAAGAATTTCTTTGCCAGAGGGGCAATGATTCTCTGTGAAAGGGAGACTACTTCAGGCAGCTTTTAGACAGCGGGTAGTTGATTGAGATTTTTTTCAATATGGTTGTGTTAATGTGATTCAGGGTTACCAACTCACCAAGATTGTCCCGGAGTCTCCAGAAATTAATCACCTGAAAACTGGTGTATGTTTTTCTCATGTTCTTTAAACAATTGTGATTTTACGTATAAACTTATTGGAGATGGTGGCGGAGCTGTTTAACTGACAGAAGAGTCATCCAATTAACTAACTAAAGTTTTACTTTCCAATTGGTATGGAAGGCAGTGTGTCACCAGGATTAACGTGTGGGGTGACCAATGGGAGGAGTGTGAGGTGTAGCAGACGGAGGTTGGAAGATATGTGATGACTCCTGGAACAGACACAACCATAGTGAACAGTATTCTTGCCCAAGCCGCAGCAGGTTACAGGTGTCAAGCCCTAAGTTGAACACATAATCATCGCTCAATTAGAGTTGCAGCCATTCAGATACTAAACTAATGTGCCTTTGGTGTTATCTGCTTGTTGGGCCATTGCAGTTTATTCTGTTTTGATGCAATTTCAGCCTGCCCCTTTCCAACTTAACTAACCTGCTTTAACTATTCATACATTCTCTTAGTTCCGATCTATCAATTTCATTTTTCTCATCATGCCTTCTTTTCACTCATGCCATTATTATTTGTCAGTTAACCTCCTGCTATTCTGTACCTCACCACTTTACAGCTCATCATTTTTTTTCTGGTCAATGGTGTCTTTTGTCCTCCTCCATTTTCTTTCACCCTGTTCCTTCTTAAAAGCTATTCATCTGTAATATTTTCTGGTACCGATGAAGGGACCCATCATCTCCGTGCAGATGTGGTGCCTGACTTGCTGAGTGTTTCCCACGGTATCTGTTTTTGTTCCACCAAATCCTTAGTTTAACTTGTATCTCTGGTGTGTTATCCTCATTCGCTCCTGTGAACGCTGATAAGGGACTTTAACCATAGCGAGAGACTGGGGAAACTGAGATTGTTTTCCTTACAGCAAAGAAGATTAATCTGACATTAAATCAGAGGTGTTCCAAGATTATGAGAGGTTTTGTAGATTAGATAACGAGAAACTGTTTGCACTGGCAGAAGGGTCCAAAACCAGAGGACAGATATTTTGGAGAATCAGCAAAAAAAGCCAGGAAACAAGAACTTTTTTTTATATAAACAGAGCGAGTTGTTGTGACCTGGAATGCCCTGCCTGCAACGATGGTGGAAACATATTCAATAGTAACTTCCAAAAGGGAACTAGATGTACCCTTAAAAAGTAAAAAAAATGATGCAGGGCTATGGGGAAAGTGTAGGGAAGTGGGACTAATTAGATAGCTCTTGCAAAGAGCCTGCAAAGGAACGATGGGCTGCATGGCCTCCTATGCTTCATGATTCCAAGAAAACAGATAGACTTGTCATTTATCTCATTGCTGTTTGGGGCACAGCAACAGTAACTAGACTTGAAAAGTTATCCATTGGCTGTGAAGCACTTATGGATGTTACAGGCATTTTATCATGACGTGTTTTTCATTTTATAACCCAACTGTTTCAATCATGTTACATCTTTAATTCTGAAGTAACAAATCTTACAAAATTAACCAGAATGCATTATTTTAAAATGGATTACAAATTGAAACTGGAAAGTTAGAAAACATTTAACAATTGTTGCTCTAAGTAAATGTACAAAAATAAATGCGGCAATTGTTTTACCTGAGAGATAAAGCATATCCTTGTTTCATTTGATCTAACTATGCTACACAGCATTTACAGGAGGTTACACAACATTGACAGCCTAGTTCTTCACATATTGACCGGAATTTTAACATGCTTTACGATTAGGAGGACCGTTGGGTCAGAGGGATCATTGGGACTATCCAACCTCTTCTAAAATGTCGTTGGGTTGGTTCTTTGTGTACGGTGGGAAACCATGGCATCAGCTGTCTCTCCCTCTGTTGTGTTTATTGTGGGTCTTTTTGAAAGGAAACATTTTGCAAAGACCTCCATGGAAAGGTCCTTGCTGCTCGATACTTCATCGGTCATATCAGCTACTGTGACTGGCCTGATGGATGCACCATTCTTATTTAAAACTTTCCCACTAACCAAACCCTAAAACACTCCCGAAATTCGGATGCCAGTGCACACCATGTTTGGACGGGGGCGACTGAAGATTTGCAGGCCTAATCTCTCAATACTAAAGATAATATTGATATTGCGGCATTTTCTTCCTGATAAAGAGATGAAAGGTCCGAAGGCACATTGCTGTAACCAAGACTGGAGGTCTTATTGGAACTAGGGAAGGGGAAATAAAATCCAGCATGGCACTGAAACCTCAAATATTCATTTTCAGCTGAACCAAGTTTGTGTAAAATAGGCCAAACCAACAATAGGCTACACTTTATCATTTAACTCATTTTGTGAATATACAATAGTATTGAACTACAAGAAAGCCCCCAGCGATTTAACATCCGCAGCACTTAAAGCAGCCAGAAGTACTGCACAAAGAACAGCTAGGCGTTGCGCAAACGACTACTGGCAACACCTATGCAGTCATATTCAGCTGGCCTCAGACACCAGAAACATCAGAGGAATGTATGATGGCATGAAGAGAGCTCTTGGGCCAACCATCAAGAAGATCACCCCCCTCAAATCTAAATCGGGGGACATAATCACTGACCAACGCAAACAGATGGACCGCTGGGTTGAGCACTACCTAGAACTGTACTCCAGGGAGAATGCTGTCACTGAGACTGCCCTCAATGCAGCCCAGCCTCTACCAGTCATGGATGAGCTGGACATACAGCCAACCAAATCGGAACTCAGTGATGCCATTGATTCCCTAGCCAGCGGAAAAGCCCCTGGGAAGGACAGCATTACCCCTGAAATAATCAAGAGTGCCAAGCCTGCTATACTCTCAGCACTACATGAACTGCTATGCCTGTGCTGGGACGAGGGAGCAGTACCCCAGGACATGCGCGATGCCAACATCATCACCCTCTATAAAAACAAAGGTGACCGCGGTGACTGCAACAACTACCGTGGAATCTCCCTGCTCAGCATAGTGGGGAAAGTCTTTGCTCGAGTCGCTCTGAACAGGCTCCAGAAGCTGGCCGAGCGCGTCTACCCTGAGGCACAGTGTGGCTTTCGTGCAGAGAGATCGACTATTGACATGCTGTTCTCCCTTCGTCAGATACAGGAGAAATGCCGTGAACAGCAGATGCCCCTCTACATTGCTTTCATTGATCTCACCAAAGCCTTTGACCTCGTCAGCAGACGTGGTCTCTTCAGACTACTAGAAAAGATCGGATGTCCACCAAAGCTACTAAGTATCATCACCTCATTCCATGACAATATGAAAGGCACAATTCAACATGGTGGCTCCTCATCAGAGCCCTTTCCTATCCTGAGTGGTGTGAAACAGGGCTGTGTTCTCGCACCCACACTTTTCGGGATTTTCTTCTCCCTGCTGCTTTCACATGCGTTCAAATCCTCTGAAGAAGGAATTTTCCTCCATACAAGATCAGGGGGCAGGTTGTTCAACCTTGCCCGTCTAAGAGCGAAGTCCAAAGTACGGAAAGTCCTCATCAGAGAACTCCTCTTTGCTGACGATGCTGCTTTAACATCTCACACTGAAGAATGCCTGCAGAGTCTCATCGACAGGTTTGCGTCTGCCTGCAATGAATTTGGCCTAACCATCAGCCTCAAGAAAACGAACATCATGGGGCAGGATGTCAGAAATGCTCCATCCATCAATATTGGCGACCACGCTCTGGAAGTGGTTCAAGAGTTCACCTACCTAGGCTCAACTATCACCAGTAACCTGTCTCTAGATGCAGAAATCAACAAGCGCATGGGTAAGGCTTCCACTGCTATGTTCAGACTGGCCAAGAGAGTGTGGGAAAATGGCGCACTGACACGGAACACAAAAGTCCGAGTGTATCAGGCCTGTGTCCTCAGTACCTTGCTCTACTGCAGCGAGGCCTGGACAACGTATGCCAGCCAAGAGCGACGTCTCAATTCATTCCATCTTCGCTGCCTTCGGAGAATACTTGGCATCAGGTGGCAGGACTATATCTCCAACACAGAAGTCCTTGAAGCGGCCAACATCCCCAGCTTATACACACTACTGAGTCAGCGGCGCTTGAGATGGCTTGGCCATGTGAGCCGCATGGAAGATGGCAGGATCCCCAAAGACACATTGTACAGCGAGCTCGCCACTGGTATCAGACCCACCGGCCGTCCATGTCTCCGTTATAAAGACGTCTGCAAACGCGACATGAAATCGTGTGACATTGATCACAAGTCGTGGGAGTCAGTTGCCAGCATTCGCCAGAGCTGGCGGGCAGCCATAAAGACAGGGCTAAATTGTGGCGAGTCGAAGAGACTTAGTAGTTGGCAGGAAAAAAGACAGAGGCGCAAGGGGAGAGCCAACTGTGCAACAGCCCCAACAAACAAATTTCTCTGCAGCACCTGTGGAAGAGCCTGTTACTCCAGAATTGGCCTTTATAGCCACTCCAGGCGCTGCTTCACAAACCACTGACCACCTCCAGGCGCGTATCCATTGTCTCTCGAGATAAGGAGGCCCAAAAGAAAGAAAGAAACAATAGTATACAATACCACCACAGTCAACTATGAGTTGTTTGTGGGCATTTTCAAGTTTAGTTCAATTGATTTATGTTCGGTTGACTGCATTGTGTTTAATCTACTAATACCGTTTTGGATTTGGAATCAAAATATTTACTCCCCCTTCCTTGGAAGGTGTTGCATTTTGGTGCTGTCAGAATTTATTACTAACAAAATATTACATATAAAACAGACAGCTATCTTCAAAAGAATAAAATACAGGAAAGAAAACATGCACAGTCATGTGAAATTTATAGGGTGACCTTATTCAGCAAATGTGATAGGTTAAATGCTTGACAAATGTTGATTCTTTGCACAAAAGATGGAAGATATCGAACAATATTTGCCCTTCTCTCAAGTGTGCTACTCCTCCTGAAACAGGTAACTAACTGATTTTCTCCTTGAAAGAGTTCTATTGTTGAAAGGTTCAAGTCCAGATGTCGATATGGAGTCATCATCTTCGGCACTTTCAGAAGAACGGTCTTGAAAATGATCATCTCTTGTATGCTGAGAATGTGTAGATAGTTTTTTCACCAAATATCGTTTATCCTTTCCCGCCTAGTAAAATAAATGGTTCACAATTATTCAAATTTTGCATTAATGTAAAGGTTTTGTGGCATAACAGACCTTTACTGGCTCCAAGCATCTTCATTCAACTATGGAATTTAGATAGAAAGATAGCTACTAGCAGTTCATTTGGTGCAGCAAAGCTGAGAAAATTTCCATTGATTTTCTTAAAATAAAAGTGATTTAAACCAACTTAAATTATTTTCACTCTGTGCCAAGTATTTTTAGTAATTTGAAATGTCAAATGTCGAAATAATCAAGTCACTTATTCTGATGTGAAAACTGTTGAACTTTTGTATAAGAATGTATCTAACTATGAAAAATAAAGATTCATTCATCTCTTGTTTTGAGAATATTGAATACACCCTTATTTCTTTGTGCAAAACATGGTGGCCTTCCTCAGTTCCCAGCTCTCCACCCATCTCGAGGAGAGAACACTAACAAAATCACAAGCAGATATTTTTCCAAAATTATTTGATAGCACATACTTATAGCTTGCAAATACGTCAACAAGAGACAGATAGTCTCTAAATAAAATATTTAAAGAGCATGTTGGATAAATCCAGTCATTGGACCTGAATCTAAATTTAAGTGCAAGTTGCAACAGAGATAATTAGTTCTTACGCACACTCCATCCACCTGTGTTGACACATTGTACCCCTCTGAGGGCTCTCAGTCTCTTTCATCGCCTGCATTGTTCTACTTATTCTGTCTCCCCATCCACCCAGGAAACTCTCCTCATTCCAGAAGCTTGCAATCAATCCTGTTTGCTTTTCATTCAAGTGGACATTTTTTAGTTGTATCTTTTCAAATTATCTTTCTTCTTTTTACACCCCACCCAACCACAGACTACATCCTTTCCGGTAAAGAATTAGACAGGCAATCTGCTGCTAATCCTGTGCACAATCTCCTAATTTCATTGTAATACTGTGTTCATATTTCACTGGCCAGCAACATTTAATGCATATACTGTGTGGCTTGAAGTATATCTCCAGACTCCTGTCTGAAGGTGAAAAAATTGAGCTCATTTAAAATAAAATCCTCTAAGATTTACTTTTCTTTGGCAAATTGAAATCAATGTTCAAATAATTCCATTATTATCAATCCTATACTGTCTTTTTGGTGTATAGCCACTTTCAATAAAATTTTTCTCAATGAGAATCTGCCTTTTATAGCGTTAATTTTATATCAATATGATATGGTGCTATAAAAGGGTGAGTAAATCTGAAAAATCCAAATCATTCTACTGAGGTTTAATACAGCACTGACAATGCAACAAAAGGCTTCAGAACTCACCAGGATCAAATGCCGTTTCAGTTGGGTGATAGTGCTTCTGTTGGCTTGAACCAAAGCAACTAAAGTTGTCAGCACCATACTGTTGCCAGAGAAAAAAAAAGAAAACTATTAAAATATTATGCAAAATATAAGTATTTTCCATCTCTAATGTCTAAGAAAATTGGAAGTTCTTAAAAGTAACCCTCACATGTATGAGCAAAGATTCCCAAGTTTTGAAGTCTTTGACATTTCAGTATATTATTTGAGCAACATTCATGAAGGGAATGGCATTTTTGCAGGTTCACTGTCCATTATCTCCCTTTTTCTCGCTAGTGATTTAATAATATATGGAAAGTACATGTAACACTGATTTTTTTTTAGCAATTCATGTTTGTACTTTTTATAAAAAATGTAAGTATCATTGAAGCTTAAATTACGGATTTTTAAAACAAAAGCAGGTTTTCCCTCCTAAACAATTGTAGCAGCCACAAAACACAGTGCAGTAATTTATTTTAGTTCAACAGCCTTCTTTCTTTCAAAAGGTAACACCATCATTTCATTTTAATAAAAGAACAATTGTAAAAGATGCAGTGACAGTGCTGTACATTCCAAGGGCAGCCAGAATTAGAAAATGAGCTTGATGAACCTTAGCCATTTATCATTGAGGAATTCATATGTTCCTCTGGTTAGTTGTGTGCAAGTTTTCTATTACTGGCTGTAAAAGAGACACCCTATTTGAATGGAACCAGGATCACTGTAAACAAACTTGATCTTTAGTTCCTGCATTACGCAACAAATGCAAATTCGGCGTTCCCTGTTGGCTGCCAAACATTCAAAACCATTATAGCCAAAACTGGGCAGACAAGCATGCTATTGCAGAGAATATAGTTGGATTCAGGTTTGATTAGATTAGATTAGAGATACAGCACTGAAACAGGCCCTTCGGCCCACCGAGTCTGTGCCGAACATCAACCACCCATTTATACTAATCCTACACTAATCCCATATTCCTACCAAACATCCCCACCTGTCCCTATATTTCCCTACCACCTACCTACACTAGTGACAATTTATAATGGCCAATTTACCTATCAACCTGCAAGTCTTTTGGCTTGTGGGAGGAAACCGGAGCACCCGGAGAAAACCCACGCAGACACAGGGAGAACTTGCAAACTCCACACAGGCAGTACCTGGAATCGAACCCGGGTCCCTGGAGCTGTGAGGCTGTGGTGCTAACCACTGCGCCACTGTGCCGCCCTCTCAGAGATAAAAAGACAGTGCACTATTTAATTGCATCACGTAATTCCAATCAAGCATTTTATGGGTATATAACAGGTGTAGGTTTATCCTGCATCATAAAGAAAGACTTGCATTTATGTAGCACCTTTCACAACCACCAGACATCCCAAAGCACTTTACAGCTGATGAAGTACTTTTGAAGTGTAGTCACTGTTATAACATTGGAAACACAGCAGCTAATTTGCGCTATGAACAGCAGTGTGATAATGACCAAATAATCTGCATTTTGTGATGTTGATTGAGACATAAATATCCATCAGGACACCAGGGATAACTTCCCAGCTCTTCTTCAAAATAGTGTCAGGGGATCTTTTATATCTACCCGAGAGGGCTGACAGGACCCCAGTTTAGCATCTTATCTGAAAAACAGCACCACTGATGGTGCAGCACTCCCTCAGGCAGCGTCAGCCTACATGGCCGGGGCCGGCTGCCCCCCCCACACCCCCCCCCCCCCCACCAATGATGTGGAGGGGGTGAGCGTTCCATCCCCACCAAAGGCGTCTGGCGCCACTGCGCAGGGGCCGATACCATTTTTAAATGGCTTCCAGCCCTTACACTTAATTTAAATTTTTTTTAATTACCTGAGTGTTCAAAATTAAATAAAGTTATCTTGACCCTCTCCCACCCACCCCCAATCACTATCAAATTTATGACTTGCCCTCTCCCCCGCAAAAATCTTACCGTATGTTCCCGACCGTCCCCCTTCTCAAAGTTAATAAACTATGAACTTTAACCCCTTCCCACCACCCCGTAGACCAATCGAAAACCTTCAACCCCACTCCAAGCCTGAAAACTTACCTGCTTCCCCTCCCAGTGTTCCGCTTTGGATCATCAAGATCCGAAGGCAAGGGAGTGCCAGCCGCCGCCATCAATATGGCACCGGGCCTCACAGCGGGAGGGGGTAAGTATTCAATTCATTAGTTTAAATACATTAACGTATTCAAATTGTGATGCCGCCACTGGGCAGCCGGGGGGGGGGGGGGGGGGGGGGGGGTGGGGGTGGTGGTGGAGGTGGGAGCCACAACAAGGCCTCACCGCCGCAAATATGGGCCGGGCCTTCCTGGCGTCGAGGCCCATGGTGTACTCTCCCGCAGCCATTTTTTGGGCACGCCCGCCATGAACCCTGACGGCAGAGGGCCAATAAAATCCAGCTCCTTGTTTACGTTAACGAAAGTTTCAGTTAAAGAGCTTAAAAAATGGACTCTTAAGAGTTGCAAAATGCTTTGCTATTTTGAAGTCAGGAAATAGATTAGGAAGATTGGTGAGGCTTAAATACAATATTACTACTTTATGTTGCAATATATTTAGCTCCATATAAATTTACAGTTTAACAGTGAATATTAATCCATAATTTAGCCTGAAATATCTGATTTATCAGTGATGGTTTTTCCAATTATTAGAGGGATTAGAAGGATATAGTGGGTATCCTATCTATATTTTCATTGCATATATTTAGAAATGAGAAATTATCATGTGCGGAGTTTGCAAGTTCTCCCTTTGACTGCGTGGGTTTCCGTCGGGTGCTCCGGTTTCCTCCCACAGCCAAAGACTTGCAGGTTGATAGGTAAATTGGCCATTGTAAATTGCCCCTAGTGTAGGTAGGTGGTAGAGGAATTGAGGGAAGATGGGGATGTGGTCGGGAATTAATTGTAGCGTTAGTATAAATGGGTGGTTGATGGTTGGCACAGACTTGGTGGGCCAAAGGGCCTGTTTCAGTGTTGTATCTCTCTATGACTCTATGACATGCTAAACTATTCAATCTATGCACAAGACATTGTGGATTATTGCTGATATCTTTACTCTTCCAGGCATTAATCTCTTCACTGTTTATCTAAATGAACCAGTTACAGAGCACACCTATATGTGAGATTACTTTTACATATATTGAGATTGCATTAAAATTATTAAATTGTATCATATGTTTAGTACAATTGCACCGTACCATTAAAAAGTAGGAGTGTATTGTAGTGTGACAAATCTCTATCAGCCCCCTCATGTTTCTATTCATCATTTAAAATGTATAATTATAAACCTTGTTCCTGAAACATAAATTCTCCTATCGTAATATGTTATAGTTCTTACCATAAAGCAGTGATCAGTAACAAGAAAAAGCCTTCTGAGATAATGTAGTTCAGAAAGCTCTGTGTTCCTGATGGAAGCGTTGACACTACTTCTGGAATAATTCCCCAGGCTGATTCATAGTGTCGAAATGGACCACACGATTTGGACGGATAGACCCTGAGGAATAATCAGTAGTTACATTCAGTCTTTTCAGTGGTATAAACCAGATTCTAGATTCGAACAAATGCCATCAGAATCAAAAGCACATGTGAGAACATCAGCAAAAAATTACATACATGTAGAGATCAGGTGAAGACAACATTCAATTCATTTAACCCTTGAACACATTTGTTATTAAAAAGACTCCTGACACAAACATTTAGGCTTGCACGTGAAGGATGGTTACATGGATGATGCAAAAGAGGACTGCTAGTGACCAAGTAAGAAATGTTACCTTAAGTGAGAGAAAGAAAAGAGATAGGGCATTGGGGTTGAGGGAGGAGGTGTTGTCAGGGAGAAAATTGAAGCATTTTTATTTAATATGAGCATTTGGATAAGTCACCATGTTGTTTGATCATTGGCCAGGATTTTGCAGTCAACGGCAAAGCAAGGGCACTCACCGCTGAGCTCGAAGAAAGCTGCCCACAAATATCTAGTGATCTCTGGTGTGGTTGTCCCCTTTCCCAACGGCAATTTAAATCTGTAAAAAGGGATCTCCATGCATGCAGCAGCAATGTCAGAGAGTGATACAGCACCGAAACAGGCCCTTCGGTCCACGCCGACCATCAACAACCCATTTATACTAATCCTACATTAATCCCATTTTCCCTCTCCCATCCCCACCATCCCTCAATTCTCCTACCACCTACCTACACTAGGGGCAATTTACAATGGTCAATTTACCTATCAACCTGCAAGTCTTTGGCTCTGGGAGGAAACCGGAGCACCCAGCGAAAACCCACGCGGTCACAGGGAGAACTTGCAAACTCCACACAGGCAGTCCCCAGGACCAAACCTGGGTCGCTAGAGCTGTGAGGCTGCAGTGCTAACCACTGCACCACTGTGCCACCAAGCAAGTAGGCATATTAAAATCATATTAATTCATATTAAAATATTCTCACACCCAACAAAGCAGGAAGTTAAAAGCACTCAATATCCTTTACTTTTAAGTTAAATTTTCAGATATCTAACTAAATGATTATGACTGACTTAAGATAAAATAAAGATAAACAATCTTCAATTAAAAACTATTTTCTTAAAACATGTGGTATTATAAAGTTGAAATTCTACAAATATCAAATTAGCTTTTCAGAGCCAGAGAGTTTTTAGCAGTAATTATTATTACATCATTAAAATCCCAGTTACACCTTATTCAACAAGGTGCAACTTTTTCAAGGGTTTTTACAGCAAAACTAACAGCATAAGAGTGGAAGTTCTCAACAATTGAACTGATTACATTGATTGCAATCAGGGGCAGTGGGGATGCCTCAACAATGCACCTCTGGAGAAGCATAGAATCACTGACAGCAAGTTCTGAATTTCTACATTTAACTGTGCATGTGCAGACTCCAGAGGTTTCTGTCTAATTTACATCTATACATTTTATTTATTTAATTATTTTACATTTAAGAAGTATTTAGATGAGCACTTGAAACACCACAACATACAAGGCTATGGGCCAAATGCGGGGAAGTGGGATTAGTCTTGATCGGGTGCTTGATGGTCGGCGCAGGTGCGTTGGGCCAAAGGGCCTGTTTCTGTGCTGTAAAACTCTATGACTCTATGACTGTACCTTAATGACGGTGAACACTGATTGTCTCATGGGCTGGAATTTTACTCCCCCCAAAAGAGTTGACTGGTGGTGAGGGTGGGGAGGTGGGGTGTGGGGAGGGGTGTAAAATGGAGTTGGAGGCTGGGGGACCCTTCCCGATCTGCTCCCACCTATGCTACAAATTTACATGGGGTGGCACCGACGAGAAACAGCCCACCCGCTCCAGGCCAATCAAGGCCCTTATATGGCCAATTCACTGCCACTTAAGGGCCTCTGCCCACCACCACAGGTATTTTACACTTGGCAGGCTGAGGGCTGAGGCATCAAAAAGCCCACCTGATGAAACTAGGCAGCCTTCTTGCAGGCTGGGGGAGCCCTCCTGTTCAGGCACCCTGTGCTCCACGGAGGGCCACCCCCAAATCCCCAACCCCCCAAACGCACAACACGCCCACCACCACCCCTAACTGACCCCCCTTGACTTTCTGGGGTCTGACTGATTTTTTTTAGGGAGACACTTACCGTTTTTCTGGGGTCATCCTTCAACTTCATCCTGAAGCTGGGTGTAGTCCCAGCAGTGGCCACCGCACCCGGTGGCACTGTTGGGTCTAAGACCTGCCAGCCCCGCTGATTGGCCAGCAGCTCTATTAGGTGGGACTTCCTGCCTCAATAAGGTGAAAGTCCCGCCTGAGACCAATTAAGGGCCTGGGAATCATAAAATCCGGTCTGGATCCCAGGCCCAGCGAAGGCAGGCCTGCCACCAGCTTTTCAGCTGGGGGACAGCGCACGCCTGGCAATGAAAAATTCCGGTTATGGTATTTCTACCACAAAATCTGGGCCATAATCTTTCACTTCATGAAATGCCAACCCTATAGTCTTGGTAATTATCTATGAACTATAGTCTTGTATATATGTAGAGATTTACTCTTTCTTGGAGGGTGGTGGTGCATTCTTAATGATGTGTCTTGACCATTGTCCAATTAAAACACATATTTGCTCAGATTCTGGGGAGGTAATGAGGACCCAGCAGAAAAATTAGGGTTGTCCTTTCAAGTGTAAGTGAATTTTTTGATGGCGTGTTAAATCGCAATTGCTGCCAAACAACCTCTCTGGCACTGAAAATTAACTTTTACAAGTGTGATGTCTCATTCCTTCAGATTTTATTTACTGCTGGGAGATTTTTAAAAAAATAAAACTTTAAAAACGTTTTCATTCTGTCTCTTTTATCTCTCTCTATCACATCTTTCTTTCCCTCCCTTTATTTCACTTTCTGTACATGATTTAGCATCAAATTAAATATTCTAATTTACAATTCCTGGTTCAATCTCTGCATGGATCAGTCAGGATTCTTCAATCTGATTGGTTAAGGAGATACACCATGCTTGCCCTGTTCACAGGCCCCAGATCCCCCGGAGAAGGCACCATGCTGTTTTCGGATTTCTAATCACCACAAGTTCTAGCGCATAAGCCCGTCTAATGTCAGTGGCCAAGTGTAAGCATAATGAAGGGCTGGCATGGTTAGCATACTCTGTCACCTCACTGACATCTGTCCACAAAATTATCAGTAGATAAGGAGCACAAACATTCTCTGATCTGGTGTCTGTTCCAGTGTGGCACCCCCTATAGGGGATCTGTGGCAGCTGTAAGCAGCTCATGTAACAGCAAGGCTTTCAACCAATCAGATTGAAGAATCCTCACAGAGATAAAGGGCTGGATTTTACCCAGCCATCGAAATCATGATCCATGCCGGGGAGGGAGGAGCCTGAAGATGGCTCCAGATGAGGCCTGCCAAGGACCGCGACACTGATAGGACAAGGCCTGATCCTCCCAGCGGTGGCGAGGCTCCATGGTGGGTCCCTTGCTACTCGGCGACGGGACCACAATTTAAATATGCAAATCAATAAAATTAATATTAATAAATTCAAATACACTTACCTCTAATCTTGAGGGCCCGCTGCAATCTTTGGTACAGTGGTCAGCACTCCCACGCCTTCAGATCCCCATCCGGGGGAAACACGGCACCATACTGGTAGGGGGGAGGGGGAAGGAGGTAAGTTTATCAGTGCGGGGGAGGGGGGAGCGGGGTCAAATACACGTAATGGGTGTAGGGGATGTGGGAAGGGTTGAACCTTAATCTTTGTGCAGTTTGTGGTTGGGGGTGCTGTTGGTGGTGGAAGAAGGTCAGATGTAAAAGTTAAGGTTTTTGTGGGGGGGAAGGGCAAATAGTTACTGTAATTGTTTTTGGGGGTGGGGGGTGGGAAAGGGGCATAAGGCATTTATTTATTTAATTTTGGGGGACCTTTCTTTAAAAAATTAAATATGCCGGCAGGGTTGGCTGCCCTTTAAACGCCAGCGCCTGCTCACAGGCAGCTGACGCCATTGTCGGCAATGGACAGCCCACCTCCTCCATGTGATTGGTGGGGACGCGGGGACAGGCTGCTCCAGCTATTTAAAGTCAAATAATTAAATGGCCTGTGGCCAGCATTTTTTTGAGTTCGGCGGCAGGCCCTTAAAATCCAGCCCAGAGAGTCCAAACCAGGAAGTGTAAAGCAGGAAATATGTTAGGTTTAAATGATGTACAGAAAGCAAGAAAAAGATTGGGAAATACAAATTAAAGGAGAAAAGTAAAAGAGACAGACAGACACGTAAAATAAGTTTAAGAAAAATCCCCAACACTAATTTTCTTCTGAGGGAATGAGACCACACATTTGTAAAATTAAATTTTCAGGCCAGAGAGGTCATTTGGTAATATTTCAACCTATCAGACCATTAAAAATTCACTTACACATGAATGCACCAGCCCTAAATTTTTCTGATGTGTTTAGTAGGTATCCAGTTTAAAAGCACAGCAATTTCATGCCCTCGCGGGATTTCAATGCTGAGGCTTGTGGAGGGGCAGGGCAAATCAGGTAACAATTTCCTGATTTCCACATTTAACTGTGTATGTGCAGATGCTGAAGGTTACTGTCTGGTTTATTCCATAATAGAGGTGAACACTGGTGGACTCACGATTATTCCTCGGACAAAGTCCAGTTCATTGTTTTGCAAATATTTATTCACTTTCCTTTTAAAGCTGTGTGTGATTCTGCTTTCACCACTGTTACTGATTGGGCATTACATGTCTGAACAACCCTCTGCTTAAAATTGTCTCCTAACCGCTCTTATTTTTAATACTAAATTATTCACGGATAGTGCAGAAATGTCATCTGCGGTAATAACCATGTTTGAGTTGATTTTTAAAAAATGATGTATGCAGAAGAGGTCGTGCCTGTAGATTGCTGGATTTCCCCTGTTTGCTCGTTTTTTTTTTGCCTCGTGCCAGAAGTCCATTTGGTCTTTTAACAGTTCATTTTTGCATTTGAATTCTGCTAATGCTAACTTCTCTGCTGGTATGATTTTGTGAACAGTTGTTTGCATTGCTTGTTGAAGCCAAATTAAGGAAGGGGTTCATTTGATTCTTTGAAAAGATGCCTCCTTCTTTAAGCTTGAACGCTAGCTCCGTCATGTGTCTGTGACCAGGCATGTTATCATACAATTTGACCTAATGTTGGACAAAACATTCTTCTCACTCCATCCCCAGGCCTGAAAATAGCTTTACATTACTGCACCAAGGCAAGTAATTAAACCCTTTCACAAATCATAAGAGTCATAGCGTTATTAGGGCACAGAAGGAGGCCATTCTGCCCATCGGGTCCTTGCCGGCTCTCTGTAGAGCAGTCAGTCCCATTCCCTTCTCCCCTGGTTCCCTTTCCCACAAGTAATAAAATGGAAGCTGTTCCTGCTTTTGCAGAGATACTTACGTAGCTACATTGACAATGACAGGAATAATTGCCACAACCAGTCCAAACAACAGTATCAACTGAAAGAAAATCTTAGAGCTGGATGCTCGGAACAGTCTTTTCCCAGGACGACAGTAGTTATACAAAGTATGCTGCAGATAAAAATCAAGAAAAAAAAGAGAATGAATTATACCCAAGCACAAGCTGGCACTTCACAGGCTGACTTTGTTCCACATCAAGGGAGAATAAGCAAAAAAATAAATAAATATACATCCGAGTTCATGAAAAATACAACTGTGTATTGAATGTTTTGCATTTTAAATAACAGCCATTCACCATTACTCTGCTCCCTCCAAATTTTCCAGTCATTATCACATTGTTGTTTGTGGAACTTCATTGGGCACAAATTGGCTGCAGTATTTCCTACATTACAACAGTAACTACACTTCAAAGAAGTATTTCCTTTGGCTGCAAAGCAGTTTGGGACATCCTGAGGTCATGAAAAGCTCTATAGAAATGCAAGTCTATCCTTATTTTCTTTCCCCATTAGCTCTTAATGGAAGGGTTGGATGATACAGTTTGCTCGACTGTCCTTTCAGCTCTGGCAGCTAGATTTGAATGATTTCAATGAGCTGCAGAGATGCTCGAAATATAGGCTGGGCAATGGGACATGAAATTTCAGTGCCTGGAAATGCAGAGTGTCTGATCAGCAGGCAAGCCACTTCATGATGAGTTTTTAAAAACATTTTTGTTGTTTACAAAAACATATCCTCATTTAATTTATTCTTTTATGGGATGTGGGTGTTGCTGTCAAGGATAACATTTGGTGCCCATCCCTAATTGCCCTTGACAATTGAGTGGCTTGCTAAGCCATTTTAGAAGGCAGTTAAGAGTCAATCACATTGCTGTGGGTCTGCAGTCACATATCGGCCAAACCAAGTAAGGACAGCTGATTTCCTTTCTTAAAAGACATTACCCAATTTTGTCATCAGTAGTGAAAATAACAACACTGCACCAAACCCAAATCCCAATCATTTAGGATTGCAAGAGTCAATAGGTCAAAACTCACCCAGGCTGATATTCAGTTATTCCACCAGCCAGGAATGGGGAGTTGCCCAAAAATCATGGTGCAGTACTTACTGCTCATTCCCTCCTGCTGCCTTTGTCTGGGGCCTCCACATGGACGGCCCAAGCACCAGCCTATTCCAGGTGTAAGCCTGATTTGGAAATGCTAAGTGGAGTCCTAATGACACATGTGCAAAATTGATCTGTTTGTATATGAACTTAGTTTATATGCACAGCCTCTTTGCAAATTAAACATTGATAACCAGGGATTTTTGTCCAGTTTTTATTCATTAGAATTACCAGAGGATCACTTCCACGGACAGAAGATTGCTTTGAGCTCCAATCTACACTATTACTGACTGTCTTTAATTCAAAGCAAAGTTTTAGCTATAGTCATATTTATTTTGTCCAGTCCACCTTTTTCACATAGAAGGTGATGAAATATTTGATGCTGTTGAGAAGTGGGAGTAATGGTGAATAAAACATTCCAATCCAGACGATAGTTTGTCCGTCAACAATATCCAAAACATTCTCTGGAACCAGGAATTGCTGCTTCTGCAACATTTTAGTTAACTCAAAGGGAGCATGCTCTGCCACGAATCTAAACAATGGAAAAAATGATTCAGTACTTCCATTCCCTTGCTTCACTACAAAGAAACCATTGTTTTTAGGCCTAGACAGATACTGGAACTCATATACAGCAACAGTTCATGGAATACAATCTAAAACAACTTTATTTGAACTGCAGAGATGTGTGTCTTAAATTGCAGATGGAATAAATTTCCAATACATCCTAAGCTATGTCAGGAATTATTCAAAAATTATAGAAGATTTTCCAATCATTTAAAACTAACATCTTCCATGATGTTGCCTGTGGATAGTTGGGTGTTACGCTGCTTTATGTTTTGTAACATACAGAATCATTGAATGTTACAATACATGTAGAGGCCATTCAGCTGAGCAAGTCTGCATCAATGTTATTTTTCCAATAGCTTCCCATACAATGTAACATTCTTTTTAAATATACAATATAATTCCCATTTAAAAGAATTCATGAACTCTGCTTCAACAAATTTTAGGGGCAGACTGTTCCACATTCTGACCACCCTTTGTGAAAAGAAATGTTTTCTAACCTCTTTTTAAATTCTTTTTGTGATTATTTTAACTTTGTGCACTCATATTATTGTCATACCATTAGTCAAAGCAATCTATTACTTTTTATCCCATCATAATATTTCATCAATGTTAAGACATCTGTCGCACCATGCTTAATTTTCTCAGCTCCAGTGCACGCAGACTTTTTTTTTAAACTTGCTTACTTTCTTGGAAGTTCCACACAAAATGTAACACAGATACAAGCTAGAAAGTCAAACAACATCAGCTTGTACATTTCTTGTCCAATCTTTGTCTCCCAACACTGGCGAATGAAGCAGAAATAATAATCAGTAAACATGTAAGCAGTACTATGAGATGAATGTCAATTTGTTACTGAGAGATTGCATAGCAAGGAGATCCTTTATTTAAATTGTGGGGTGGCAGCAACATATGTATAAAGTACAAAGAATGATGGTTCATTGAACATTCTGAAGAGTCTCCCTGGTACGTTTTCAAACAATGGGCCCAGCAAGATTTGGGACACTGCCTGACAACAAAACATTACCTTAAGCAGCAAAATGTTGCTCTGAATAAAGCACATGAAATGTTCAAACGAAAATCACATTATTTTGGCTCACTGTAGTGACTCACCAAGAGCAATTTTGTTTTGTACAATGGCATCCTACAACTCTGATCACTTCTGAGAAATTTATCTGTTCAGCCAAAATAGATGGCATTGATCAGTGATAAAACTGCTCTAAGAATGCTGTACTTTTTATACCTTTTACTGCCATTGTTTCTTCACCTTCTTTCCAATGATCATCCATATTTGCACTAAGTGCCAATTTGAGTTGGTAGCAGTCAAACCTCTTAAGTTAGTACACTGACTATAGGTTCAAGTCTGACACAAAAACCTCAGCACTTATTCTAGGTTAACATATCAGTGTAATACTATGTGGATGCTGTTTTATTGGAAGTTTTGTCTTTCAGATGTGTCTGCCTTTTCAGTGGGCATAAAGATACCCAAAGACATCATTTAAAGAAGAGTGGAGAATCTTCACAGTGTCATAACCAATAGCCCTGACTCAACAAGTGCCACGAGAGAGAGAAAAATAGATTAACTGGTTGTTCATCTTGCTATTGCCTGTGGGACAACTAGCTTCACATTTGCGTGCACAACATCAGTGACTGCACTTCCAAATTAATTCATTGGTTGCAGAGCACTCTGGGACGTCCTGAGGATGTGATGTGATAAGGTTATATGCAAAAGAATGTTATTTCTTAAACTCCCAGGTCAGTGGCAATGGCACTCTTGCTGTCATAAGAGCCAATGATTGTGATGCAGTGAAGAATCACATCTCTGAAATTTCCCTTCCTGCCCACAGCACCACGAATGAAATCAACAACTCAGGGGGAGTAGATTGAATTTACTCTGTGATGTTGCAAGATCAGACCTGGAACCCACTATTCCTCGGCACCACTGAACTCTCTAGTAAAACTATTATTTATTAGTGCTTTTTCACTCACCCGGTAGTTTCTATTATAACCACAGGCTTTGCAATCCTGTTTACCTTTGCCATCAGAGCAGGTAATATGCTGCCACAAGGAGAACATCAGCATGCTCAGATTAGCCAGTCTCAAAAACACACTCCTATAAGGAAATAGAGGGAGAAACACACCTTGTACATCACATAAATCATTATTTCTCTTTAAGGAATGACTTTTCTTGTTTTTCTCCCTCCCCTTGTGTTAATTGTATAGTGATTGAGTATTTCATTGTGTTTGGGGGTGGAGTGGCGGGGGGGGGGGGGGGGGCAGCGTCATTTACTGGGAATTCACTTGTGCTCCTATATAGGAGTGGATTGAAACTCTGGTTGTTGGGTTAGGAGATGCATGTTTGTAATGTGTATCTCTGTAAATAAAAGCTTATTAAGTGTGTCAAGTTGTCACGTTTAGGTTCCAGTTCTATCCTTCACCACCTGGCTTTCCGGAATAGAACACCTTGATCCTTCAAAACATAATTCTCTGTTGCTCGGTAACATGACATCAATTATACTCCATACCCCCTGTCTGTTCAGGTGCTAAAAATACAAGTGGTGCTAGAATTAAAATTGGTGGTATTGTGATGCAAGTCAATGATTTATGCTGTAAAAATCCTGACACAAAAGCTGCATGAGATGTCACACTAATCTGGCAGTTTGCGCTGTCGTAGGTTGAGTATTGAGATAGTGTTGAGTGAAAATACTGCATGGATGTTGTATGTAAGGCTAGAATGGTGCACGACTATAGAATCTCACCTGATGACCACTACAATTCCAGTGAATGGACTGCAATGTAATTGATTAGGAGGAATCCTGGCCACTCTCCCCTCACCACCGCCCCCACCCCCTACCCATCCTGCCACCTCTGAACTGTGGAATTCCTACTGCTACCTCAGCTAAGAGGATCAAACCTAGGACCTTCCCAGTCTGCAGAGAGGTTAAAACCAAGACCATCAAAGATCCTTTTGGCACTAGTTGAAGAGCAGGGCAATTCTCCTGATATTCTGCCAACATTTATCCATTACCCAACACTACCAAAAACTTGTTTATCACATTGATCTATATCACTGCAGTGATTTAACTTCAAAATCACTTCGTCGTCTATGAAGCATTTTGAAATGTATGGATAGCATGAAGGTGCTGCATAAACGCACATTTTTTTTTTGTGTTTATTACTGCAGTACTATAGCTTCACAGTTAGGCAATAAAGACTAACAGGTTCATGCTTGAGTTGTTTCAGGCACAACCCAGGATGTTAAACCAAGCCTGAACACAGACAGTGAATGATACTGCAGCTGAAACTATTTTTAAGTTTGAAGATTCTTCCCAGTAAAATATAACACTGGTTTAGGACAACGAGTAATCTTATGATATAAGTAGTGATTGAAGTGAAATTAGTTGGATCATTTCTGCTGGAAGAAAAAACTAGATTGTACCAATCTTTGGAAGAATAGACTAATGTATAATGGGCAATAACATATTTTCAAACACTGTTGATCTTCCCTTCAACATCAATAAGATACCATGCATAATTACACATCTAATAAGGTTTACCTGATTAATAACAAATTGATTTCAGTGTTTGGTGGATACTCTTCATATCGGACAATTATTCGAAATAAGAATGGCAGAAGAATATTACTAATGGAGATGACAATGGACGGAAGATATTCCATGAAGAATTCAGTGACAAAAGGCAATTCCTTGCTTTCACTCCCCTAGAAAGAAGAGTGCATGATTTTATAAATATAAAAATACTCACAATGACCCTCATATTCTTGGAGCCCCAATTTTCTGCCAGATGTGCTAGTCTGCCTGCCTTGGACCCTTATTCCAAATCCATGGACAGGGTTTTGTTCATACCTGGGGTCGGTCTTGTGCCGTTTATGGCCTTCCCTGAATGTCTGTTGCATCAGGGGAGGGGTGACCTTTTAGGCCAAAGATTGAAGATTTAAAAAAAATCAATTTTGCAGCAGTCACTTATCTAACTCTGCATTTGATTGTCACTGGAAAACTGCTATTGCGCCCCTACCGCCATATTGGTGCAGTAAGATTGACATAACCTTGGCACTAGTAAAGGTGGAGCTTGTATGATATGTCACTCCATCGGTTGCAGTGATGCCACACCAAAGCCAGTAAACACAAGAAGCAGCTGCCTCATCTCATCAGAATTTCATCATTAAAACCCTACCAAATTTATGGCTCAGTACCACCTTCCCAAACTTCAGGACCAATGATTTCTTCTCATTTATTTGGCTGAAAATCTGTTTATTATGCTGAGACATTGATAAATTGCCATTTGGTAAGTTTACAGAATTAATATTAAACTGTCCCATTTCCAGCATCTAATGGCTGTTTAATCCATAAATTAACTCAAAGTTTGAAAGGCTAAATACACAAATTCACAGCTTCTTTAGCTTTTAATTATGTTATCTAGGTTTCCAACTTTGATTTGTCATAAGTACCTTGATATCATTTTAGTAATTTCATTCATTCTTTTCAAAATATTGTTTCCTTAATCTTTACTTCTGAGAATAGACTACCTCCTCAATAACTCAACGTCTTTGCTGCCCTTTTCTGAATGTTTTCCAGCATCTGTGTATTTTTCAAAAAAGTTGGACTTTCATCCTATCAATGTGATAAACCCAATACTCTCTCCTTGACTTTGCACTATTGAACATTTGCTGAACTATTTGGCTGAAATTTATAATTGCGCTGCACATCACGGTGACGCACTCTGATCTCGGCAGTCTTCAGGTGCGGGTGCGCTGTCGCTGAGCCCCCATGATATTTTGCGCCGGGGCTCATTTAAATGGAGGGTGCAGAGCAGCCGCCCCTGATGACATAGAGGGTGCGGCCACTCCATCCCTGGCAACATTGTCTGGCGCCACCGCACAGGCGCTGGGGACATTTTGAAAGGGCTTCAAGCCCTTCAGGTAAATTTAAATGTTTAAAGGTCCCGCCCTCACTGATATTACAAATAACATTTTATTCAAACTTTACATCGCCTCTCCCCACCCCCCCCAACTTCCCCACCCACCCCCCGCAATGAGTTCTCAATAAATTAAATTACCTATACTGTCAGAAAAACAATTTTTTAAATGACAAACTTTAACCCCCCCACCTTCAGAACATTTGACCCTCAATCACTTCCCACCATCCCCACAACCAAACGGAGTTCCGAAGGTGTGAGAGTTCCGGCCTGTGGCCGGAATATTGGCATGGGTTGGCCGCCGGTACAAGGTAACTTGATTTCCATCTTATTAACTTAATTTTAATATTGAAATGAAGGCCTCGCCGCTGGCGGTAAAATGCGGTGCAGCTTTCTCGGCATTGGGAGTCGTGGTGGGCCTCTCCCGGAAGAATTTTCCAGGCCCCCAGCGCCACGATCCCCGACACCGGAGGCCTCATAAAATTCAGCCCATCGTAACCAGCTTTTTCAAGATAACCCTTAAAGTTTTTGATAACACTTTGTATTTTTAGATCCGACAAGCATCACCTTACCCTTCTTAGTATGGTTAACTCAGTAGAATGACGTGCTTATCATTTTACTAGGCTTGTAAACTGAATGTACAATGATGTGATATTATTTGATATTATGTGATATTATTAGCTTCATCCCAACGGTTGACAACATAAACCTTCCCATCAGCAACTATGATGGAATTTACAGCAAATAGTTTCTACCTCCCTGAAATTATAAATACCAGCTGCCATTCATTGAGTCAGTTGTAAATTTTTGCAGATGTCATATTTGTAACCTTTTTTCTCTAGAGGTGTCTTTTTCACACAACTTGATATAATCAAAAAACTTACAATTTAGCTTAGATTTTAGACAAAATTATTTATAAATATGTTGAACAGCAGAAATTCTAGGTGTGATGTTTAGGTTAGTTGTTTCTTTCTCTGCAATTTAACTAGAATTACTAGATCACTATTCTTGGGTACCTGGCCTATCCAAAATACAGCTTCATTTTATTCCATGACTTTTGATTTGGCCATAATTACTTTGTATGAAAACATATCAAATGCTTTTGGAAAGACAAGCTGTATTATGTAAAGGTGATCAATAAAAAAAAACTGCAGCCCTCTAATTCCAAGGATAATGCTTCTAATCTTTTTAATTGAAATAATATTACCTGTGTTTTTAAATTCCTGATACCACTCCTACGTTTTTGTTTTAAATTAATTATTGTGAAGTAGGCATTGCTGACAAATCCTGCACTCATTGCCCATCCCTGGTTGTCCCTGAGAAGGTGATGGTGGACCTCCTAGCAGTTGCGTGGCCATTTCTTTTTGTTTGATTCATTCATGGGATGTCAGCGTTGTTCGTTAGGCCAGAAATTATTGCCCATCCCAAATTGCCCTTGAGATGGTGCTGGTGAGCTGCCTTCTTGAACCGCTGCAGTCCTTGGAGGGCAGTCAAGCACGTGGGACTGGAGTCATAGAGATTGGACCGGATAAGAACGGCAGGTTTCCTTCCCTGAAGGATATTAGTGAACCGACAAATACAACAATCCAACAGCTTTTTGGTCATTTTAAATGGTGCCAGCTTTTTATTTCCAGGTTTTTAAACAGAATTAAAATTCTCAAACAACCATGATGGGATTCAAACTCATGTTTTTTAGGATTATTAGTCTCAGCCTTCAGCATCCGGTAAAACCTCCAGTAAAAAAGTACTATACTATCATACCCATAACCTATGAGCAATTACGCCACAGTTCCTTTAATTTCCACTCTCATTTTTGAAGTATCAAGTACATTGTTTCTGGTCTCATGGTAGATTTTTCAAGAACTTTCATTCTTTAATGAACAATTTTTTGTTTAATTTCTGAAACTGGGGAGAAAATAGGGTGAGTATTTTGAAAAACAAATAAGTTAAAAGAGGATTAGATTTTGCTGCCTTCAAGAAAAAAATATTTTTACATTTTTCATATTTATCCCAAACAATACACTATAACTATAATACAATCACTATTAAATCCAATAAAGAATTCAGGAGAAACGTCTTTACCCAGAGAATGGTTAAAATGTATAACTTGCTACCACGTGAAGTAGCTGATGCGAATGGCATAGGCGCATTTAAGGGTTAGATGAAGTAGGATGGGAGGAGGCTTGTGTGAAGCATAAACACTGCCTTGCATCAGTTGGCTTGTAGAGCTTGTTTCCATGCTGTAATTTCTATATAATTTTATGTCTTTAATATAGTCATTCGAAGCTCTAACTTGAACAACTGTGTCTATGCACTGACCTTCTGCTGGAAATGTTGAGATGATGTAGTTGCTTGGTAAATGCAGTAAAAAGCTCCAGTCAATAAAATCATAATGAACAAATTGAGCACAAAACGGATGCAGTAGAGGAACACTTTCTCCTTTGTGCTCCGTTCTGCTTTTCTCTTCCTGCACATTTGTTCTTCTAAATCAATCTAGTTAAAAAGAAAAACACAAACCATTAATCAGGAAACCAGCCTCGAATCAGATCTTCAATTTCATTCAGTCCAGCTCAATGCCAATTTATTTTCAACTGATTCCTAAACCTCGAATGTGTTACTTGGTAATCAGCACAATAATTGTCATTTTGGATTCTGATTTTTGAAAATAACCTGCAGTGAAGTCTTCAAGAAATTGAAAGTCACATTCAATCAAGCCAACTAAGATGAAACGATAGCCTAATCCACTCAGGCCAAGTTTAACTGGGTTTCGCATTTTGTTCCAGGACCACATTTTCTCCAAACTGCAATTTTTGTTGAGAAATGCTAATTTTATCAGTGAATTATTTGTTTGCAAGCAGGTCTAATTATGCTAAACCTTTATACATCCCTGGTTCAGCCCCAGCTGGAGTATTGTGTCCAATTCTGAGTAATGCACTTTAGGAATGATGTGAAGTCTTTAGAAAGAGTGCAGAAAAGATTTACGAGAATGTTTCCAGGGTTGAGGAATTTCAATTTTGAGGGCAGATTGGAGAGGCTGGGAATCTTCTCCTTAGGAGAAGGTTGAGAGGAGATTTGATAGAGGTGTTCAAAATCACGAGGGGGCTGGACAGAGTAGATAGAGAGAACCCCTTTGCTGTCGGGGTCAAGAACCTGAGGACACAGATTTAAGGAGATTGGCAAAAGAACCAAAGGCAACATGAGAAAACATTATTTTATGCAATGAGCAGTTTGGATCTGGAATGCACTGCCTGAGAGGGTGGTGAAAGCAGACTCAACTGTAGCTTTCAAAAGGAAATTGGACAAACCTCTCAAGATAAAAAAAAAAATTGCAGGGATAGGGGGGAAGTGGTGGGGAAGTGGGACTAGCTGAATTGCTATTGTAGTGAGCTGGCATGGACTAGATGAGCCAAATGCCGCCTTCTGTGCTGTAACCATTCTATGATTCTAACAAATTTAATGCTACTAGGAACAATCTTGATTAATGTACAGTCCCTATCACTGATAGGTGGCACAAGCCATTGAAACAATATGAATGAGTTGGTATTTCACTAAATATTTAGGTCACACTTTGTGACGTTGTTGCTGGGCTGGATATAGGCCATTGTTTATGATGTGAACTGTTTCTTTTTGTAGCTTATGATTCAACACATAAAACCTGGAAAAATAAATCATAGTGGAATCACTGTTCAGGCTTATGAAGTACTATAAAATCTACACTCTTTTCTTCCGAATAAACTTGTACTTCAACTGCAGCCTGGCAAGAATGCTTGATGCTTCCCAATGGTTCAGTCCCTGGTCTTTCCCGTATCCTTCAGACCAACAAATATCAAATCTTGCCCATTAAGAGTGGAGAAGTTCACAAACTATAATAAGTAATGTTGCTGTTTTTATCCAGATCAATCTCAGGTTTGCCAATGAATAAAATTCAGTCATGACATTTTTCAACTGATGGGAATATTACAAATAGGTATATTTTATCAATCTCATATTGAGAAACCATATACTGCAGAATCTCTGTAACAGTACCATTAGAAACTGAATATAAAGAGCCCAGTTTAGAAGCAATAAGCATAGTTTCTGAACTAAAGAACCACATGAGAGGTCCTGTTACAGTACTTCAGAGCGCTATTTTGAAGCACCATTGCAGTAAGTCTACATGTTGAGTTATAATACCTTAAGTTCATTTACAATGCTGCGTTGTTTAAGTGTGGCCATCATGGTTTCCTTGATACAAAAGTTCCAAAGAGCGAAGATCTTGGCACTGTGTCTAGTGCTGTAATTCTTCTCATGCATGAATTCCTGTTTAAATCCACTCACTATCCTGGAGGGAAGAGAAAGCTTTGAGATTTTTGAGGGTGCACCTCTTTTCCCAATAAACCATATGCTTAACCTCAAGACTGCCAGTTTCAACCACATTGATCTTCACTGTTTTCTCTTCGAGTGTTACATCTTCTATACTTCTTCCTCATTGTATTTAGCAATTATTTTGAAAAATAAATACCAAAAAAGGTTTCAACTGGCAAAGAGCATCAAAAGAAATGACAGCACACCTTGTGTGATCATTTTCAGATGTAAATTTATTGAGAATTCAACGAGATTGTGACAATAACAAAGTCTTTGCATCACATCTGCAGCATTACACTGACTGCACCAAATGCCCACCTTGGGTTGTTCCCAGAAATAAAGAGAACAGTCCAGTATATCATTGGTTTATTCCACACCCCTAATTTATATTTTACCTGGTGTCCATTCTTAAAAATTATGCCTCTGAAGTACCTGGAGACATTTTGAAATATTAGAGGTGAACATAGGAACGTAGAAGGAGTAGCTGTAAAATGCAAGCTGTTGTTGTATGTTATGACTGTCTACACTGTGAGAAGTGCTGCAGCAAGATCAGAAACTTTTCAAACAACATCAACAACTTTTGTTTGTAATCCAATTTGGTTTGCAGCAAAGTATAAATGTTATTTCTTGTCCCTCTATTTTTTGCAATGTTTAATTCCCTTTAAACTCCATGTTCATGTCAGAATATATAGGTTTCTTTCCCTGCAATTCTCTGACTTCAGCTGCTCATGTTGCAGCGAAGAACCATTGCTATCATTAGTGTTCATCTCTTGTGTACTCAATCATTAGCGGCCTTATTGCATGAATTGCTATCTTGTAAAGATCTAATATATTATGCGAAGGAGATGAATTTGAAGCATGGTCTTGGGTTTGTATGTAAATTTATGACTTTAACACTTGGGCATGCACACGTACCTGAAGGGCAGAAACTGTACGATATTATTGGAAAAATCTCAAATGAGTCGGTGCAGGTGATGTTGTGTTGCTCACATGGGGGTTGAATACCTGTGGAGGTTGAATATCTGTGGAGGTTCTCCCGATCAGCAGCCATAACTTTAGTGGAAGGTCTGCAGAAACCCTGAAGAAATGGTGTTGTTTGCACCATATTCCTATGGTTTCCATGGACCTTCTGTTGGAGTGACAGAGGACAATGAGGTAAATACCTACAGAAATTCACCTCCCCTACGTTTTAGCGCAATCACTGTCCCCCACGCCCCCCCCCCCCCCCACCCCACACTCAGTCTCTCATTGTATGTTCAACACTGTGATGTGATGTCTTCCCAAAGCATAGCATGCATATTCACCTTGCAGCAATATGCATGTCAAAAAATGTAGCACTACCAAATCCACTCAGAACTGCGAACACATCTATAATACATCCATGACCACTTGTCATCAGCACTCTGGCTTCTATAACATGATTACAGTAAACATGAGAACAACTTTTAAGAGTTTTTATAAATAGATCAAATTAAATTGTGACATTACTCAGTCCCAGCACTTGAACTTGTTGCTAGCTTCAATGAATGTCCTCTTTCCTATGTCAATTGATTGATTCATTTTCAGTAATTTAACTACTTGTATGCTAAAGAAGTTCACTACTTAGATGATGTTCATGTGAACTGGTGCAAAATATAGATCACGTACAAATGACAAAAGAAATTCTCCTGCTCTTGTTTCCGCTTTAGAAAACTCCTTTGACTTACAAAGTTCTGTTCTTTCTAAAAGATTTTCAATTGTCTTTCTCCCTTTACTGCACAGAAAGCATATCATTGAATCAATGTTCTCAGTTCGTTCTCACCTAGGTTTCCATTAACTTTATATTTGCTCCTGTTGACTATGCAGCCTGGAGGAAGAATTCTACTCCTACCTTTACAAGTACAGGATGGCCATCCGAACTAACAAAACAGACAAAGGACAACTCACCTTTTCTCCACATCCTCATTTGATTTATGTTTTCCTGACGATAGGTTTTATCTCATTTCATGGACTCTTGATATTCAGTGTTTGTATCAACAGTAATGAAATTAAAGTGAGGAAAATACAAAGGGCAGTGGAAGTTCTAACCTTTTTACAATCCAGCAAAGGCAAAGTAGGAAGTAGAGGATCATAGTCAGCAGGTAGGCCAATGGGAAATTATAGATAAATTTCTGGTATATACCAAATTTATAATATCCATAGAACATATAGGAAGCTTCCATGAATCCCTGTAAAAAAAAAGAATATCAATATTACAGAAGGAACTATTTAAAGATTTTAAACATAACTTTAAAAGTTAACAGCCCGTGTTGATTCCACTATAAATTTGCACTTTTAGTTACTGCACCATTGTGACTCTAATGACAACTTACTTGATAATTGTCCTGCAAGTTCTGATTGAGCCTCAACTTTCTTCAGTTTAGCACTGGAAAGACCTAAACCACACAGTTCACCCCAATCATAGAAACTGCATCAGTGCACCCCCCTGCACCCTGCCCCCCAATTTCCATGCACCTTCCCAGCTGCTCATCCAACATCCTATCCATCACCAGGATCACCTAATCCCCATCTGCATTCATTGCCCTCTCTCTCCCTGCTACCTTTACATCATTGCAGAGGCCATTATCCATGCTTTGGAACTCAATTTCTGCAAAGCTCACTTTTTGATATCCAATTGCAAAAACTCCACTTTGTGCAAAACTTCACTGTTCATATCTTATCCCTTATTGAGTCACATTCACTACCATCCTCGAAAATCGAAAACCTTCACTGGATCCTCAGTAGCATCCCCCCCACCACCCCCCCCCCCCCCACCACCCCCCCCCCCCCCACCCCCCCACCCCCCCACCCCCCACCACCCCCCACCACCCCAGCACAAGGAATTTCAAATCTTTTCATCCCCATTTAAAATGCCAACATGGCCTCATCCTTCCACACCACTGCAACCTCTTTCAGTCAATATCCCAGATGGCACCTTCTCCACTCTCCTCTGTGCAACAACTCCCCTCCCTCACAACTTTCCACCACTGGCAAATGCCTTCACCCATTGTGAGCTGCAATGGAACTCTCTTCTCAAACCCTTTCTGCCCTTTCCAAAGCCTCCTCAAAATATATCTGGGCCTTTGGTCACTTTGCCTATCTCTTCTCCCAACTCCAGTTCAGAATCCATTCCCTCCTTTGTGAAGTGCCTTGGGCACTGAACTATGCTAAAAACACTATATGATGTTGGTACATCACTGAACCTTCTGGATTTTTAGTTGTGTATAACATTGTTCATTAAGAATATTCATTAAATATTTTGATGAAAGTCAATTCAAAATAAAATTTCCTGGAAATAAATTTTGAACCTTTCAAAAGTCATGCAAATGCTTAGTGGAGTAAAATGTAGTTAAAAAGTGATAATTCTTTAAAAGTATAAAACAAGTATACTTGCCTGAATCAGTTAAAGGAACCAAACGGCCAATGCCAGACAGTGCAAAAGGCTTTAAATAAGTGATCTTTAATTCTTGTGACTAATTTACAGGCTGAAGTTAGTAACTGACAATGGTGGGCCTACCAGGCTACATTAATCTATCTCTCTGCCTCGGAGTGTCTCTAGCTCTGGTTTGCTATAATACTTCATTGTGAATGGTACAATGGCCCTCACACAGAAAGAATCAAATTAACAGCAGCATAATGTTCTCTATTTAAAAGGAATTGGTGTCATTCAACTCTCAAGAACTGCTATGGCAGAGCTCGGAGACCAGGCCTCCTGCCCCTCTCAGCCATAGGCTAACATATGCACGCATACACATAGGTACATGTTAAATTCAACTTTAAAGGATGGCACCAGGTAACTTTTCATACACATTAATTGCAGCTAAATAGTTTAGGCTTCTTCAAAAGGTCTCTCCACTAAAATTCAATACAGGTTGCCTGAATCCAGAATTGTGTGACCCTACCTTCACCACCCTCTAAATTTGATATGTTGGAACTCACGACTACTATGCCAGAATTTGGTATTGTCTTTGACTGCAATTCCACATGCAGCGAGTTACCCATCTGACCTGTGATATTATCTCCAGTAATTGGTTGAAATCAGTGTAGGTTGAAGCCTAGTAGCTGGTAGTTTATCTGCTGTCTTGACTGAGGAGAGTGAGATGAGGCATTCAAGGTACAGTTATTTTAGTGAGAATAGAATTAAGCATATAGCAATTACAAGTGTGGTGAAAGAAGTTGTGTCCATTTACTGTTGGTGCCGTTAAACCTAATTAATTAAATAAAACACAGATCAGCTCAATGATGCCATCTTGTGGAGAAATGGTACCTTTGTCACAATGTTACTATTTTATGTTGGCGACAATAACATTAAATCTATGTTGTTATGCAATTTCCTTAAACTATCTTTCAATACATTTTTCAAAAATTATGATTTCGCAGCTCTCGCAGCAGTTGGTAGCAGCCAGGCTGGTAAGCCATAAGGAAAAATAGATTATTTTGCCTTTATTAGTTTGATATTTTTTTATTTGAATTCTTTTTCAGCATTTTGCACACGCTGATATTTTTTTTTCTATTTGTAAGCCTGATTGTCCTTTGTGATTTTAAGAGATAATTTTGCATGGCTGTACCTCTGTTAAAGATGCATGTCATAGCAGTTGCCAATGGAGAACCCACATACATTCCTCAGAAACCATCAAAAGGCTGAAAATTTCAGAGAAAAATACATGGTTCACTACAGACTAGTTCCAGCCTCTTAATTAATTCTGTGTACCAAATCAATCAGGTCTTCCATTATTCTGTCACTCTACCTCCCCAACTGTAAATACTAAACAGCTTTTCAATTAGGAGAGCCAGCTCAAACTAATTGACTAAATTACCGTATACATAGCCACACAGAGATTTTAGGGGTGATTTCTCACAGGCCTCAATTCAAAAAACTGTTGCTGAGACCAAAAGGCATTAATCACAGCTTCCGAGGCAGACTTTTGTGGGCACTGCACAAACATGATGTTGTGGATTTAGGGATTGTGTGGTCATACTGTCATTTTGCAGGGGCTGTTCAACATTAGTTCTCTTCTGTATATATGGTAAACCTCCTGTGCATGATCAAATTACATGCATTTATTCTTTTCTAGGGGTAAATTGCCCAGTTGTTACTTTGCTTGACCAACTGTAGAGGTCATGATTTTCAGCACCATTGTAGCTCATTTTGAATTCACCACTTGGGAACTACTCGTCCAGGATTAAATAATCTGTGATGCCTGGAGTATTTAATTTTAATCACAGTTTTAATTTAAATAATAACTTACTGTTCCAGAGACCAGATCCAAGATATACTTATAAACAAGAACCAAGCCCCCAGGATGTGGATCGTACTTGTAGCATTCAGGTGCTGTAAAGGTAACTGGAAACACAGATTATTAATGATGTGTTTGCATCTAGTTTTACTGTATAGTCCTCAGTATCTTACTTGACTACTGTATAATGGCCGGAACTTGTGACAGACCGCAATTTTAAAAGGCCAACGGCAGCCATGACTGGGCTTGCCATTACCTTTGAAAACGGAGCAGCTGGGGGAGCAGAGGGCCAGCGGTAACCTTGATGGCTGCAGGCAGGGGTCTGCCAGGGTACAGTGAGGCCTCATGTCATTGTGGATAAGAGCATAAACATTAGAGACTAAGTGTCTGGTTAGGCATAGTCTCCTACGGAACTAACACTCTATCACTTGCAAGTAGCTGACTCATGGCCCATACACCAACATTGTGGGTATCCCCTTCTTCCCCTTTGCAGCCCATCTTTCTGCTCCACTGGCCTCCTCCTGACCAGGAGGGTTCATCTGCTGATGCTCCTCCTCACTACCCTGTCCAATGTCAGAGTAGCCTGCTCCCATCTCAACTCCCTCTCCTGCTGCTCATTGGTTTACCAGGGGTTCCTCAAACCACCTCTGATGCCCAAATGATGCCAGCACCCTCACGTCCCTCTCCAGAGTCCAAACACTCACTCCTCACAAAGGCAAGCCTCGCAGCACCAGCAATGGCAACTGTGTCACTGCATGAGCAACTGAGTTTAAATCTTCTGCTCTATACAACTTTTGCACACTGCAGTTAAGAGTACCCGTGGCTCCCTGCTGACACCTTCTAAGTGTGTGATTTTCTGGGCCTGCTCGCACCTGAACTCACCCCCACAAGCGATTGAAAAATTCAGCCCTAAAGGTGTGTTTAGCACCAATGCTAACTTGTAATGTAAACTGAGCAGCAGGCCTGAACCTAGCTGGGAGAGAAGCAGTGTGACAGCCCTGGAAGTGTGAGGGTAGTTTTACACCCATGGGTTTGACACAGCATGCGAGCTCCCTTAGAGCCCCTGGACATTTAGGGCATAATGCACATAAAGCTATGCACAATTAGTTAAACATCAAGGTAATGCAGATACTGCTATCCTGTTGCTGAAATGTTTAGAATGTAACAGCTGGGTGAGGAAATCTATGGATGTCCATAACTAAACAGGTGCAGAGTTTCCTTCTTTGCTGAAGAACTGGCATTCCAGCCAAGTGCTGTAAATAACATGCTGTATGGTCCAAATCCACCAGCAATTGGCTAAATGAGATACTGCTCAGTTTGTTACTGGCAGTGACCACGTAAATGGGGTTTGCCCAGTCTGAGACTAGTAGTGATAGTGTAAATGGGGTACTGCCCAATGTCAGACTAGCAGTGACAGTGTAAATGGGGTTTGCCCAATGTGAGGCCAACAGTGACAGTATAAATGGGGTTTGGCCAATGTGTGACTGGCAGTGACAGTATAAATGGGGTACTGCCCAGTCTGACACTGGTACCTGCAGTGTACATGAAGATTCATGGAATATAACTTTTGATATACATGACCTACCATTTCCTGTGTTAAAACCTAGAGAGCAAACTGAAGGGTTTTGGGTAGCGTGCATTAGGTTGCGGGAAATCTCTGACTAACCCATTGATACCCCACTACAATTTCTTCAAGATGATCTCTGGTTCTAGCTGACAAACAGGGCAATCAAAGATAGCAGTAACAAGGACAGAAGTCTCACAATGTTTCCCTTTTAAATTGAAACAAAACAAATAGAAACTACAGAGACATTTTAAATAAAATTAGCACCTTGGGAATTAGCTTGATCGAGAACAAAGTTCAAGACAACACAATGAAGGAGCAAAGGGGTGGGTGGGGGGGGGGGCCTTCAATCCAGGAAGAGACTCTCCAATATTCTTGTAAATAAGAACTCATCCACAACAAATACTGCCCACTAATGGGCTGTTAAACAAAACAGTATGAGGATAATTCCCTGAATATGCTGAATGCTGGCTATAATGTGCACTCACCTCTGCACTGATAGTTAAATAGCTGGATAATAGCTCATATATCTAAAGAATCAATTAATTTATCCTGTCAATTTAACTGGTTAAACCAGTTTTGCATTTAAACTGGAGCATGCACAAACTCTTGACATACTCACTGTTCCTCAGGTGCTCCGTGTCTGACTGATTGAGTTTCATCATGTTGATATAGATGGACGGCAGAAGCACAAAACCGCCAACCAAAAGAAAGGCAGAAAGATTCAGGAAAACCAGAAAGCGCAGAAAGGTGAAGTATGACTGGATTCCAGTGCCATATCGACCTATTCCACAACACAACACAACACAACACAAAGCAGCGAATTTATACATGATTCCAGTCAAAACACAGCCTCTAAATATTAAAATAGTTCAATCTGTGTAGTATATGTGACCCAATTATTATTTCATTCAAGGAAACACTCCAATATGACAATGTACTTTCCATTACTCCCACAGTACAGAAATCCTGATGGATACACATATCTATCCATTATATTCATCATTTGCCACTGAATGATGCTGAATATCATAATTTTATGAAATACCAAAGCGAGTAGAAAGTCTATACTTTTAGACAATTTGTATAAATATAGAGTATCCAAACTATAGCTGACGGACCATATATAGCCTGCAAATTCCATCAATCCAGTCCATAAAACACAGTTCTGTTTGCTCTTACATTTCTTGCTTGATGGTTTATCCTGTTTGAATTTCATCAGCCTGGAGGTTTGCCTAGGACTGGATACCCCTCGAATCTAACACTATTATCTGTTGCTATCCACAGCTTAACATTGATGAAAATGATTGTTAATATTCTGTAAGAAAATGCTATATGTAGCCTGTGGCACCTAAGCTGTGCACAATGACAAAAAACTCAGACACTCCTGATTTTGGTAACAAAATGGCAAATTTGATTAGAAAGAACATGCTTATGATTCAAGTCCAACCAGCACAGAAAGTCATCCTACATGTGCCTTTGTAAGATATTGTATTATGCTAAGGGAAATCTGTGAATAGAATCATTGTAAAATGGAAAATGCCAACATTACAGTGAACAAGTAATACTCCTGCTTGAGTTCGTTACACAAACAAATTGGCAGCCCAAAAATCTGAGGGGGAGCATCCTGGCGGTAGTGTTGACAAGTGTCTACCTGGGATCTTTGCTGCTGACCCCACTGTTTGGTGGACACACACAGGCCACTGGAGAAGCATTTAACATTCCCACCCAGTGAAGAGCTGGGAAAGTGGTTTGTTGGCAGATGGTTTCACCACCTCATCCTGACCCTCCCCACCCAGAAATATCTTTAAGGTCCCCCCTTTGTAAAGAGTTGCCTTTAGTTTGTTTCTTTAAATAGCTCGTCCAGTTCTTCTTCAGCTCACCTAGGTTGGCTGCACTTCCATCGGTTAGTAGAATGGTACGCCTGGTCACACTCAGTGTTTCTCTGCTACTCCTACACTAGATTTTCTCTGAGAACCAGGAATGTCAGAACTTCCAAAATCGGGTGTCCCTGTCCTACCCATGGCCTCTTTTGCATTGTTGGCCTTTTTGGGGCAGGGTAAGTTCTGCTCCCAACAGGCCTCCCCGATGGCTTTAACTGGGTCCCAGCTTAATCTCCAGTCCTTCCAGAATTTCCTGTCCAAAGTTACAGTGAGTGTGCCAGATGGGCTGTGGATTTTCAATTCCTGCCAAGTATTACTTTGGTAACAAACAATGAATATTGTCTTCTCAATATCTTTGAAATTGACCATGAATTTGACAATAAGGACATTCTAGCTTCTCAATAAATTTAAAGCCTTAAAATGCTCCCTGGGTATGGTGGATAATCTCTGTATAAACAATCTAAACCTTTCAGTAAAACTACTGCACAGCAATTAATATCCCTTAAAAACAGATTATCTAGTCATTCTCTCATTGTTGTTTATAGGGCCTTGCACAAATTGGTTACTGCTTTGCCCTACATTACAAACAGTTAGTACACATCAAAAAATATTTCCTTGGCTGTCAGATGCTTTGGAACATTCTGAGGTCCTGAAAGACACTATAAAAACGAGAGGCCTTTCCTCCTTTCCTTCACTCACTCCTTTGCTCTTCATCCATAGTTTTCTGCTATCTCTTATTTTCTGTATCAAACATTTGAAACCTTTAATAAAGTGGCAACCCCTTGGCAACTAGTATTCACTGCATGAATCACCTTGATGAGCTCCAAGCCTTGTGATCACTTGCAGATGTCTGTTATTCTGCATTTTGTCCCCAATTTTTTTTCTTGTTAACTTATTACAAAAGAAAATTTTTAAAAATCCTACTCTCCAACAATTTGCTCAGGTGCTTCAGCTGAATTACAGTGATGTTTACTTTCACTAAAATCTACCTCCATCTCCTCCCAATGAAAACACCTTCTGAAGGCTGCTTTCACATAAGCATTAAACACTTTGATGTTGCCTGTGCTATGAATGCGATCCCACACTAAAGAAGTCACTCGAACCTTCTATCTCATTCAGAGGACTCTTCCACAGTTCGAACCAGGATACGGCATGTGCCACTTCCTCCTTTAACCTCTTCAGTGATGTCTGCTGGCTTTGCTTCCATATCTCCCAGCTGGAGAGAGATCCAGTATCACACTCTCTCTTCTCTCTGTGGAAAAGTAAATGCTATGAACAAAGAACCAGATCAGTTACTTACTGATCCACCTTTGAGAGTACATGGACATGAACTTTTGGACTGGCATTCCATATTGATGATATAGAATTCATTGCAGTGGATTATAATGGACCAAACACATCAAGAATGGGAAGTCAGTCATAAGACATATTTAAATTGTATGTTTTTGAATGGGTTGCATTATAGAGAGGCACCTTACTTACCTCAGCACAGAGAATATTGATGTGGGTTGCCAAATGTCAAGGCTATGGGGCCCCAAAGGGTGAGCTGGTTATCTGATATATCTTCTCCTCAAGATCCCATTAGTAATCCAGACTGTACTCAGGAGTACTGAAAACTTGCATGGTTAATTTGAGGTTTATGTATCAGATTACGAAGTCTGGTAGAGGAGCTGACTCAGTTCCTGTCTTCCATCATTAGAGATATCACCTTAAAGCCTGTTTCAAGATACGCTACTTACCTCCCCCACCCAAGAGATAGTTGCTAGTTATTCATTAGATAATAGGAAAACATGGATTTTAGCCTTGGCTTGGTGTACACCAGGTACCAGGAATCATCTTATGAGCAGCAACACAACTCACTATTAAATGTGTGAGTGCATGTCTACCTCCTGACCATAGCATGGGCACACATTAACTGGACCCAGCCATATAAAGACTGTAACTACAAGAGCAGGTCAGAGGCTGGAAATTCTGGGATGAGTAACTCACCTCCTGACTCCCCAAAGCCTGTCCACCATCTACAAGGCACAAGTCAGGAGAGTGATGGAATACTCTCCACTAGCCTGGGTTAGTGCGGCTCAAACACTCAAGAAGTTCAACACCATCCAGGACAAAGCAGCTTGATAGGTACCCCATCCACCACCGGCGCACAATGGCAGCAGTGTGTACCATATACAAAATGCACTGCAGCAATTCACCAAGACTCGTTCGACAGCACCTTCCAAACCCGCAATCATTACCACTCAGACGGACAAGGACAGTAGACACATGGGAACACCACCATTTGCAAGTTCCCCTGCAAGCCACACACCATCCTGACTTGGAACTATAATCGCCGTTCCTTCACTGTCACTGGGTCAAAATCCTGGAACTCCCTTCCTAACAGCACTGTGGGTATACCTACCCCACATGGACTGGCGCAGTTCAAGAAGGCAGCTTACCAGCACCATCTGAAGGGCAATTAGGGATGGGCAATAAATGCTGGCCTATCCAGTGGCACTCATCCCATGAACAAATAAAAAAAAAAGAACCATACCCTATTAATGGTTCAATGGGTCAGAGATGCAGAAGTTCATGTCAGCCTGAGTGACCCTGAATATATGAGCATGTGTTCTCATCCAGGTCACCCCTTCCAGCAGCTGTCATCCCTAGTTGGGGAAACAGGAACACATCAGGGAGAGGACAATCAGGCATAGGAAAACAAGGAACTCACTGGAAGGAGAGGGACATAGGGAAGAGAGAAGAGATCATGGATGGTTAGGGTAAAGGAACACTCAGAGCAAAAGCATTCACATGGTTAGGGATCTTTTGATAGTAGCATGTGTATTGGCATCTTCTGAATAATCCTAGAATTTTTAAAGCCTTATTTAGCTACTTCTTACTATAGACAAATGTTGTGGAAATAGCATCCAAATCAAAATAAGTTTCACATAAAATGGCAAGACAGAACATCTGGCTATATTTCACCAAACTTACTAAATATAAATATAAGGTACTACTGTAAAGGGACAGAACTGACCTCACTTTCTTTTTCTCCGCCAAATTGATAGGAAGCTCTCTCAGGGGTCGCTTGCTATCCTCAAATAGCTGCAGCTCCATGTATGTGTGCTGTAAATTCGAAATCTCATTTCTTGAGCTCCTCATTGAAGGAATCTGTTCATTTTTGGAAGACAGGCATTTTGTTCTTCTCACTGTCTTGTAACTTGGCAGTTCCCAGAAAATGCTGGTTTGATAGTAGGGTTGCAGAGAAATATTTGACAATGAGCTCCGATCTGTTAGGAAAGAGCAAATACCTAAACGTCTGTCAAGTAACAACCCGGGAAAATCTTTATCACTTTAAACCGGTCTGTTCAGTAATTATTAGTATTAACTTGATAATATATATTAAGAAATGATCCACTAACTGCAAATCCCTGGTATACAATCTATTCAACAACAACTTGCATTTATACCGCAGTTAAAACCATCCCAGGGCATCTCACAGGAACACTGTCAGACCAAAATTGACACTGGGTCACATAAGGACAAATGACCGAAAACTTGGTCAAAGAGGTAGGTTTTATTTTATTTTATTTAGCGATACAGCACTGAAACAGGCCCTTCGGCCCACCGGGTCTGTGCCAACCAAGAACCACCCATTTATACTAACCCTACAGTAATCCCATATTCCCTACCACCTACCGACATTAGGGGCAATTTACAATGGCCAATTTACCTATCACCTGCAAGTCTTTGGCGGTGGGAGGAAACCGGAGCACCCGGCGAAAACCCACGCGGTCATAGGGAGAACTTGCAAACTCCATACAGGCAGTACCCAGAATTGAACCTGGGTCCCTGGAGCTGTGAGGCTGCGGTGCTAACCACTGCGCCACTGTGCCGCCCTTAAAGAGCAATTTAAAAGAGGAGCGAAAATTAGAGAGACAGAGAGGTTTGAGGAGGGATTTCAGAGTTTAGGGCTGAGGCAGCTGAAGGCAAATCCATCAAGGGTGGTGTAATGAAAATCACGGTTTCACAAGAGGCCAGAATTGGAAGAACACAGGGATCTCAGAGGGTTGCAGGGCTGGAGGAAGCTACAAAGATAGGGAGAGGCTAGACCATAGAGGGGATTGAACACAAGGATGAGGTGATGCCGGACCGGGAGCTTATGCAGGTCAGCAAGCTGAGGGATGATAGGTGAATGGGACTTAGTGAATGTTAGGATATGGGCTGCAAAGTTTTGGATGAGCTCAGGTTTCTGGAGGGAGGAAAGTGGAGGGTGGATAGTTCCGGAAAACTATCTTTCTACATAACAAAATTAGTTGTGTCAGTATGAACGTAGGGTTCCAGTTTGCTTTCTGATTGGTCTGTGCTAAACCCATGGCATTATAAGTCACATGGTTAGCAAGTTCCATATCATAACCTGTTCAGATATCCATAACAAACAGAGAAATTAGTCATTACATACTAAATTAAAGGTACATATGTTGTACCAACTCTAACCATATAAAAAGTAGCAACTGAAATATTAAGCCAATAAGTTGAAGCAACTGTAAACATTTAAAGGTTCCAGTCGTAATCAAAATTTCAAATAAGTTTAAGTCTCGAGTCTGGTCAAACCCTGGCTCCTGGACAAGCCTGGGATTTAATTTGTGGGCAAGGGTTTTTAAACTTTAGAAGCTCAGTAGGATTATATTACTATAAATAAAAACAAGAAATGCTGGAATCACTCAGCAGGTCTGGCAGCATCTGTGGAAAGAGAAGCAGAGTTAACGTTTCGGGTCAGTGACCCTTCTTCGGAACTGACAAATTTTAGAAAAGTCACAGGTTATAAGCAAGTGAGGTGGGGGTGGGGCAAGAGATAACAAAGGAGGTCTAGATTGGACCAGGCCACATAGCTGACCAAAAGGTCACGGAGCAAAGGCAAACAATATATTAATGGTGTGTTGAAAGACAAAGCATTAGTACAGATTAGGTGTAAATACACTGAATATTGAACAGCAGCAAGTGCAAACCTGAAAAAAAAGCAGTGGGTAAGCAAACTGAACAAACTAAGATGAAATGAAATAAATGCAAAAAAAAGATTGTAAAAAATGTAAAAAAGAATGTTAAAAATAAGGAAGAAAAAATAACTAAAAATGAAAGTAAAATGGGGGGCTGTCATGCTCTGAAATTATTGAACTCAATGTTCAGTCCGGCAGGCTGTAGTGTGCCTAATCGGTAAATGAGATGCTGTTCCTTGAGCTTGTGTTGATGTTCACTGGAACACTGCAGCAATCCCAGGACAGAGATGTGAGCATGAGAGCAGGGGGGAGTGTTGAAATGGCAAGCAACCGGAAGCTCAGGGTCCTGCTTGCGGACTGAGCAGAGATGTTCCGCAAAGCGGTCACCCAGTCTGTGCTTAGTCTCCCCAATGTAGAGGAGACCACACTGTGAGCAGCGAATACAGTATACTACATTGAAAGAAGTACAAGTAAATCGCTGCTTCACCTGAAAGGAGTGTTTGGGGCCTGGGATAGTGAGAAGAGAGGAGGTAAATGGGCAGGTATTACACCTCCTGCGATTGCAGGGAAAGGTGCCCTGGGACGGGGACGAGGTGGTGGGGGTAATGGAGGAGTGGACGAGGGTGTCGCGGAGGGAACGATCCCTTCGGAATGCTGACAGGGGAAGGGAGGGGAAGATGCGACTGGTAGTGGCGTCACGCTGGAGGTGGCGGAAATGGCGGAGGATGATCCTTTGGATATGGAGGCTGGTGGGGTGAAAAGTGAGGACAAGGGGAACCCTGTCACGGTTCTGGGAGGGAGGGGAAGGGGTGAGGGTAGATGTGCGGGGAATGGGTCGGACACGGTTGACGGCCCTGTCATATTACTGTTATATTACTGTTATATTACTGTTTTGTCACTTGCTTAAAGATGTCTGTCGTTACATACACCAAGCCATTTATTTTCCACTGGACCACTGCTGAAAAATAAATTTGTACTTGTCGTATGATGTCGTATACATTTAGGACTTGGAGTATGCCAGCTTTATTACACTCTCCACAACACCAAACTATTTTAACCAACAACTGCACTCAATGCCCCATGAAGAAAAATCAGAACTAAGATTAAACCCATTCCCCTGTTCACTGTTCCAAAATCTTAAATAGTTGGCCATGAATTTAAGGCTGTAATTAAATCTCACGGCTGGCTGTAGTCTAAAAATTGCCCTTGCTGCCTCTGGTACCATCAGAGCCACAATTTAATTCCAGTCTTGTAGTTCACCAACAGTAATCTATTATCCCACATGACATTATGCACTGCTATGAAAACTAAAATGATAATTGCTTTGCACCAGTACACTGCACTTCTGTTAGATGAATGCCATAACTCCATTTCTACAACTTAGTAAACACAGACAAATTTTGCAGTGTAGTTTGAATTTGTGTCAGAAATTCATTGTTCCATATTAATGGACGATAATGAGGCATTTAAACACATAATTGATTAATTCTATTAATCATGTGTAATTGGTCTCTCAATGAGCCCTCTAAAGATTGGTTGAGGAGTCCTGCTGATTCTCTAGAGTTGTTTGTGGGTCGAGTGCTTACAAAGCCTACAGTATGACACTAGAACAATTATTTGGTCATTATCACATTGCTGATTGTGAGACATTGCTGTGTGCAAATTGACCATCATGTTTCCTACATTACAACAGTGACAACATTTCAAAAGTATTTAATTAAGTGTAAAGCATTTTGGGACATCCGGAAGTCATGAAAAATTTTATATTAATTCAAGTTTGTTCTTTTTCTTTACAAAACAATCAGCACAATGTGCTACATTGAAGTGCCTAACCTGACTGTGTATATAGATTTCCCCAAAACAAATGAGAAGCAAACAATAGCGACTATTCAAAACTACAATGGACACAAGATGGGAGTTGGGTCAAAGATGTAGGTAAGATCATCCCAAGCTTCATTACAAATTTGTTAAAGTCAAACAGCATCTCTTGTCAAATGGCACCATAAAAGGGAATCATGTAGCTTACTAAATAACTTAGCTCTATGTCCTACGTATGAATCAAGCCTGCATCTTCAGTACCTTGCTCTATGGCAGCGAGGCCTGGACAACGTATGTCAGCCAAGAGCGATGTCTCAATTCATTCCATCTTCGCTGCCTCCGGAGAATACTTGGCATCAGGTGGCAGGACCGTATCTCCAACACAGAAGTCCTTGAGGCGGCCAACATCCCCAGCTTATACACACTACTGAGTCAGCGGCACTTGAGATGGCTTGGCCATGTGAGCCACATGGAAGATGGCAGGATCCCCAAAGACACAGTGTACAGCGAGCTCGCCAATGGTATCAGACCCACCGGCCGTCCATTTCTCCGCTTTAAAGACTTCTGCAAACGTGACATGAAGACCTGTGACATTGATCACAAGTCGTGGGAGTCAGTTGCCAGCGATCGCCAGAACTGGCGGGCAGCCATAAAGGCAGGGCTAAAGTGTGGCGAGTCGAAGAGACTTAGCAGTTGGCAGGAAAAAAGACAGAAGCGCAAGGGGAGAGCCAACTGTGTAACTGCCCCGCAAACAAATTTTTCTGCAGCACCTGTGGAACAGTCTGTCACTCTAGAATTGGCCTTTATAGCCACTCCAGGCACTGCTCCACACACCACTGACCACCTCCAGGCACTTACCCATTGTCTCTCGAGACAAGGAGGCCAAAGAGATGTCCTATGTGCAACTGTACACCACTATGCACAGATTTCACGAAAAACAGTACTGTGGCATTTGAATGCCGGCCAAAACAAATACAGCTTGGAACTGAATTTTGTTATGTGTTGATGTAAAAAATTGTCTTTATTGCTATCTCCTTTCAACTCTATTTGTATTTCTTTGGGATCTAACAGGATTTACCACCACACTTACAGAAGTACAAAGCCATGGAAAGACAAATTTCCAATAACCAAATTCCTTAATGCCATCTTTTAGCTTGTAATCCATGGTTTAAATTCTCTGTACAAAACTATAAATATAGAAAACAAATGTACGACACAATGATCCAAAAAAAGGGCAAAAGTAAAGAAAACCCGAATACTCAGCAAATCTATGGAAAAACAGGAGTCAGTCAATATTTCAGGCCTGTCGACCCTTTCTTAGCACTAGGAGAGTTTGCAGATGAACACTGGCTATAAAGGAACCCAATGAGGGAAAGAAGGCAGAAAAACAGAGAAAAGCAGAATCACACAGTAAAAAAAAGGATGACCTACAGAGTAATTGAATGGTGAACAGGAGATGATTAAATGTGATAATAGCAGGGGACAAGAGTAGGCATCGTGAGAGAATCAAAGAAATAAAAGACACATAGAAGACAGTGTGTTTGAGCAGCTAAAGCGGGCAGGTAAACAGGAAAGGCAAAGCATGATCCAGTGGTCCGCAGACAAAGAAATAAAAGAAGCAGGTCAACACCAAGTGTGCAGACCTCCCCACAAGTGATGTTCCAACATGTGGTGCTCACCCAAACTACCAGCATGTTCTCTCCCCTCACCCTCAGACATACTGCCACATCCATCCCACACTGCTAGCAATAACTGCCTTAGCAAAATTGGGAGTTGTAGTTAAGGTCTGAAATTGTTAGTCAATAAATTGGATAGACCCCAAATATTGGCATGGGTACCATGACATGGAATTAACCCTCACCCGTTCGATGTAATGCAGGCAACATGCCAACTGTACGCTGTCTGATCATTTGAATGATTGCTGTCTGCAGCCAGCACTAACCATATTGTTCATTGGCTGCACATATCAGCAGGGGCCAGAATTCTAACTTGTTAGCAACACTTAAAACTAACCTGAACCTCTTAAAGGGCATTTTGGCTGGAGCAGTTGCACAGGAAGTGAATCAGACCTCGGAAACATTGGAGAATGGCATAACATGAGTGACAGCCAGTAGGCAGGAGAAAGTAGGAGAGATGTCCTGTATCTGCAGGGAGCCAAGAGGCCCTCCAGACAGGCACTCAAAAGACAGTAGGAGCAGATAGCCCTGGAGGTCAATGCCAGGTGTCAAACCCCCGATGACCTGGCTGCAGTGCTGCAAGAAATTCAATGACCTCACGAGTGGTCAAGGTCAGTGAATGAATCTTCAAATGCCATATCCCACCAAATGCACCGGTAGCCTCAGACACTCACTCAATTCACTGCACCCCCATCACTCACTTACCAACAATTTCTATCAATCAGGGCTCGTACCGAACATTCATATGCTTCATCTCACTGCCATTTACTTGCCACTGCTGCAAGCCCCACACTCATATCTCACAGCTTGCACACACAGCCAGTTATTCAACCATGACAGCCACATCATTCAAATAGATTGCACGACACTCACTGACAGACTTCTCTATTTCTTCCAAGACCAGTTGGTGCACAGCCAGAGGCAGCAGGAGCTAACTGGAGGAGAGGTCCACCTGCATGTCCTAACCCTCACCGAGGAGGCAGTGCTGGCCATTATTGGGACGCCCATTGCTGAGGCCCTGGCCAATGGCAGGGCTGAAACTATCAAAGATGATGGTATCCTCATACCTAACCCTCCTTCTCACATCCTACTTCCCCTCATCCCACTCTCTCTTCTGATTTACAAGCTGAAGATGGCGTAAGCGTGCAGTTCTTGCTTTCATCTCTCCCCACACCACAACCTTACCCCTATGCCATTCTCCTTTCAGACACCAAAGAGCTGCAACCTGGTCAGGCAGTAGAGGAACACCAAGAAGAGAGTGATGATGAAGACACAGCACCATCATTTGATTTCACATTCGCAGCCACCAGCTCAGCTACTAACACTGCGCGTATCTTAGGGAATAGATTAGAGGTGGGATCAGCACATGGTGAGACACCGGGAATGGGTGGGCTGCAGCCAGGGCAAGGGGCAAGAATAGTGCAAGTGCCAGCTTGCCAGGGGCAAGGTCGCACATGGGTTCCACTGCAGAGGACTCAGATGAGCACTTAGATGGGCAGCCTAAAGAAGAACACTGATGGGTATGCACAATGAAATGATTGGTGCACTGGGATGCCTGCCAGAATGTTAAGCAACATGGAGGAGTTGAACACCAACTTGGTACAGGGCTTATACACAACCTGGAGCCCAACCTTTCCAGCATGGCAGTGGTGACTTCGTTCACACACTTGTGGACCCAACCATGATGCAGCATCTGATGGTCAGTTTTGCAGCTTCCATTGCAGCACAAGCAGCAGCCACCTAACATCTGAGTGCTGCAATGGAAGCTCAAACTTCTATCATGTCAGGTCAGCTTGCTGCCATGCAAACTTAGACTGCTGCCATCATGGCTGTGGATTATAGTGTGCAAAGGAGTGTCACAGCAGTGCAGCTATCTGTCCTCCAGCTGACTACTAGATTACTGCGGTGTCACCCCAAGATTGTGGCAGTGGCTCCATGGAGCACAAACCCCTGCTCTCCTCTCTCAGGAAAAGAGGCCCCTGCCACTCCACCAGTGCCGTTGCTGTTGCCTGTCAGTCAGGCAGCCCAGACTGCCACCGCCCATGCCAAGATGGTGCAGTCTGCAGCTGGGTCTTTTAGGGACAGAACTGCTCGAGGTTGTCCTCCAAGTCATCTGCAGTCTCCTCCAGCCTTCTACCAGCCATTCTGCAGCCTGGCTAGAAATGGGCTGTTTAGGTTACCTCCTCTTCGTCTTCTTCCTCCTCCTGCTCTTCAACTGCTCAGCATATAGCTGGTGGCAAGGGCTGTCCCTGCATGATGGCAAGGTAATGCAACATGCAGCAGACCATCATGAATATTGACATTGCTGTGCTGAGTACTACAGGGCTCCTCCAGAGTGGTCCAGGCAGTAGAAGCATTGTTTCAGCATGCCAATGGTCTGTCCTATAACCTTTTGTGTGGCTACATGGTTTTCATTATATTCATGTGTGGGTTGCGCAACAGCATCATCAGCCACCTTGTCAGCTGATAGCCTTTGTTTCCCAGTAGCTACCCTTTGGTTTGCTATGCAACTGCAGCCAGCACAGCGGAGTGCCACAGAAAACAGGCATCATGACTGCTGCCAGAATGCCAGAATGCCAGACATGCCATGATGTCACACAACAGCTGGATATTGAGGGAATGGAATCTCTTTTGGTTCCGGTACAGGGCAGAGTTGATATGGGACACCCATAAAGCAATCCATGTACTGTTAATGACACACTGCACCATGGGCAAGCTTGCAATCCTAGCAAAGCTGCATGCTTCAGCAAAGAGACAGACGCATAAAGGTTCACCGCCGTAGTCACCTCCACAATCACTGGCAATGCAGTCCTTGCCCTGCTCTGTGGATGCAGTTTTGTTCAGTATGGGAAACAGTCACTCATTGTGATTTTTCCTGGGATGGGCAATTCATGGCCTGCTGATGGGCCAAACAGAAGCCATGTTATGAATGCCATAACATTCCCTGTTGACTTTTGTAACTTGAAACAATTATAGAAAGCACTAAACAGTTGTAGAATTGTAGCAACAACCAGAAGAAATCAGCCAGCAACTTACCTGTAAGTTTAAATAGTGCTAGCGGGCACGACGGGTCCTTCCTGCTGCTGAACACACATTCAGCTGTGTGAGGTTAAGAGAGGGCATTAGTTGGAGCGTTGAGCTCCAAAATGGCATCAGATCAGCTTTGCATACTGATTGACATCATGATCTAGCTGCTCTGCAGGCTTCTGGTGGGCGCTCGCTGAGTGCACACATGAGCTAAAGCCTGCACCAACATGGCGCTCCGCAGGATTCACCCCACAAGTGTCCACACATGCCTCGGACACCATTTTGAAGCTCTAAGGGGAATCGTAGCACCCAAAAAATAGGTGCTAATGAGCCCAATTTCTTGTTCAATGTCTTTTTCATTTCAACTCAACTTCAAATATTCTAACAGTGACCACGGGCGGAGTTGGTAGCACCAATAATGTGTGACATGGCTCAGCCCAGTAATTCTCCACACACTAAGCGCTTGACGTTTAGGCCCCACTGTGCTGGGTTTGGAGGCAGGCGGTGTTAAAAATAGCACCACTGGCCTACGTGCCAGTTGCCCAGCTCCGTCCCATCCCCGGGGCATTTTCGAAGAAGCGTGATGGTGACGGCAGGGCTACCCTCTGGCACACAGCAAGTGGCCAATTAAGCTAGTTAACGGTCACTTCAGGCCAATTAAAGGAGGTTGACTGGGATTTTCCAGTCGATGGGGGCCAGTTCAACTGCTTGGAGGCAGCCTCCTGGAAGCAGAACGGAGGGTCAGCATTCTAAGCAGGCCTAGAGGCCTTCCTTGCCTGGGTGCTGCAGCAGCTGGCAGTCGCCCTGTAGAGGGGGTCCCACTCCCACCATGGTAGCCATGCTGGAAAGGCCATTTTTTAATTTAAACTTTAAAAAAGTGGAAGGCAGGGCATTTCCATTTTGAAGTGCCCTCTCTTTTACTTACCTTCCATTGCAGGCTGCTGCTCTTTTCAAGCTGGAAGGCCTCTGACTGGCCTATCAGCAGGCCATGAATTGCCCGTCCCAGGAAAAATCACAATGAGTGACTGTTTCCCATACAATGCAGTTTTCTGACTCACATTTTAGCCTGATGCTGGGGTTCAGAAGCCTGCCCTACTTTCACAATATTCTATCAAAAAGGAGATGTCAGGTAGAAGATTGATTCACCCCCTTTGACAAAAAGGGAAAACACATTGGGCAACTTAACTACGGCCACTTTCAACCACCTCCTAACAAACAACAACTTAACATTTCAATAGTGCTGGTTATATACAGTCAGGTACTTCAGATCACAGGGCAGAAAGCAAAATAAACCTTAAGTATGGCATTCGCAGATGCCTGGGAACCAATCGCCTAATTGTCATCTCTGTGGGGAAACATTCTGCAGCCACAGGAGACTAAAGAGAGGCAGAAAATAAAAAGAAAAGAAAAGCGCAGCCAAGTAATGACTCCTATCTCCAAACACAGACAAAGTTGAAGATAGTTTCCTTCCGTGAGCTGCTGGTGACTATATTTTACATAAATAAATATCTGCATTGTTTAATGCAATAAAATATAAATAAAGTTCAATGACCTGATTAAAAAGTAAATCCTATGAATATTGTGCTTCTATTATGTTATTTTAATTAAGGCCCACAAAGAATCAATAAATGATTCTGCAGAACAAATGAGGGAGTATCATACATTCTAAACATAACTTGTCGAGGCCTTAAAATATCACCCTCTACCTTGCACTTTTATTTAGACATCAGTTCAATGCTTAAATGTCAATCTCACCTGAATCTACATCTGAAGTACATACAGCCACTTGCTCCATATTTTGAAACTGCTCCCATTAGATTTTGGATATACCAGACAAAATCTTCACTTCAGTAGTAACATTACATTCCAGCCATCACCCTAAATACACTCATTTTGGGCAGTTTTGTCCATGTCAAAGACCAAATCAATCACATGACAGGAAACAGAAATACCACACAACTTCCTTAAATGAAGAGGAAACTGTTGCATGAAACGCACAAGCATGTACAGCAAGCTGCGAGCTGAAAGAGAACTAAAAGGCATTAGACATACACATTTGACTCAACTTGCTACATTATTAAATGATGACCTTAAAACATTTCAGACATTTGACATTTTCACAAAGCAGGAAAATCCTCGATGCAGGAGTTAGAGCAACGTTGTATTTTTATTTCACGTTTAACACAGAAAAATGTCTCAAGCGTAATTTCACAGGGATGCAATCAGTCCAAAAAAAGGTTGTCAAGCCAAAGAACTAGATATTTAGAAGGGTTGACCAAAAGAGATGGGTTTTAAGGGTCTTAAAGGATTTACTAGCAACAAAATGGGCACCTCAGTGCCCAAGATGGCAGGCAGCAGGTGTGCTCATTCCACACTGGAAGTGCATTGCCCTCCATTTCTGTACAGGCTCCTCCAGTGGTGTCCAGTGTGCATGTCTGAAGCAGGCATTAGCCTCTTTGCATATGCAAATTGGGGGCTAAATACTTATTTGAGGTCCTTCCACAAAATTCACCTGCAGTAGACCGCATTTCCATCAATTTCTTCAGGCACTTGGCTGGAAAACCCTATAAATAGAGGTCTATTGATCTACTAATTATGTGTTTCAGTAGAAAAGCAAAACATCTTAGCACAAGAAAGGTTTGGAATCTTTGAGTGTGCTGATTGGGATGAAATGCAATTCCTAGGCCATAAATTGTGATTTTATTTTTTGTCTACAAATTTATTTATGAGACGATACAGTCAGTGATGAAATGGTTATTCTTAAATTTTCTGTAAAATAAAAATCACTTTGCTGCTATGGTCTACTGGAAGAAGATGTGAAGAATTATGTGACGTACATTTCATTGAGTGACATATAGCAAACTACACTTGCCAAATTCGGGGATTTCAAAAATTCTTGTGGTGAACAACTTTGGTTTTCTGATGTAAACCTACTTACCAACATAGTACGTCAACAGACTTGTACTGAGACCTCTGTTTATGTTGGTCAAGAGGAAATGTGTACATTAACCCTTAGTAGCTTGCTACCTAAAGTAAGAGCCATGATGATGCTGAAAGCCTACTGTGTGCATTTATGTCTGTTTACTAGAGGGTTCACCCTTTTGGATTATTTGAACCATTTGAAGTACTTAGTTCCTGGTGCTTTCTCTCTATTGTCAGTGTGAGCTTCTTCAGAGCCCAGAGCTCAGTGCGATACCCTGCTTACATGGGTACCCATTTGGTACATGAACAGTCGAATCAAGAGTGTTTTTTGTACAATAAATCTGAGGTTATGCACATACTTCAACACATTGGAAGTATTTTCATTTTACATTTAAATTTCTGAGCAAAACTTCTCTGCACATATATCCAACCCCACTGACACTTCTCAATCTTGTGGTTGGTATTGATATGAAATAGTCAAAAGTTTGCCATTACTAAAGGATGCTTTTATGATCCTTTGTGCATGATGCAGTACAACACCAGCAGTCACTGGAACCACTTATCGAGATGCAGATCTGTCAACACTGAGGAAATGTTAAAGAAAGAACTTGCATTTATATAGCACCCATCATGCCCTCAGGACATCCCAAAGGGCTTCACAGCCAATGAAGTACTTTCAAAGTGTAGTCACTGTTGCAATGTAAGAAAGCACAACAGCCAATTGGCACGTAGCAAAATTCTACATACAGCAGTGAGATAATACATCGAAGGATGGAAAGGCATGGGATGAGTGGCATGGGAGGAAGGGGATGGCAATAGCATGGAGAGAAGGGAATGTATGGGAGGGGTAGCATGGAATGCCAATGTCATGGGATGGGGATGGCATGGGAGGGAGGGGATGGCATGGGATGGGTGGCATAGAATGCCAATGGCATGGGGATGGCATGGCTAGGTGGCATGGGATGGCAAGGGCATGGGAGGGAGGGGATGGCAATGGCATGAAGGGGGACGGCACTGGCATGGGAGGGAGAGGATGGCATTGGATGGCAATGGCAAGGGGAGGAGAAGGCATGGGAGGGGTTGCATGGGATGCCAATGGCATGGGAGGGGTAGCATGGGATGCCAATGGCATGGGAGGGAGAGGATGGCATTGGATGGCAATGGCAAGGGGAGGAGAAGGCATGGGAGGGGTTACATGGGATGCCAATGGCATGGGATAGGGAGAGGATGGCATGGGTGGATAAGATGATGGAATAGATTAAATATACTAATTTGACTGCAAATGTTTAGCAGGTCTCTGCTAGTCTATTTTATATTGGTTGTGGTTAAAAGGCAAATTTTGGCCAGGGAACTTTTCTTTGGATAATACCATGGAATCTTTTAGATCTATCCAACACTGAAGTCAAAGCCTTGGTTAAATACCTCAACTGAAAGACTGCATCTCTGGTCATGCAGCACTTACGCATTAGCATAGATTATGTGCTTAAATCTCAAAAACCACAATTTTCTGTCTCAGAGGCAAGGGTTTTACTGCTGAGTCAAAACTGATCTGCATGATCAGCATCAACTGCAAACCTATTTGAGCAAATGAATTATTTCCAGTGTCCTAAATGAAAATAGGTCACAGTGAGCAAATGTCGCTCCTGATGAGGATGCCTGAGAGGCTGATTGAAATGTAGCCATTGCAGGGGTATGATAGCAGAGTGGTTAGGTTATGGAACTGGTAATCCAGAGACCTGGAGTAATAATCCAGAGACACGAGTTCAAGTTTTAGGGCGGCACAGTGGCGCAGTGGTTAGCACCGCAGCCTCACAGCTCCAGGGACCCGGGTTCGATTCCGGGTACTGCCTGTGTGGAGTTTGCAAGTTCTCCCTGTGTCTGCGTGGGTTTTCCCCGGGTGCTCCGGTTTCCTCCCACAAGCCAAAAGACTTGCAGGTTGATAGGTAAATTGGCCATTATAAATTGTCACTAGTATAGGTAGGTGGTAGGGAAATATAGGGACAGGTGGGGATGTTTGGTAGGAATATGGGATTAGTGTCGGATTAGTATAAATGGGTGGTTGATGTTCGGCACAGACTCGGTGGGCCGAAGGGCCTGTTTCAGTGCTGTATCTCTAATCATAATCTAATCTTTTACCATGGCAGCTAGGGAACTTAAATTCAATTAAACAAACAAAATTGGAATTAAAAAGCTAGTATCAGTAATGGTGACCGTGAAACTACCAGATTGTCCTAAAAAGCCATCTAATTCACTAATGTCCTTTAGGGAAGGAAATCTGTCATCCTTACCCAGTCTGGCCTAGATGTGACTCCAGACCCATTGCAATGGGGGGTGATTCTTAACTGCCCTCTGAAATGGCCTAGCAAGCCACTCAGCTGGATTCAAGAAACAGCTCACCACCACCTCTCAAGGGCAGTAAAGAGTTGGGGAATAAATGCTGGCCTTGCCAGTAATACCCACATCCCATGACTCAATTTTTTAAAATGTAGTTATGATCCTTGCCACCATCATCCCTGCTTTATAGAACCTTACATATACCACTGGAATAATTAATTCTGAATTGTTTATGCTGTACAGCAGGACGAAAATTCTAGAGGACATTCTGATATATTTTTAAAGTATAAAAAGGATACTGGAATGTAAAGGCTCAGGATGCATGATAAGTCTTTGCAGGGTGTTGAGGGAGAATTAGATGATTGTACAGAATATAATTCTGAAAATTTAGTGACAATGTCACTGTTATTCTTTATATTTGGCCTTCACTCACTCAAGCTGAAATTAAGGGACAAGTAACTTATCTTTCATGTGGATTCTGAATTCAAGCTAAACCAACCCAAACCAAACAGAACTTGAAAATAAAATCAATCATTCATTTGCTTACAAAATTAGTATTATTTCCAACAAGAAGTCCGAATGAAATTACTTAATGCTCTAAACAACACAGCTTACATTCAAATTAGAATCTTTAAAGTAGTAAAACATCCTATGTTGTATTATCAAACAATAAAAAAACTTAGAGACAAACTAGGAGACATTAGGACATTCAACACAGGTTTTAGGAAGAGGTAGAAAGGTGGAGAGGATAGCAGAGGGAATTCTTGAGCTTACGACCTAGACTGTAAAATGCACAGCCACCAATGGTGAGGCAAAGGAAATCAAGTTCTTGGACGGTTGAAGGGATGGAGGAGGTTACATATATAGGAAGGGGCATCGTCATGGAGAGATTTAAACACAAGGCTGAGAATTTTAAATTTGAGGCATTGGTAGACCGAGTGCCTATGTAGGTCAGGAAGCATTGGAGCGATACATGAATGAAACTTGCTTTGAGTTAGGATGCAGAGAGAAAAGTTTTAAATGAAATCAAGAGTTAATGGAGGGTGGAGGATGGGAGGCTAGTCAGGAGAGTATTGGAACAGTTGAGTGAGGAGGTAACAATAGCACAAATGAGGGTTTCAGCAGCAGATGGGCTGAGGGAGTGGAAGAAATCTGCGATATTGTGGAAGTGGAGGTAGGTGGTGTTAGTGATGGAGAGGATATGTGGCCAGATGTTTAGGGTCAAATAGGACATTGGGGTTGCAAAACAGTCTGGGTCAGTCTAAGACTGTGGCCAGGAGAGTGATGGCATTGGTGGCTAGGGAGTGGAATTTGTGGTGGGGACCAAGGCTTTTATCTCTCCAGTGTTTAACTGGAGGAAATTTATGTTCATCCCATACTGGGTGTCAGACAAGCAACCTGGCAACACAGAGGCAGTGGAAAGATTGAGAAATGTGGTTACGAGGTAAAGCTGGGTGTTGTCAGCATACATGTGGAACGCAATATATTTTTATAGATGTTGAATATCTACTGCAGATGTGAGCCATCTGCAAAGTGATATGAAAAACAAGACCAATCTGCATGGCTTTTTTCTTTAAAATTCATGAGTTTTTTTTTTGACAAGACAGAATTTATTACTCCAATTTTCTTCCTTTCTGAAGGTGAGGACACATGCTCCGGCATGGCTCTTGTTAAGTATGCACCCCACCGACCATGTCAATTATAATAATTGGTAATAAAACATGTCTGTATATTCCTACATTATTACACCAGATGCAATTTCTTAGTAAAATTAAGCCTCTCTTGTGATCTCATTTGGCCCTCACCTGCTTAAACTGAAATTAATTCATTTAACTCATTTTTCAATTGGAATCTGAATTCAGGCTAACCCAAACTAAACCAAACAGAACATTTAAAATAAAACCATGCTTACAAATTTAGCATTATTTATAACAAGAAATAATTAAGTCTCTAGTTTTTTCACAGGCTGCTACATCCTCAGGGAACAAGTGGAAGCTGTTACAAATTGTTAAAACCTCAATCCATTTGGCTGACTCCAGTTCAATCTCCGAACCTTTACATCAGATTAGAAATGAAATGAAAACAAGTCAATAGCTGCTACCATGTTTTCCTTTCAACTATTGCTCAGGAAGCCATGTCAGGACCAGGTTATTGACTCTCTGTCTACTGACGGGTGATTTGGTTACAAAGAGCAGCTCTGCAATGGCCCAACGTTGCTGCTGGCTTTTATTAATATTGCACTCAGCCCTCAACTGCTTCCTACAAAACAGCACTCTTCACTTTTAAAGAGTTAAGTATCCTGCTGTCCTAAAGGCGCAGCACACACTATTGTATAATTAATTGCAGCATTACAATTATTGAATAATTTACAAATTTTCATACACCCAACTTTTGCATAAAATATGCATAATATGGCTGCACATGTTACATTCACATTAAGTAAAAGTACATATAAGAACAGACTTTATGGTATGGAGTGATTTACAATCATTAACATAAAATTCATTTAATTTGACTCCACTTTTACAATTTAAAATGGCAAAATACAAAAGATGATTTTCTTACCAAAATAAAAAAGATATAGTGCTTTTCATGACCACCAGACATCTCAAAGCGCTTTACAGCCAATGAAATCCTTTTGAAATGTAGTCACTGTTGAATTGTAGGAAATACAGCAGCCAATTTGTGCACAGCAAGCTCCCACAAACAGCAATGTGATACTGACCAGATATTTTTGGGAAGTTGATTGAGGGATAAATATTGGCCAACACACCAGCGATAACTCCCCTACTCTTCTTCGAAATTGTGTCATGGGATCTTTTACACCCACCTGAGCAAGCAGATGGGGCCTCGGCTTAATGTCTTATCTGAAAGACAGCATCTCCGACAGTGCAGTGCTCCCTAGTAATGCATTGAGTGTCAGTCTTGATTACTGTGCTCAAGCCCTGGAGTAAAATATAAAAATAAAATATTCATCTGAACACAAAGAAAATAGTAATTTTAGTGTCCTGAAGATTAAATGTTCAAGCATGTTTATGTCAATGTTATTTCTATCTGCTTATATGGCTTTCTGTTATTAGAATGGTTTATGTTGATGGGGATGGAGTGCCATTGTTGGCATTTTCATATAAGTTACCCATAGTCTGGTAGCCCAATTGCACTGGAGACCCATTTTGTGCTGTCGTCAAGTCTCTATTTACAACTGAACATGTGTTTATATTTGGTGCTTTTGCAGTTCTCATGATAGGAGAATGCCATCTGTACCTTGGCTTCCTATATTTACATTGGAAAATCTACTACTGTATCCCAGCAATAGAAACATCCCTTCTCAAAAATAGGTCTAGAAATCAGCTAACAGGATTAAGGAGACAGATTTAGCATTGGAAGCCAATACACAGAGTTCACTCTCATGACCAAAACTGCGGAACAAATATAAAAGCATGGAATATTCCCTTCCATATTATGGGAATGTTGATCAGCCTTAATTTGGAATATAAGCAGGAAGAAAATTAAATGGAGAGAGGGGTGTGTGGCAATCTTTGAGCATCACACTCGGGGTCTGCTTTTATAACCGTGGTTAAACAGCAGAACTAACTCTAGCTTCATATGAGCTATTCAAGATTAAATAACCACTAGTGAGATTTATAAACCAACTGCCAACTATTTGGTAGGAAAAAAATGACATGATGTTTACACCAAATTTATTTTGAAGAATTTGTCTCCTGATTTGAGACAATGGAGTTGGTTCTCAACCTTTATTATTCCAGCAGTGACTTCAGAAAAAGTACTTCATTGGCTTTAAAGTGCTTAGGGACTTCTTGATGTGGTGAAATGCACTCTATAAACACAAGTCTTCCTTGATATGAAATAAATAGTAGGCAGTCAATTGCAAACATATATTTTGGCAATGGTGAGGGCAAGAAATGTGTGATGCACCTTCCTTGGTAGTTTTATCAAAAATCTTTCTTTCCTAGGACAATCCCACAGTGGAACAAACTGCCAAAGGTAATAGTCACAGCCCCATCACTTGAAATCTTCAAGACCCAGTTTAGATCTTCGCCCTTTATAAGTGGCACAGTGGTTAGCACCACTGCCTCACAACTCCAGCAACCTGGGTTTGGTTCTGGCTACTGCCTGTGTGGAGTTTGCAAGTTTCCCTGTGACCTGCGTGGGTTTCCTCTGGTTTCCTCCCACGTGCCAAAGACTTGCAGGTTGATAGGTAAATTGACCATTGTATTTTGCCCCCAGTGTCGGTAGGTGGTAGGAGAATTGAGGGAAGGTGGGGATGTGAAAGGGAAATGGGATTAATGTAGGATTAGCATAAATGGATGGTTGATGGTCGGCACAGACTCGGTGGGTTGAAGGGCCTGTTTCAGTGCTGTATCTCTTGATGACTAATATCAGCGGGTCATATCTGCTTTCGCCAGCGCTAATCTCATTGATAGTGTTGGCGGAATGCGGATGTTTACTTGTATCGGCATCACAGATTAAGAAGCAGAATGTGAACTACATCTCCCAGAAGGCTGCGGCAGCTCCAAGGCTGAGCTCAGCTGGCGGGCAGTGTAACAAAGTAACAGCAACAAGAGCGTTAGAACCGAGCCACAACTGGGAAGCCGGAAACAGAGAGCGAGCTCTAAGTCGCTGAGGTAAGAAACTTCTTTTGGATATAATGTTTGAGGTGGCGATGGGTTCGTGTTGATTGTTACTTTTAGATTGTTATTCAGCCTCGGACAGGATCGCTCACTGAGTTCGGCTCAGGAACTCCTTGTAACCAGGACATGTTCTTCACTTGTTTCTGTGCGATCCAGTTACCTGGGACCCAACGCCCCACATTTCAGAAAAGTCGTCTTTCAAAACCCAGTCAAGGGGTGAAAGGGGCGTAAAGTTCAGAGGTTTCTTGATTCCAACTCCCCAGCAACAAATGCAATGCTGCATCTTTAAATTCTCAGATATTCCTTTTCTGGGCAGGTAATTGGAAGCTTTTGTAAATAACCACTTAACGTTTGGAGCCTGAGGAGTTGAACCCTATTTAGAGTCGATTAATGTGCTTAATGGTTACACGGAAGGAGTAAAGGAGCTTCAGACTATTGTAAGTAAGATGCTATCTGAATGACAGCTGTATTAGATCGCACTCTGAGCAAGAAACCAGAAATGGTTGAAATTAATTCCAGAATTTTACAGCACAGAAAGAGGCCAGGATACTATTGACGGTTCAAGAGATCCACTAATGTGTTACCTAGTGGTGTTTGTTCCCAAATTAGAAGGAAACAGGCTAGATAGGCTACATGCTCTTTGCCTGTTCATTATATATATTTTTTTAACTGGCCCCGGAAAAGACGGGTTATTATAAAGAAAAGCGCTTGTAAAATGTACTGCTTTTAAAGTTTGTGAAGTCGACCCCTCCTGTGTTTAGTACCAAAATTTTGAACATTCCATGGAAAACTCTCTCCATCCAAATTGTACAAGCACTCGAGTGTTAGAAAAATCAAAGAACACTAGGTATACGGTTTGCAGAGATTCTTCAGTAAAACTGAAGATCCCTCACAGCCAGTGTCTCACCCAGAGGCATAGTTAAAATTGGAATGCTGCCCACTCAGCCCAGTTTTTCTTTTGACTATGCAACTTATTTAATTGCTTGAAAATTGTTCTTCAAAGTTTCTTAACCTTGAGCACAATCGAGTGAAGGTTCAGAATAGCTAGCATTATATTTTAATGTGCTTGACTGTTTGCTTTCATTGGAATGACTTTTCCTACTCCCAGTACCTCAGGGACTAACCAGTTGGAGGGAATTTTTCAGCAATTTTATGCTTATCCTTATAACCTTCAGTCTGTGACGTAACAAGATATTTATCCAGCTGTTTTGCAAAAGAATTAAGCTTATGTGATATTTAGCCACCAGAATCTAAGTGTAAGTATGATTGATGGCTACTTGCTGCCAGAGAGTTGAGGTGAAGTTTACATTGCTTGTTAAACATTAAAGTACATTCTGCACTTGTCATTTTGATTATGTGGCAATTAAAAAATATATACACATTCACAAAAGTTTGCATGTCATTCATGGAGAGGCTTTGATCTGGAAAATAGCAGCAGAAAGAATAATGGTTTGTCTAGTCTGGCTGCTGGCCAGTTTTTATGCCATTGTAAACTGCGAGTTGACCAATGAAATTGAATTAACAGAACTAGCCAAAAGCAAAGGATTTGTTTTCTTTACGATTTCACAATGCTTGGCTGTACTTGTTTTAACCATGTATATCATATTCAATGCCTTCAGAGCAAACAGTTCTGTAAAAACAATGTTCATGGCAAGAACCATCATTGACAATTGAGAATAAGAAACACTTGAAAACTTCTGATTAATTATAAGTGATTTCAGTGATTACATGTCACCTATCTTTTAATTTGTAATGGTTTTGGCAAAGCAAGCTGGTAGAATATTGCTTTAAAGTCATGCCATAGATTCCCATCAGAGCTGGAAACACAAAATGTTAGGCATAGACCTGGGCATAGCCAATATCTGAAGTGTGCCACTGTAAACATTTGGATTCTTTACTGTTTATTACCCGAAATGCTTTCTTAGCCCTGTGACAACACTTCCAGTTGACAAAAAACCTGCGCATGGTGTGTGGTATAAAATGTAACTTATTCTCTGACGTAGATGTAGTGGATTATTAGTCAAAATCTTGTATGGAGATTGTGTCAGGTCTCAGCTACTTGTGGATTCCAATTCCTTATGACTGGTTTAATCAAAAAGGACACTTGGTTTTAGCCAAGTCTTGTTTCTGCTTTCTGGGGACATGGATAGCATGTTGGGGGGAAGGGTGTGGCATTGTGCAGGGATGGGAATAGGAGGGAGAAGTACAAAATTATCAGTTCCAAACAATGGATTTGGTAACACAAGGAACTACATCTAGACCCAGCTCCTGGCACAGCACTAATCTTACGTAACTGACAAGATGTTAATATAAAACCACAAACTCCTGTTGTCACTTTATCGACTCTTAATCGTCTGGATCTATACACTGTTTGATTTAGAACTTCTTTTTATTCAATAATGAAGCTGATACAGTCTGACTGTAGCATACATATACAGCACACATTGCTATTGTGATAATGCCAGGAGTAAGGTACATATGGGCTGCAGTATAACTGCAATCAACACAACATGTCCAGTAAACCATTGCATTTATATATATATATATATATATATATATATATATATATATATATATATATATAACAGATTTATAAAACTTGAGAGTGAGAATAATCACTGTCAGCATGTGGAACATTCTTGATTGTTTTCTTTAAATCCCAATTTTTTTTCTCTTCCACCTCCCCCTCCCAAATCTTGAAATTTTATCAATTTTGTCTCATCTCCAGAAGGTGCAGAGTTTGCGAGATAGGATTCATGTGTGATAAAGTGACAATAGCCTGACTATATTTTGTATGTGTGTGAGAATATTTGAACCTGATCATGTTCTCAGCAGAGGTCCACCCTCACACTCTCACACATGGATAGTTGTTAACAGATTGTGACTAACTGGCAACTCTAACCCAACTCTGGTACTCAGAACACTGAGGCAAATAGTTGGGATTCCTCACTGCACTAACTGAAATTAAGTAACTCCATAGAGCCTGAAATTGAACCAAGAATCCTCTTAGTCTGATAGAGGACCAAGCTATGTACACTATGAATATATGCATGACCCATCATGGGAAGATGATTTAAAAAAAGGAACTGGAAACCTTAAAATAAAATGCTGGGAACTACATCGCAAGTCTGTTAGCATTTGAGAAGAGAAAGATTAATATTTTCTGTATGGACCCCATGACTCAGCAGGGAAGTTGGGTTGAAATATTAAAAGTTTTTCTTTAAGTTTTGAGTGCTGTTCTGCTTTTGGATTATGTATTGACTTACATCCAATAGTGTGTGAATGTGGTGGATTGAAATGGCCCTTTGCCATCCAAAAGGGAAAATTTGTAACAGATCTAACTAGTTCGTATTCACATGGCCAAAATTAGGCCATAAATGTGAATTTTGGCAGTTACCATACTCTGCATTGTTTTAAATGAACTTATTACCCTTTTAGGAACAACTTTTAAAAGGTCAATTCTTATCTCAAACCAATATTATTGTTTATTAACTATTGCACTGACACCTTAGTTTGTACTGGATACAGACTTCAGCAATTAGCAATTTGTTAAATAGCTGTAATATCTCATTTTAATTGGTTAAGCTCCTTGTCCAATACCGTAAAACGGTTCAGTTCATGGCTCTGACTAATGACTCTGAATCTTCCTGACCCTTGACCTTTGGTAGAAACAGACAATATAACTTCATGTGATGTCTGGTTGTTTTCTGCTTTCATGGTTCTGGAAGGCAGTACCCACAATTCAATTGGGCCATGAATTACTTGTTTGATTGTGGCTTCGTTTTTAGGGTATTAGTTATGCAGAAAGATGTGAATTCAATTGCCCTGTGTTGGCAAAACAAAGCTTACAGGACTGAATCAGCTCAATTGTCCACAGTCCAAAGGAGTGTTGTCTATAATCATTTGTTGTAAAGTCAAACCACAATTACAGATCACTGAGGGGAAGTGCAGTATGTTATTTATTCAGCTGACTTATTCCTTGTGTCAGTCAAATGATATCCAAGCTAACAGTTATTGAAATCAAGAACATTTCTACAAAATAAAGTCAGTGTCCCGTTTGTGTTTTGGTTTTGCCACTTGATACACAATTCCCTGTTGTAGAGGCCTGATGTGTAACCTGCTATCTGTTTCATGTGATGCCACTTTTGAACCAGTTGTTAAGAGGTTCATGAGACCAGCCTGATATTCTTAGCCTGTACTCAGCACTCCTGCAATAGCACAGTTGAGAGTGGTAGCTTTGAGTGTGAACCTATGTGCTGTCACTGTGTGAAACAACATGTTAAGAATGGCAGTGTATCAATGTGTCATATCAGGATTGGTGAACTCAGCATTTCATTGTTACACTCCTACATGTCTTGCTTTATCTAGTTTCATTATCATGACCTTGCATTTCAAATGCAAATTTTTTTTTGTTGCTGCAGTAGAATAGACTGCCCATCAGATCTAGTCCCATATTCTACTTGGGAGAATGGTTCACTTGGTGCTGCATCTTTCAGAAAATGAAGTAAGCAAGCCCTCTGAGAACAGATCTCTGAATAATGTGCATTTACTGAATACAAGTTCTTGACCTGCTCGACTGATGATCAGTGCTTGCACCATACAATATGGGAGAAGTGAATGAAAATAAAAGAACCACTCAGTAATAGCTAGCTGAACTTTGTCAGTAATTCTGTAAGGTGTCTAATTGTGATATTGAACATTGCAGATTTTGCAGTAAATTCCACGCCTATTCTACATTTAGAAGTGATAAAAAAACAGCTAGTAGTTTAGATATTGTATATGAAATTGACAGGCATAATAAAAACAGCAGGTCTATCAAGCCTACCTCATACCCAGACAGCATGAGCATGTATGAATCAGACAATTTTTTCTGTCCAATGCATCTGGAGAATGCTCACTATTTAGGCGCAAAGGACAGGAAAAGGAGTAGGAAACCCCCAACACAAGGTGTTTGCCCCCTTTATATTGCCCAGGGACTTCTGGATTACCCTGTGGGCAATCAGCATGTGCAAGCAAAAAAGGTGAGGCAGGAGGGCATGTAACTGGTCAGTTTTCATTTGCTTACCACCCCCTCCCCTAGTCCCATGGTGGAAGGGTGCACATTTTGAGGGACAGTCAAAAAAAAAACAGAATTAGCGATGGACAGGCAACAAAGACCAGAGAACCAAAGATGATAGGTTCCTTTCGCATTAAGGGTCAGGAGGATAGAGGGCACCATGAGAGGCTTTATTGCAGCTGCTTTTGAATGCCAGAAAACATTGCTGCTGCTGCTGTGTCACAGAAACTTCCAGGCCTGTTTGAAGAAAACACTGAGACTAGGATGCTTTGTTGGAGACTATTTATTGCTTGCCACAGAGCTTATTATACCACTCCTAACACTCCCCAGCCAGTGCTGGCTGGCTGTTTAGTTCATTGTACTCAGATGATATATAAACACCCAAGACCTGTTCGTTCACCCTATTACCTTCAACAACTAGGCTTTTAACATCCATCAACAGAACTTAGACGCAAATTTAAAGGCACGACAGTTTTCAAAATTTCACTTTGTTCCAATATTTCTTTTATACTCAAGATAAATCCTCAACCTCTTTTCCGTGACACTTTTTATGGAATGGACATTGTCCCAGAGAGAATGGTTATCTATATAACATTCTAAAAGAATTTTTCTCCAATTGCCCCTTATACAAGAGTTCTTTTTAAAAATACTCAAATACATATCTATCACTTCTACCAGTGCAAGTGTCTCAGCAGCTAAGGTGCATTTAACTATCTTCTTTATTTTCTTCAATTCCCAGGATAATGGGCAACATTTATCATTTCTTCCCACCAAAAATATAATGAACCCTGCTGTGTTTGAACAACCATCAGGAAGATTAGCACGTGAAGCATCACTAAAAGTGACTAATTTAATTTCTTCTGGGTCACCCAAGGCTGGAACCTGGAGAGTACATTTGTCTGAACTCAATTTCTTCAATGTCTATTTGCTTTCAGCACTTCCCCAACAGTAGCATGTTTCAGCATGGTGCTCAATTCTAATACATCATAGTAAGCATCCAGCCTAATTTGTGTGCACAACCAGTTTAATTGCCCAATTAAGCTCTTCCTTGGTTGCAGAGTCTTCCTTTTGGAGCATCTGACCCAATTTCAGGATCCTATTAACATTCTCTAGGTAAGACTGTTGATTTAGGGTTACTCCCAACTTAGTCTGCCGAATGTCCAATCCTATATATTTAAAAGCTCCAGAAGCTTTACTTCCAATTTTAAAATCCTTTATAACTTTATCTACAACAAATTTCTCAAATCCCCACAGGAAATAGTCTGCATGCATCAAGAAAATGCCCACTAGTTTTTTTTTTCCATAGTACCAATAAAACTTTGGAACTGCGTTTAGGTGAATACAACCAGCTTTTTGTAGGATGGACCGAATTGAAGAATACCACACCCTGGATGCATCATTTAGCCTCCATAATTTCCCCTCTAATTATTTATTTAGAGATACAGTACTGAAACAGGCCCTTCAGCCCACTGAGCCGACCATCAACCACCCATTTATACTAATCCTTCATTAATCCCATATTCCTACCACATCCCCACCCACCTACACTAGGGGCAATTTACAATGGCCAATTTACCTATCAACCTGCAAGTCTTTGGCTGTGGGAGGAAACTAGAGCACCCGGCGAAAACCCACGCAGTCACAGAGAGAACTTGCAAATTCCGCACAGGCAGTACCCAGAATTGAACCCGGGTCGCTGGAGCTGTGAGGCTGCGGTGCTAACCACTGCGCCACTGTGCTATCTCCAGCTTCTTTTTGTGGCTTTAAAAATACTTCTCTTTGAAATTTCTCTCCTTGCAAAAATGCTGCTTTGATGTCAATGGACTTACATTCTCATGAGTATGTTGCTAAAAGGGCTAGGATAATCCTCAAACTTACTTTTCCTGCTGTTGGGGTGTCTACTCGAACTTCTTGGTTGCCTAGTCATTCCTCAAATCCCCAAGTCTGGCCTTGGCTTTATACAAACCATCAGGAAGTACTTTCTCTGTCCATATCCATCTATGGGACAACCTTCGGCCCATCGTGTCTGTGCTGGCCATCAAGCACCTACCTATTCTAATCCCATTTTCCAGCACTTGGCCCTATGCCTTGTTTGCGATGGTGTTTCAAGTGCTCATCTAAAAAAAAAATTTCTTAAATGTTGTGAGGGTTCCTGCCTCTACCACCCCTTCAGGCAGTGTGTTCCAGATTCCAACCACCCTCTAGGTGAAATAATTTTTCCTCTAAACCTCCTGTCCCTTACCTTAAATCTATGCCCCCTGGTTATTGACCCCTCCGCTATGGGAAAAAGTTTCTTCCTATCTAACCTATCAATGCCCCTCATAATTTTGTATACACAGTGGCGCAGTGGTTAGCACCGCAGCCTCACAGCTCCAGGGACCTGGGTTCGATTCCGGGTACTGCCTGTGTGGAGTTTGCAAGTTCTCCCTGTGTCTGCGTGGGTTTTCTCCGGGTGCTCCGGTTTCCTCCCACAAGCCAAAAGACTTGCAGGTTGATAGGTAAATTGGCCATTATAAATTGTCACTAGTATAGGTAGGTGGTAGGGAAATATAGGGACAGGTGGGGATGTTTGGTAGGAATATGGGATTAGTGTAGGATTAGTATAAATGGGTGGTTGATGGTCGGCACAGACTCGGTGGGCCGAAGGGCCTGTTTCAGTGCTGTATCTCTAATCTAATCTAATCATGTCCCCCCTCAGCCTTCCCTGCTGTAAGGAAAACAACCTTAGCCTTTTCCGTCTCTCTTCATAGCTGAAACGCTCCAGCCCAGGCAACATCCTGGTGAATCTCCTGTACACCCTCTCCAGTGCAATCACCTCCTTCCTATAGTGTGGTGACCAGAAATGTACACAGTACTCCAGCTGTGACCTAACTAACGTTTTACACAGCTCCATCATAACCTCCCTGCTCTTATATTCTATGCCTCTGCTAATAAAGGCAAGTATCCCATATGCCTTCCTAACCACCTTATCTACCTGTGCTGCTGCCTTCAGTGATCTATGGACCAGTACAACAAGGTCTCTCTGGCCTTCTGTACTTCCTATGGTCCTATCATTCCATTGTATATTCCCTTGCCTTGTTAGTCCTCCCAAAATGCATCACTTCACACTTCTCAGGATTAAATTCCACTTGCTGCTGCTCTGCCCTCTTACCAGCCCATCTATATCGTCCTGCAAACTAAGGCTTTCCTCCTCACTATTTACGACACCACCAATTTTCATGTCATCCGCGAACTTACTGATCATACCTCCTATATTCACATCTAAACCATTAATGTACACTACAAACAGCAAGGGTCCCAGCACTGATCCCTGTGGTACACCACTGGTCACAGGCTTCCACTAGCAGTAACAACCCTTAACCATCCCCCTCTGCCTCCTGCACTAAGCCAATTTTGGATCCAATTTGCCAAATTGCCCTGGATCCCATGGGCTCTTACCTTCTTAACCAATCTTCCACGTTGGACCTTATCAAAAGCCTTACTGAAGTCCATGTAGACTACATCAACTGCTCTACCCTCATCTACACATCTGGTCACCTCGTCAAAAAATTCAATCAAGTTAGTTAGACACGATCTCCCCCTGAAAAATCCATGCTGACTATCCCTGATTAATCCCTGCCTCTCCAAGTGGAAATTAATCCTGTCCCTCAGAAATTTTTCTAATAGTTTCCCAACCACTGATGTTAGACTCACCAGCCTGTAATTACCTGGTTTATCCCTGCTACCCTTCTTGAATAATGGTACCACATTTGCTGTCCTCCAGTCCTCTGGTACCTCTCCTGTGGCCAGAGAGGATTTGAAAATTTGTGTCAAAGCCCCTGCTATCTCCTCCCTTGCCTCACATAGCAACCTGGCATACATCTCACCTGGGCCTGGGGATTTATCCACTTTTAAGTCCACTAAAACAGCTCATACTTCCTCCCTTTCAATACTAATTTGTTCAAGTATATCACAATCCCTTTCCCTGATCTCTACACCTACATCGTTCTTCTCCATAGTGAACACAGATGCAAAGTAATCATTGAAAACCTCACCTATATCCTCCGACTCCACGCACAGATTGCCACTTTGGTCCCGAATGGACCCTACTCTTTCTCTGCTTATCCTCTTGCCCTTAATATACTTATAAAATGCCTTAGGATTTTCCTTTATCTTGCCCGCCAGTGTTTTTTCATGTCCCCTCTTAGCTCTCCTAATTACTTTAAGTACCCCCCTACATTTTCTACACTCCTCTAGGGCCTCTGCTGTTTTCAGCGCTTTGAATCTGCCATAAGCCTCCTTTTTTTTTTCCTGATGCAATCCTCCATATCCCTTGACAACCAGGAATCCCTGGACTTGTTGGTCCTACCCTTCAACTTAACAGGTACATGTTGGCACTGAACTCTCACTATTTCCTCTTTGAATAACTCCCACTGGTCTGATGTAGACTTTCCTACAAGTAGCTTCTCCCAGTCCACTTTGGCCAGATCCTGTTTTATCATACTGAAATCGGCTTTCCACCCCAATTCAGTACCTTTATTTCCGGTCTGTCTTTGCCCTTTTCCATAACTACCTTAAATCTTCGAGTTATGGTCATTATCCCTGAAATGCTCCCCCAATGTTACTTCTACCACTTGTCCAGCTTTATTCCCTAGGATTAGGTCCAGTATTGCCCTTTCTCTTGTAGGACTTTCTACGTACTGGCTCAAAAAGCTCTCCAGTATGCATTTTAAGAATTCCGCCCCCTTTAAGCCTTTTGCACTAAGACTATCCCAGTTGATATTGGGGAAGTTGAAATCCCCTACTATTATTACCCTATTACTTTTACATCTCTCTGAGATTTGCCTACATATCTGTTCCTCTATCTTTCCCTGACTGTTTGGAGGCCTCTGGTACACTCCCAGCCAAGTGATTGTCCCCTTTTTGTTTTTAACTTCTACCCATATGGTCTCATTTGAGGAACCTTCTACGATGTCATCCCTCCTTACTGCAGTAATTGACACCTTGATCAACAGTGCAATGCCACCTCCTCTTTTACCCCCTCCCCTGTCATGCCTGAAGATTCTATACCCTGGAATATTGAACTGCTAGTCCTGCTCCTCCCTCAATCATGTCTGTGTGATAGCAATAATATCATAATCCCATGTGCTAATCAACGCCCTCAATTCATCTGCCTTACTAGTAAGAATTCTTGCATTAAAATAGATAAAATTCAGCATTGCATTTTGCACTTGTGCCTTTTTAATAGGTCGATATTTGCTCTGCCTTCCAGACTGACTCTATTTCTCTTTATATATTTGACTGTGCATCACCCCCTACTGTAACTCCACTCTGTATCCCATCCCCCTGCCAAATTAGTTTAACCACCCACCCCCAACAGCACTAGCAAACCTCCCAGCAAGGATGTTGATCCTGTTGGTTCAGGTGCAACCTGTCCAATTTGTCCCACCTTTGCCAGAAACAGTCCCAGTGATCCAGGAAACTAAAGCCCTCCCTCCTGCACCATCTCCTCAGCCACGTATTCATCTGTTCTATCCTGCAATTCTTAAACTCGCTAGCATGTGGCAGCAGGACTAATCCAGAGATTACAACCTTTGAGGTCCTGCTTTTTAATCTGCTACCTAGCTCCCTAAATTCTTGTTTCAGGACCCCATCCCTCTTTCTACCTATGTCGTTGGTACCAATGTGTACCATGACCTCTGACTGTTCACCCTTCCCCTTCAGAATGTCCTGCAGCCACTCTGTGAAATCCTTGACCCTAGAACCAGGGAGGCAACATACCATCCTGGAGTCACGTTTGTGGCCACAGAATTGCCTATCTGTACCCCTTACGATAGAATCTCCTATCACTATAGCTCTCCCATTCCTTTTCCTCCCCTCCTGTGCAGCTGAGCCTCCCGTGGTGCCAACTTCTTCATAATAATCACCAGTCAGTGCAGTTGGCTCTTTATATATACATCTGAGTACAATTACCTAATAAACGCCCAGCACCAAATCACCCTTTTACCTTCAACCACTAGGTATTTAACATCCATTAACAGAACTTCTTGGACACTATCCTGCTGCTGTTGCTGCTGCCAGCTTCTCAGGATTGCAGTAGGAGTTGTTCCTTTTTTTTTCGGGTCTAAGGCCTTGCCAAGGCTGAGTCTGTGCCTGGAGCGTTGTAGGTCTTTGCTATTAACCTGAGCCAACAAATACAGACAGATTCACATTAAAGAGACAGAACATGCTTTGGGTGCTCTCTGACTGCCTAGTACTCGGGCACAGAGTGGAACAAAAGAATTGACCCTGTAGTGTCCAGCATTCTAGCTAATACACGCTAAGGAAAGCTTAATTCCTTGATGCACATGAGGGAAAGTATATGGATAAATTGCTGGCTATCAGATGGATCATGATTCTTTCCCATATGAAACAGCAAGTAATTTTTTGGCCTTAATATTGTCTTAAGTTGTAATTGAGCTTCTGTAGTGTGAATATATGTCTGGCACATGACCGTATTAGTCTGAAAGCTGATTTTTTATTTATTTTTTTGCTGCAAACACTGACAACATCTGAAATAAGTATTGGCTGATATAGGAAGTGGCTTCCACAACCCTTAAGAGGACATGATTAACTTTAAAGCTGAACTCCTGCAGCTTTTAACTCAGGGAAAGGATTAGAATATTAAAATCAGTAAATATTTTGTCAATACTACAACTTTACAGCACACAAAGCACTCATTCAGTCCATTGTGTCTGATAGCTCCTGCCTAGACCTATCCAAAAGTAATCCATTGCCCTGTTTTGTTAACGTAGCCCTGTTATCTTCCTCTGGTTCAAATGTTTATTTCCTTTGAATGATATCAACTGCTCCCTGTGGCTTTGCAGTCTATGCGCCAACAACCACCTGTGTAAAGATATTTCTCATAACCTTTCTCCTTATTATCGTAGCGCTTATTTAAATTGATGACCCCTCTTCCACCAAAAGAAACAATATTTCCCTATTCACTATCAAAACTCTTCAAAATGTTTTAAAAACTTGATTAATTTCCACAAAACCTTCTCTGCTCAACAGGAAATAGTTGCTGTATTTCAAGTCCTTCTTGATGACAATAGTGTCTCAACTTGATATCAGCATGGTGAATCTGTGCTATATACTCAATGGCTTTAATTTCCTTTGCATAGTTTTGAGCCCTGCATCTCACACAGTATTCTATCATTACCTCAGCTTTGTGCCCTTATTTGTAAAACCCAAAATGTCATTTGATATATACTCATTTAAAAAGTTCCATTTCACATATTTTCTTTTACAATTTTGTTTGTGCCTATTTTCCAAATGTTCCCATTTGCAGAATGCACCAAATTCTACTTAACTAAGAATGATTGTGTATCAACATTGTTGCTCTTATTCATATTTAACGTATTCTGTTAACAGCTTCTCGTTCATATGAATAAAGCAGATTAAAGGCTGGCTCGGGTCGACAAAAAAAAACCCTGACCTGAGGCCGGCAGAACCACATCTGACCCAAGGCTGACCCAGCCCGAGTCCTTCCATTTGTTCCCACGCCCGACCTGACCCGACCCGATCATCAGTTAACTTACCTTCCATTTTTCACTTTCTTGCTGATCTGCACAAACTTAAAACAACTGTAACAAAACCACCTTTCTAGTCCAAAAATTAAATCAACATTGGAGCCACTTACCTGTGGTAGAGCATGTCCGACCCGAGCCCGAATGCCGGACCCGGCAGTGTAACCTGAGCCGACCTGAACCCAACACGTCGTCAGGTTCGGGTTGGTAGCCGGCCTTTAAAGCAGATCTGCTGAATAATAATCTGGCCCTGCCAGTCTGCTCTGCCATTTAATGAGATCATTGTTGATCTTTGACCGCAACTTGATCATAGCCTTGAATATACTCAATGACTGAGAACACAAAACCTTCTGGGATAGAAAACTCCAAAGATTCACAATCCTCCGAGTGACTAAATTTCTTCTCATCGAAGTCCCAGAAATGGCCGACTCCTTATCCTGAGAATATGCCCTGTAGTTCCAGTCTCTCCAGCCAGGGGAAACAGCCTCTCAAAATCTTACCACTTTCAATGAAATCACCTCTCATTCTTTTGAATTCCAGAGTTTAGGCCCATTCTATTCAATCTCTCTCTGTAGGACAACACTCTCATCCCAGGAATTGATCTCTGATGTCATATCCACAAAACATAAAATGGATCAAAGGTTATGCATTTTACAATGGTTCAATTTGATCAGGAAATCAGATGTGATGGACATGGTTTGCTGTCATTGATAATATCACACTTAATATTGTTGCGAAGGGTTTAACCAAAAAAAAAAGCTCTCGTTATCACTGTCCACTGAGAGCCCATCTGTAATCTGTGGAGGGTTTAATGCTGTTTGAAACGTGTAATGATATCGAGTACTGGCCAGTTGGAGCTTTGTTGGTATCGAGTACGAAGCTCTGAATGATTTTGACAGTGTTATGAGTTGTGGATCGGGTTTCTGCGATTATACTGCAGCATTGAAGCACAATATAATGTGATAGTGAGTCCTTGGGTAGCCAAAGAGAAAACAGCAACTTTGGGCCTTAGGAGGAAATAACATCCTATTTTAAATCCGATTAGCCTTTACTAGTTTGCTAATGCACTGATCATGTTCAAATAATTTTGATAAACAATCCAGAGATAGGAAAAGTGCTGAAAGGGTTAATGCAGCTGCATCAACATTCCATTCATATTGTGCAGCAGGATATCAGGTTGAGAAGTCACGCCTCTGCAAAAAGGAATGATATTTTCAACTTGCTGGCCATCATTTGTACATACTATCAAAAATCTGCAGATGGTAAGCATATTTTGTTTTGTCAGGGGACCTCCAGGATAAGGACTCGATAGTGTTTTGTTAAAAAATATTTCCTAAAAAGAAGTCTGCCCAGTGGGCTAAGATAAAATCTTTTGTAAACAATCACTCTTTTTTGTAATTTTACAAAACCTCTAGTTTTATTGTGCCTCTGCACAGTACAATCTACTTCCAAGTGAACAGACTATTTTCTTCACCTTATTTAATAGTGCACTTATAATTGGATTTTAAATGTTATATGCACAGTGTGTACAGCATAAAATGGCTTTTAGAATTATTGCATGAATGTATTTACTAATTGCTGCAGTTACACTTCAGGCTTGACATCACTTTGAGAGCAATGCAAGTGGACAGCATTGAGTTGTACTGCCCTCCCCCCCCCCCCCCCCCACCACTCCCTCGCATTGTGGTTTGCTCAGGGCAAGCAGAGTTCTGTGAATTATGATGTCTGAACATCAGCTGAAAAAAAAATTTAACACTGTAACATTGGAACTCGCTGCCCACGAGGGTGGTGGAAGCGGAGACAATCTGATTTCAAAAGGAAATTGGATGGGTACTTGAAGGGAAAAAAAAGTTGCAAGGCTACAGGCATCAAGTGGGGGAATGGGATTGACAGGATTGTTCCACGGAGAGACAGCATGGACCCGATGGGCCGAATGGCCTACGTCTATGTTGTAAATGACACTGAGAGCTGACAGATTGAGAAATATTACTGCTGGTGTGCTTCTGTAAAATTAACATTTTTAAGGTTTAAATATACCGACATACTGCAGTTGTTGTGAAGCTTGAGTGCTATAAGGTTACAAACAGGATAAGTAGCCTGAACTTGAATTGTGTTTACCTAAATTGTACTTGTGCGGGTACACATTCTGCATCTCTGTGACGTAATAATTGCATTCAATCAGTGTAAAATTCAGTAAAACTGGCCCGTAAGTGAAGCTGATTGTAATCCTTTGGAAAACCTCAGTGATGCCCTTCTTGGTGATTGGCGAAGGTGGTAGAAAGTACCTACAAAATAGTGCTAAATTGTTCAGTAAGGTTGCTTCATTTGTGAATCAGTTAACAAAGGCAGCAATGCTGAAACTTTTCAAGTTCTCTTTGCAGAGCAAACAATGTTCTTGTTTCTATTGTAGTGATGCCTTGACAGGAAAGGATCAGAAAGTCCTTGTGCATGTATTGTTGGTAAAAGGGATTAAGCTTTCAAGGAACGTTGCTACCCTTTTATCAAGAGCAAATATATTTTACTTTTCCCAGATTGTGTTGATTGTTTTTCATTTGGCTCACGTCGCATTCAGGATGTGGCCTGCCTATCAACTCAAACCTGCTGTTTCAGAGGGAGCCACTGTCTTCTGTTTCATACTCGAGATAGAGTTTATTTTCTTCCTTGAAAGCTTCAAACTTGTAGATGAATTCTATGACAAATAAAATGACTGCAGACACTTCCTTTTAAATTTGGTTTTAAACATAGGAATTACCTTGCATAATGTTTGCCCTGGTTAAGTGTTACGATGCTTTGCACATCAATCAAATCAAGAAGTATGCACAGAAGGAAAGGTGAGTGTTACACTTTGACACTTGACTCATTGGCAGCATTCTTGTCTGTGTCAGAAGGTTGTCAGTTGAAGATCATTCCAGGGACTTGAGCACAGAATCTTGGCGGACACCTCAATGGAGTACCTGGAAATGCTGCAGGGTCTTCTGGTCACGTCTTGTCTAACACTCATCTGTCAACCGACTCCACAAAAACAGGTTGACTGGTCAATCATCTCATTACTGTTTATAGAACCTTGTAGACAAATTAGAAGCCACGTTTTACCACACTTCAAGAATAATTGGTTCTGAAGCACATTGGGATGTCCTGAGGCCACAAAAGGCACACTATAAATACACATTCTTTCTTCACATCAACTGGGTACATGTCCAGTACCACATCAGGAAATGTCTGTGGGGGAAACATGCAATCAGTAGAATACAGAAGAAAAATGCAAGTTTAACAGGAATATTTTGCGATAGAACCATGTTGGGTGAACAAGAAGATAAGGAGCATTATAAGCATGCAAAATTGTTGGAGCATATCGACAGGAAGCAAGAATTTGGGCAAGGTTCCTGTAGAGAGACAGCAGGATTGAAAGCATCGATCTGATGTTCAAGATAAGGAGACAAGCATATGCAATGGCTAAATGCACGAGATACAGCAAAGACTATGGCTCCTGCCAACATCCCAGCTGTAGTGCTAAAGACTTGTGTTTAGGAATAATCTGTGCCTCTAGCCACATTGTTCCAATCCAGGTACAACAGTGGCATCTATCCGCCCATGTGGAAAATTTCTGATGCAGGAAAATTGGGTGACGTGCATGAGAAAATAGAGGGTCAAAGCGTAATGTTGCAGCAGTTAATCAATGTCACAGTTAGTTAAGGAGTGGTTGTTCCTAAAGGAAGGTAACTAACCCCAGTTGGCCTTCCTGTCTACCCTGAAGACACTGTCTCACTTTGGGGTACAATCCTCCAGCACCTGCACCCCTTGGTTTTATTTGTAAACTGATGTTCTTAGACATTACAGTGCCATGGAGCCAATGATGTGAAAACTATCAGAACAGGTGACAAAGTTGTGAAAAGTTCTATTTCGTCTTTGTCTTCAGCAGTTTTGTTACCCAGGTTTGTAAGGCTAAGCTTTTAAAATTGATTGCAGAAGTGTAAGAACTTTAAATTCAAAAGTACTCACAAATTTCTTGAGGTCGACTGAGGTATTGTGTTGTTCAAGAAAACCTGCATCTACACATCCACTTTTAATGAGTTGACACAGTCTGACAAAACAGGAAGAAAATATGTCAAAGGGCTACTCATGTTTGAATATTCCAGTTGTTGCACAATACTATTTCAACATGTCTGCCTCACCTCTCCCTCACTCAGCGCCTTTCTTCCTGTGAGCCTGATAACAACAACAACAACTTGCATTTATATAGCACCTTTTAATATAGCAAAAGAAGTCCTCAGGTTTTTTGCATAGTGGGGGTACTTTTGCCTTTTGTGCATTTAATGTAAAACAGGTGATAATGAAGCAGCAGTATTCAGGGAAGATACGAAATCGCCTGTCGATTCTCTCTTGAACAAAGTCCAAATTACCCCCCACCCCCTGGGAAGTGTTGGTTGGTCTTTCAATTCTGCATTCATCAGAGCTAATTGTGATCTGTCCAATATGACCTACATATTTGCACATTCTAGGTAGCAATCAGGAGAGAGAACACTGAATTTGTTTTCTTTTCCTTCCTAGCCCTTGAATATTGCAGCTGATTGTTATGCCACTGTTGTTGCATTAATTGAGATCTGCTAGCTCAGCACTGACTAGGAATCTAATGTTGGATCTTCATAAAGGGCCATTTGGGATGCTTTCCAAGGAGTACTTGATGAACCCATTGCTAGAAATCAGTTTGAAAGATCTTATTATTGGAACTCCTCTTCCTGCGTCATGTGTTTCTTTTTAGATTAAATTTAAATTCTCAAACTGAGATTTAAGCACATATTCTCTGGATTATTGTTCCAGGCCTCTGGATTGCTAATTCAGTGTCCTGTCCAGTTTCTCTCAAATTAAATAACTGATTCCTAATGTGGCGGCTAATTTTTTTGGTGTCTAAAATAGGAGATGTACTTTTGTAAGCAAGGGTGAAAAAATGAGGCCTGAGTAAATACTCAGTTGTGCACATCATGGTGACGCTTGCTGAGGAAATGTACCAAAAAAGCACATCTGCAGTCTTGGTGCACTGCGAATTTGAGACCAGTAACCACAGGATGCACAGTGCAGCTGCTGAGACCCTGCCCGTCTTGAATTACAATCTTGCCACCATGAAAGTTTCATGTATGTTTGCTTACAACTCTTGTTTTTACGATATACACTTTGCAATGCAAAAGTACTATAAGTGCAAAGAATTTACTGCACAGAAACAGGCCATTTGGCCGAACAGGCCCATGCCGATGTTTATGCTCCACATGAGCCTCCTCCCATCCTTCTTCAGCTGACCCCATCAACATATCTGTCTATTCCTTTTGTCCCTCATGGTTATCTGCCTTCCACTTAACTGTATCCATGCTATTTGTCTCAACTATTCCTTGAACTACAGAGTTCTACAGTAACAGTTTGGATTAAGCTATAATAGATTTTGTTCTTAACCTTCAATTACTTTGGGCAAGTACAGATGTAATTGGGAAAGTGACAACACTATTTCCTTTCTAATTACTCAAAGGGGTGGCTGATTGTGCCTCACAGCATATAATCATTCATTATGAGTGAGGGAGAGGTGAGGCAGACATGTTGAAACAGTATTGTGCAACAACAGGAATACTCAAACATGAGTAGCCCTTTGACATATTTTCTTCCTGTATTTGTCAGACTGTTAGCTCATTAAAGTGGATGTGTAGATGCAGGTTTTCTTGAACAATTCTTCAGACGACTTCGAGAATTTTGTGAGTACTTTTGAATTTAAAGTTCTTACACTTCTGGAATCGATTTTAAAAGCCTAGCCTTACAAACTGGGGTAACAAAAATGCTGAAGACTTAAAGATGAAATAGAGCTTTTAGCAACTTTGCCACTTGTTTTGATCGCTTTCCCATCCTTGGCTCCATGGCACTGTAATGTCTAAGAACATCAGTTTGCAAATAAATCCAAGACTATTAAAAAAGAAACCACATAATCTATTTTTTTATTTCCAAGCTTTCACTGACTTTGAATGTGGCCTCTGCCAGGCAGTGGGAGCGGGTGGGGGGAAATGTTGTTTCTTCTCACTTGAGACTAAGAAAAAGATGGAAAATTACAAAAATAAATCCTTTTGTCCATACCGGTTAATGGTTTACTGAAGTAAGAATTTCCACGCAGTTGTCAGCAGGTTTGACTCGTTTGCAACTGAGGCCTTCTCGCAGCAGTTAACCTCCGTTTAACTTGTGGTGACCTTTGGCATTTTCAATTTCTATCATCAAGATCTGCCCACACAGACTCTGTGCCAATTCCTATTTTTTCCTTTAGCCTGGTTTCAGTAGTTCTGTAGGTTTCTTTTATGTTTCTGCCTACTCTTCACATGCCCTAGGGATTGCCACCTGTCTGCTATCGCTTTGCTCTATCTCAGTGATGACCCTATTGTGGAAAGTATCTTCCAGTGTGGCTAGTTGATCCTCAAGTGGCAACTAGTTTCTCAAGGGGCTCAGTTAGTTAGTTACTTCACTTCATGGACGTGTACATACCTCTCCCCAACCCTCAGAAAATTTGCATCCTCAAAGACCCACGTTTAACATGCATCTCTTACATGCTTCTCCAAAGGAGGCTGAACTTTGTGCTGGAGGTGGGGCTGCTGGAACTGGGCTGAAAAGGTGGGGGGAATCCTGCCTATGCCTTCCTCCACCCACCCCATGGAGCGATCCTCCGGTTATTGTCCAAGATTTAGGAGGCGGGATCCCATCCCTTTTTGAAGACTTTAAAGGGACGGGGATCCCGCCTCCAAGAGCTGCCACACAGGGCCGACAGCTCAGTAGTACTGGCAGTGCCACTGAGAGCAGTGGCTACTGCCAGTTTTGTGGGGGCCTCTGACCCAGGCCCAGTGCCGGAACCCCAGAGAAGAGGTAGGTGAAGCGGGGTCACCGGGGCCGGTGGAAGGACTTGGCAAGGGGGGGGTGTGTCCCAGGGTGTGAAATGGTTCCTGGTGTGGGTCCTCTTTGGGCCACAAATTGCCCACAAAGGAGTGGCACCCCCCCCCTCCCAAAGCCGCCAGGGAGGGCACCTCGTTTTACAGGGCGTCCTCCCTGCACAGCGGAGGACCCCCCTCCCCATCCCCGCACCTGGTAAGATCCCACCAACAGTGGAAGAGGCCCTTAATTGGCTGTTAATAGGCCACTTAGGGGCCTCAATGTCCCTCTGGGTGGACCTAGCCCGTCCCCAGGAAGATCACTGGCCTGTCTGCTTCCTTGCCACCCGTTGCGATTCTCCGTGCCATCCCTGCCTCCGATCCCACCTCGGGAGCCCGTAAAATCCTGGCCGTGTGTGGAAGTGTTTGTCAATGTTCAACATTTTAGAATATGCCTCCATGAGCTGTGACTTGCTCTGTTCCACTCTCTTAAATAATAAAATAAACTTGTAATACGCAGTTAGCTATTTACTTTATAAAAAAAAACAGTCTTGAGGGCCTGTTAGATTGGATGTCATTTCTTGTTCTTGCAGATGGTGGTTTAATCCAAAATTAATAACACGGTATTCATTTTTTTTTAAATGGTATTTTGAACACTGGGAGGGTTTCCCTCCCACCTCAATCATTCAGTTTTTTTGGCTTTGGAAAGACGCATTCCAGCATAGGAAATATGACAAGAGTGTTTGTGTTTGGAAGTATTCACTTCCCAGACACATCCTGCTATAGCATGCCAGCCTTCGTGGTTGATCAAACAGCTGGCTTTTTACACTTGGGCTCTTGAGTCTGTCACTCACAAGATCCTTGTAGTACATCTGGAGGAGTGAAGATTTAAAAGTAATGATGTGTTTGCCGTCCATGTGGTGTAGGTACGTCCACAGTGTTGTTAAGGAGCAAGTTCCAGGATTTTGACCCGGTGGTATAGTTTCACACCATCCTGACTTGGAACTGTAGACTGCAGCAGCTCAAAGCAGTGGCTCACCACCATCTTTGAGGGCAATTAGGCATGGGCAATAAATGCTGGCAATGCCAGTGACACACATCCCATGAACAAATTAAAGAATCAGTAATAAAGGGAACTTTGAGCCTGGCTCCCTAGGCTCCAAATGAAACCACTCTGGGTAGATTCATCACAATTCTAAGCACACTTGGGGCTGTACCAGAAACAAGGCTATACTTTCCACTCATTTAGAAATCTCAATGGCTGGTTTGAAAAATGAAAGTTGCCCAGCAAGACACGCTCAAGTGGCATTGAAGCACATCATAGGTTTTTGTGAATAGTGTATTAGGCTATCTTTATTCTCTCCTGTTTCTTAACCATCTGCTAATATTGGGTTTGAAATTAGAAAACTGGAGGTTATACTGTAGTTTTTCTTTTGCTTGTATTTTGTAGCCAGATTTATTATTTAGCATAAGCCTCAATTCTTAAAAAAAAAAAAGTTTCCTTGTGCATTCGAAATGCAAATCCTATTTAATGGTGCAGTTTGGATTGTTCAAGAGCAGAAATTACATGTTAAATGCTACAGCTGGTTTCCAGCTGCAAGTATTTTCAATGCAATTTTGCTCTGTGTTTTCTTAATTCCAAAGAAAATAAAAATGTAGGACAATTGCAGTGACAATCATATCATGCCCTTCTCTCTGCATAAAAATTATTAAATGCTTTGCCATGATCGTGTCCCTTTAAGACAAGAGAGAAAACAAACAAAAGCAGAAACCACATGCTTGATGCTTAATGAAATGACTAAATAGGAAACACATTTTTTTCTCCCAGGGTGTGTCTTTTCTGAAGATCTCAGTTTGTGAGTTGCAGTTAGCCCAATTACTATTTCTAAAGTTGGAAAACACCTTGAAGACTTTTTTTTTTTGCTTGATCCCCTGTACTTGTTCAGCTAACTAATGCACAGGTATTAACTTTGATCACAGTTACAGATTTCCTCACTTTATTTGCTCAGGTCTTCTTTTATTCACCTGACATAAGAACATATGGGCGTGCTGTAGGATAGTGGTTATGTTACTGGACTGGTAATCCTAAGGCCTGGACTAATGATTCAGAAACATGAGTTCAAATCCCACAATGATGGCTGGGGAATTTAAACTAAATTAACTAATTAAATCTGGAATTAAAAAGCTAGTATCCATAATGTTGACCATTATACTATCCAGATTGTTGTAAAAACTCATCTGGTTCACTAATATCCTTTTAGGGAAGGAAATCTGCCATCCTTTCCGGGTCTGGCCTATGTGTGACTCCAGACCCACGACAATGTGGTTGACTCTTAACTGCCTTCTGAAATGGCCTAGCAAGCCACTCAGTTCTATTCAAAAACGATGCTCACCAACATTTTCTCGGGCAATGACGGGTGGATAATAAATGTCGGCCTCGCTGACGATGCCCACATCCAGTGAGTTAATGTAAGAAATAGGAGAAGGAGTAGCCCCTTGAACCTGATTCGTCATTCAGTAAGATCATGGTTGACTTTGGACCTCAACTCCACTTCCCCAGCCAATCTCCATATCCCTTGATCAGATATGGCTTTTCAGGTTGCAGCTTTAGAAGACAGAGGGAATTGATTATGTTCTAATCTTCAGATGCCCACAGCTGCTCCAATTTGTGGAACCCTGTCCCTGTGTTGTCCCATCGCATCTGTCCATTGTATATGTAAGTTCGTATGCATTGATGATGATCACCTACTGGCCCGGGAGCTTTAGATCACAGGGAAGCACTGGCCTTGCTTCTTAACTGTGATGCACAAATTCCCTAGTATTATGTTTTCACCCATAATATTAAAAGTTAATTATGTGAGATAGCCACCTGTGTTACTGTCATCATAGCCTGCACACTAGTATGCCATTATTTTAGCTCCAATTTCTACTGACAAAATTTCACTACAGTGTAAAGTGACCTGTTCAGTTTTACCGACAGTTGACCTGGTAGTTTCTAATTAAAAAGATGTTCTTGTTTATACATAAGTCAAATTGTATTTCAGAGCCAGGATGCTGGCATTTGTTTTCTGGATATATTTATACAATATTGATTATTGCATTACCCATTTGATATGGGATTTCCATCATCATTAGTGTATATCAATACAAAATCCTTTTGTTAAGCTTAGAGTACACACCATATAAAAAGGACATCTCTGTTTGTATGTTTTTTATGAAGTTGAGATTTTATTCGATCCTGTCAATTGTCTAAGTAAAAAAGGTGTCTTAATATGGGATGATTTATAACAACTATTTTCCTGCTCCTTTGAAGATATGAATAAGGTAATTACCTCACTGCAGCAAACTCCTTCAAACATCATGGGCCAAGTGGCCTCTTTCTGTGCCTTAAAATTTCTATGATTCTGTCATGATTGGGAGCTTACAAAGATATGTCTTGATCTAACTTAGGAAGTTAAAAATACTCCACAATATTAATCATTTAACAAGCTTCAGGTACAGACTTGAAAGCCAAGAAACTTGTGAGTAAAGTTCTACTCTAAACGTACAGCCAAAGCATTCAGTTTAACTGGAGCATTTCTGGAGCTAAAATCCAGTAGCCCTGTAATTGACATACTGTTGTAAAATTGTTAAATTACGATAATATTTTGGCAGCCTATGAGTCTTTTTGTTCTTCAGTCCTTCTGAACTTTGTCATTATCCTCAAGTTCAAATTTTCCAATAACTACAGTAAACTAAATTCACATTACTTTAACATTAAGAACGCAAAGGAAAAGAAGCAAATCTCTTCTTTACTTTCTCTCAAGTCAGCCTCTTATTCTGGATTTCAGTACAGTACTTGTATTTTTGGAAGATGGAAATGTAACACCTTTTTAGTTGGATGCTGTAGTGAAGTTTGTGGCACGTGCTGTCCATGTGTTTGTCAGGACTTTTTAAAAAGTGTCTTACTGCATCTTGTCTGAATCCTAACCTTATACCTAATTGAATGTCAATTGACTGTCAGCTATGGCTTAGTTGGTCACACTCTCGCCTCTGAGTCAGAAGGCTGTGGATTTAAGTCCCAGTCCAGGGACCTGAGTGCAAAAATCAAGGCTGACACTGTAGTGCGGTGCTGAGGGAGTGCTGTACTGTCAGGGATGCCATATTTTGGATGCGATATTAAACTGAGTCCCTATTTGCTGATTCCAGGTGGGCGTAAATGACCCCATGACACTGTTTTGAAAAAGAGCAGGGGAGATATCCCCAATGTCCTGTCCAGTATTTATTCCTCAATCAACATCAACATCACTGAAAACAGATTACTACATTGCTGTTTGTGGGAGCTTGTTGTGTGCATATTGGCTGCCGTATTTCCTACAACAGTGACTACGCTTCAAAAATATTTCATTGGCTGTAAAGCATTAGTCGTGAAAGGCACTATATAAATGAAAGTCTCTTTCTTTGTAATTCTGTCCCTTGTTCTATGGTTGAAAAAAATTCCTTATTTATAGTTCCGTTATTTTGATAGCAGTTATGCAGTGTCTGTTTATGTATCAAACATTTTAAAATCTCCTTTTGATATTTGTAGCCCCGAATATGTAGATGAGTGCATAAAGAACTGAAAAGGATACTGTAGCAACAGAAATTGCCATTGGCAACTGTAATACTGAGCAAAAAACTTTGAAATAATCTATCTAGTTCTTGGTCATATTCCGAGTTCATAGATTGAGAGCTCTTTTAACATTTTATAAATGCTACTTTTAAAGCAAGAAATCAGAAAACACTTTATTTTGTTTGTGAATGTATTTACGCTCCTTTCTGAATGCCTGAATAATATACTGGCACCCTAGGGGTATATTTACAGTAGAAATGTAAATAGGGGGAAAAAAACTACAAATAAATGCTGGAAGCACAACAGGTCAGATCTTATCCCGTAAAACAAAAAATGCTGGAAATACTCAGCAGGTCTGGCAGCATCTGTGGAGAGAGAAGCAAAGTTACGTTTCAGGTCAGTGACCTTTCATCAGAACTGGCAAAGGTTAGAAAATAGTTTTAGGTTTTAAGCAAGTGAAGGGGAGGTGGGTGGGGGAGAGAACAAAGGGCAAGAAGAGATTAAATAACAAAGCTGTCCTGGGACAAAGGCAAAGAGTGTATTAATGCTTGTGGTGAAAGACAAAGCGTTAGTCCAGAAAGAGTTTTAATTGACTAATGAGCAGCTCTGGCGACATGAAAAGCAGGCACATTGTTAAAAAATAAAATATTTTAAAAAAGGCCAATCATGCTCTGAGGTTGTTGAACGCAATGTTGAGTCCGCAAGGCTGTAGAGTGCCTAACCGAAAGATCAGGTGCTTCTCCTTGAGCTTGCGTTGATGTTCACTGGAACATTGGAGCAGGCTAAAATGTTGGCATGAGAGCAGGTGGTGGTGGGGGCTGGGGGGGTGGGGGTGTTGAAACAGTAAGCAACTAGAAGCTCGGGGTCATGCTTTTGGACTGAGTGGAGGTGTTCAGCAAAGCTGTCAACCTATCTGCGTTTGGATTCCCCAATGTAGAGGAGACTGCATTGTGAGCAGTGAATACAGTTTACTAAATTGAAAGAAGTGCAAGTAAATCGTTGCTTCACCTGAAAGGAGTGTTTGGGGCCTTGGATAGTGAGGAGATAGGAGGTAAAAGGGCAGGTATTACACCTCCTTCTGCAGTATTTTGCTTTTATTATACAATAAAAACTTTGTTATCTGGCATTTACCAACCGGTAAGCTCCATTATCTGGAATTTCAGCAGCAGTTCAGGTTGCCATAGAGTCATGGAGTCATTTACAGCACAGAAGGAGGCCTTTCAGCCCATCGAGTCCATGCTGGCTCTCCATGGAGCCATCTGCAGTTAGAAATGCTACCTTGCCTCGGTGACTGGTTCCTCATTCATTGTAATGGGATTCTTGGTCCCTGCAGTCAGACGTTTTTTGCTCTGGGGTTCTGCATCTGATCTCCGCCGTGGATGGCTTGCTGGAAAGGGCAGACTCTCCCGTGTACTATATTGCTGCACCTAACTTAAAGGATCATGGAAAAATTACAAATCAGCTTTCCCAATGCCGCCCCTGGGTACTCTACGCTCTCGCGGGGCTAACTTCAGGGCAGTTGCCTTAGTAAATGCAACTCTTCATTAACCAGAGTTTTTGCTTATCCAGCACATCCCCAGTCTAGCACATGCATGACAAAGCTTTTACTGTCTGAGATGAAAAAGGCATTTAGCTTTTGTGTGTGAGACCCTTGCTCAGAGTTGAAAATTGAAAGATGAACAACCATTTTAACAATCAGAAAAAAAAAAGTGAGAGAGGAGAAGTAGACAAACAAATGCAGACTATAATCATTAAAGCAGAAGTTAATGGGTTCAATGACCAGCAGTCTGCTTGGAAGAAATACAGGAGATTGCTAGGTGATATTAATAGACATTGAAAAATTGACAAAATGTACATAATAACTAAGCCAATGTCTGGAATTTAAAATGTAATGCTAGAAAATGGAGGGTCTTGCAAGAATGCTGAGTTTTGCTAACCTAACAAATATCCCAAGCAGCTGGATGAATCCTTAACATCCTCCCTATTACTCCTTACTGAGGAGCTATCTGAGTTTTGCCATCTAGTTTTAGGGTTAGGAGTGAGTGATACCTGAGTCAGCTTGCTGAACTGTCCTTCCATTAACCAGCTAAGATAGAAATACATTTATTTTACCAACACTTGATTAAAATAGCATTACCCTATTGAGCGAGTGAGTTAATGCTTTCTTGCCAATTCATCAAAACTGAGTCTGAGCACACATCATGGACCACCATCAACTATTTACTGACTACAAAAATCATAGCTTACTGTTAAACATTGGATACACAACCACTTACAAGACATGAACAGATGTAGTCAAGGTCAATTAACAATCTGCATAGTGTTATGATCAGGTGAGAAGGGGTCTCTCTCCTTGCTTGACCACAACAGGGTTTATTTCTTTGAAACAGCGGATATGCTTACCAATTCAGTGAGTGTTTAACTCTTTTTATATGCTATGATCATAAAAGAACCAATCAAACAGGTTTTCTTGAGTTTAAACAAGAAAGCGGTTAGTTTATTGTACTTAAAACCAAATCCTGATCTAAGTTTAAAAATAATAAACTACGCTCCAACTTTCACATATACACTCACATGCACACACATACACACAAATAGGTTAGAGTGGAGCAGAATAGATTGGTTGGTTGGATTTGAGTCCAGATCAATAAAAAAGAATATACGGTTTGTGGAGTCTGGTAATTCAGTTGTCTTCCAGCTGAATTAGTGGTCCTGAAGTTCCTGGCTGGTGGATGTGGCCAGCTGGTTCAGGGTTTACTTGGAGATAATGATGCAGATGGTTTTCTTCCTGGGGTCTCTGTCTTCAGCAATGGTATGCTTGGATGTTTAGCAGCCAGCAGACAGGGTTTGAACTTCCAAGGTCACCTGTAGAGAGAGGGGGAGAGAGAGACAGACCCCACTTGGGTCCTTCACTGGCTAAACTCAGTTGCTTGTCTGCTGTAGAGAAAAGAAACTGCAAGATTTCACCCAGATGGAGGGTCTGCCACATGATAGCCCAGTGTATTTTCTCTTTTGCACTTAAACGAGATCAAGTCTAAGAATTCCAATCTCTCTTCATTCCCATTGTTCTAGGATTACCCTTTTGAGGGGTTCGTCTCCAACAGTGTTAATGTTCCAAGATGGCTTTGAATGTCTCATTAATGAAGGCAAGGCCAGGTCGCTCATTCACATTGCTCAAGCCATTGTTCTGGTTGGAGATTTTTCCAGACTTGCGACTCCACCTCAATACATTGGTATGTAAGGTATTTGGATGCAAATTGCACTGGGCATTTCAGCTGCTAGCAGTGACCCTTTTATCAGTTGTTTTTGTCTCCTACTTTTTAAAGTTTAATTCAGGTTTCCGACCGATGGATTAAAAAAAAATCATTCCGCACAGCTCGTGTTCGTAACAATAGCAAGTCATTAATGGACAGTAATGTAGTAGATAAATAACCGGTTACACAGGCATTCAGGGTATTACTGTAAATCTGCATTAACAGATGCTGAGTGTTACAGTAGCAATCAGAGTTTGTGATTTTCACAATGGTTGAGTTTAATTTACTGTTACATCTCTATAGCTGACATTTTAATAACACTAAAAAGCCAGTCCATCGGATAACTTGGGGTCAATGAACATGGTCCACAATGTTTCTGGAGCTTACACAACCTTGTTCTTATGAGCAGTGGGCCGACTCAATCTCCTTCCTTGGGACACGGGTGTTAGCTTTTGGAGCATTGAATCAATGAGCCCCATTCGGTTGGCTCTCCTCGGGTTCTCAGTTCTGGCTTCCCACCTTCGCATGTAATCAGCTGTAAGGCTCGACCCCTTAACTGGTACAGGAATGAATGTGCCAAAATATTCAGTTGTGAATCTACTTCAGAAAAAGTTAGAACAAGAAGCCGTGATGAAATAAACAATGAAATGGAAGAATTGTGAATTTAAAAGTCAACTACTAAACAAAATCGCAAGAACCTGGCCACTTATACATAGTCAAAATGGAGTAGCAGTTATGAGACCCCTCCTGTACTGGAAATCCACAAACTCGTCTGCAAAGATGAGGTACATTAACCTCATCCGAAATAGCTCCAGGGAGAATCCGTTTGAAATTTAAAGAAGCTATTGTGTATTAATGATTCTGATCAACATGAATGAACTAACAGAGGATGCCTGGGGCAGTCTAACTTATAGCCAAACCAAGATGAATAAGGTGTGAAGCAGCAACATCCTATCAGAATGATTCCCATTCAAGCATCAATTGATGGCCTGGCCCATTGTGTGGCCACAACAGGGCAGAGGGTCAGGCATTTCCTAACAGAAACTCCAGGGTGATAGATTTTGACCTTAAAAAGGTAGTTCTATTTAGAGGGGTGTGGGGGTGGGCGGGGGGTGGGAAAGATCAAGCCAACATCACAACTTGTGAGAAGGATCCAGCAGGCAAGAAAAGAACCCTGCTGACCAAAAACAGCAGAAACATCACAAAGTGACCTAGAGACTAACCATCTGAAAAGGTAACAAACTACACACCACCAGTTGCATTACAACTGCTAGAGCTCTACAGTACCTGCGCAAGTTCAACACTGCAAATAATCAGGTCTGTAACTCCTCTTTATTTTAAAAAGACTTTTCTTCTCAAGAAGACTCAATCATCTGTAAACTTTGAACATGTACCTCACTTGGGTCTTTACACAACCTCTTACCGTGGCGCAGTGGTTAGCACCGCAGCCTCACAGCTCCAGGGACCCGGGTTCGATTCTGGGTACTGCCTGTGTGGAGTTTGCAAGTTCTCCCTGTGTCTGCGTGGGTTTCCTCCGGGTGCTCCGGTTTCCTCCCACACGCCAAAGACTTGCAGGTTGATAGGTTAATTGGCCATTACAAATTGCCCCTAGTATAGGTAGGTGGTAGGGAAATATATAGGGACAGGTGGGGATGTGGTAGGAATATGGGATTAGTGTAGGATTAGTATAAATGGGTGGTTGATGGTCGGCACAGACTCGGTGGGCCGAAGGGCCTGTTTCAGTGCTGTACCTCTAAACTAAAACTAAACTAAACTAAACTAAACTTTCTATCTATTCACCTGTATGTGTGTGTGGGGGTGTGTGAGTGAAGTACAATCATTTCAGGATTTGTTTAAAAATCAATAGTTTTTTTTTACCTACAAGAAAACATGTCATTTGTCTGTTTATTGACGCTAAAGACACTTGGGGACTAAAACATTAATTTAACAAAACACGATTGTGCTCAGTTGGGAGGTGAACAGTGGAAACCTTACCAGTGTCTGTAACAATTAAGTTTTATCCGAACTAAAGCAATAAACTCGGGCAGCGATTTTGCAGTCTAACCTGGGCTATATACTTCTTGTATTAGTTGTGGACAGGGGAGCGTACATAATTTCCTGCAGTTTTTGGTCTTCAAACTTCTCCTTTTTCTCCTTTGTCGTCCTGTTTCAGATTCATTTCCTACATAATGGAGCCAATCTCTCTTATTCTGGCTGTTATTCCAACTAATGTCCTGAAGAATCCAATCATAATCAGACCTGTGCCCATCACCACATAATGACATCTTCCTTGATCATGGTGAGCAAGGGTGTGTTCACGTGGACTGCACAGCCTGAACATGAATGCAGATACTCTACCATGACTTCTGTATTCATCATTGTCTCAGCATCTTGCTATCTCAATCCTTTACATTCCTGTCACTTATCTCTAGCAGCCCCCAGAACATTCTGTGTGTTCAGCTTACACAAGCAGTATAAAGTCTCTCCAGAGTCTCCGGGCTGGATTTTAAGGAGCCCGCGGTGGTGGGGGCCTGAAGATGGCTCCGGATGAGGCCTGCCACGGACCTCGACACCGGCAGGGCCCGGCCTGATCCTTCCGGCGGCGGTGGGGCACAGTGGCAGCTCCCCCGTCGCTTGGCGACGGGAGCACAATCACCAAATGGGAAAGTTAAGTGTTTTGGGGGAGGGCAAGTAATTAATTTAATTATTGGTGGGGGGGGGGGGGGGGGGAAGGAGAGGGGCAAAGGAGATGTATTTATTGATTTTCATTCAATTTCTCTTTAAATATTTAAACTAGCCAGTAGGGCTGACAGTTGTTTACAAATCAGTCATGGGCGGCACAGTGCTTAGCACTGCAACCTCACAGCTCCAGGGACCTGGGTTCAGTTCTGGGTACTGTCTGTGCGGAGTTTGCAAGTTCTCCCTGTGACCGCGTGGGTTTTCGCCGGGTGCTCCGGTTTCCTCCCACAGCCAAAGACTTGCAGGTTAATAGGTAAATTGGCCGTTGTAAATTGCCCCTAGTGTAGGTAGGTGATCGGGAATATGGGATTACTGCAGGGTTAGTATAAATGGGTGGTTGTTGTTCGGCACAGACTTGGTGGGCTGAAGGGCCTATTTCAGTGCTGTATCTCTAAATAAATAAAATAAATAAATAAATGGCGCCAGCACCTGCTGACAGGCAGCTGATGCCATTGCTGGGAACGAAAAGCCCACCCCCCTCTACGTGATCGGGGGGGGGGGGGGGGCACCGCCTCGGCTATTTAAATGAGATGCTTGCTTGAGATTGTGGCAGCTCTTTGGCACGCGGCCCACATAGGCGGGCCGACATTTTTTATGCCCACCGCCGAAATTGACGGCAGGCATGTAAAATTCAGCCCCTTGTCTTTACACTGACATGTGATTTAAAGCTTGGCATTACTTCCCATAATTCCCCGACCTTGTCATTATTTTATAGTAGGTTCTGCTTGAGGCACCCTCAATTTCCTACGCCATTCAGTGGGCTCTCTTTGGGTTCACAATTCTGGCTTCCCACCCTCGCATGAATGACTATATTGGCTAACAGGCTTGCTTCTCACTCTTATTCATCTCAGACACTTGTACAGTTGAGCAACAGACACAATTCCGCCTGAAACTGGTTAGTATAACTATACAATTTCTCTACCTTTTACTCTCCTCAATAAACCTGTACCTGTAAAAGTATCTTCTGCATCTGTGAAGTATAATGTTTTTGCAGAAGACAGCAAGGGAATTCTCTGCTAACTATAAAGAGAAGCCACTTCGAACCAAGAGATTCTATGGGCATCTAACAACGTGATGATACCTTTCCCACCATACCAACTACAGACTGCTACAACTTCTACTGACTGACAATGATGTGATCGGAGGCATGACAATTTGTATATCTTTATTTCGAAGAGAAATCCCTAGTTAGACCACACCCAGAGTACTGTGTCCAGTTCTGGGACTCCTTGTAGGGAGTGCAATGTAGATTTATCAGAATGATAACTGGACTCCAAGGTTTGAATTACAAGGAGAGAGTACACAAACTAGAGTTGTAGTCCCTGCAATTTAGAAGGTTGAGGGGTGATTTGAAAGAAGTTTTGAAGATATGAAGTGGAACAGGGTAGACCGAGAGAAACTATTTCTGCTGGCTGATAGTCTAGGACTAGGGGGCATAGCCTGAAAATCAGTGCCAGATATTTCAGGAGTTAAGTTAGGAATCAGTTCTTCATTCAAAGGGTGGTAGAAATTTGGAACTCTCCGCAAACGATTGTTGTCAATTTTTAATTTTAAATCTGAGATAGATTTTTATTAACCAAAAGTGTTAAGGGATAAGGGGCAAAGGTGGCTGGATGGATTTAGGTCACGGATCAGCCATAATCTCATTGAATGGCAGAACAAGCTTGAGGGGCTAAATGGTCTACTTCTGTTGCTATGTTCTTAGAAGCTTCTTATGTTCAGTTAACCAATTAGAGTGAGACATGTGCTGGAACATTCTTCCCCCTTCTACCAATCATCCCTGATAAATGTGAAGCTCCACCATATGTTACTGATCCATTGAATATGGTCTTCTCCAAGCAGGATGGACTTCATGTCTTTTTTCTCCCCCAACTTTATCCTTCAAAGGTGCTTCATACACATATCAAACGACTGAGAAGTTTTTGTCTTTCTAAAGCTGTTCTTGAAGGTTTGTTCCACCAACTGAGGGCACGTGGAACAGGAGGGTGATGTGGCATCTCTAACCCCGGAAGTGTTAAATAAATGTTTGATTTCAGGGTTAATGACCTTTTTAACCAAGCAAGGAATGTCTTGTATAAATAAGCCTTCATGGTCTACTCAACCATGATATTTTATGGTCTCATTATCTGGGAACTTCCATGGCTTCAATTAGCTTCACTTTCTAGCCATTTCCCAGCATTCCGTTCCACTACAGACTTCCATTTTGTGTGGGCAGCATTTGAGCTGCATGCCATTTAGGGTATATTTTTGGTCATTTATAGGGCATTTCCCCTATAAATCTCAAAGCTGCCATTCACACAGTTTGAAGGGCATTGTTACATAGAAAACCGAATTATCATAGAAACAGAGCATTCAGCCCAATTTGTCCATGGCAGTGTTTATGCTCCACATGAGCCTCCTCCCACCCCACTTCATCTAACCCTATCAGCATAACCTTTTACTTCTTTATCCCTCGTGTGTTTATCTAGCTTCCCTGAAATTCATCTATGCTATTCGCCTCAACTACTCCCTTGTGATCATCGGTTCCACGTTCTAAGCATTTTCTGGGTGAAGAAGTTAATTCTGAATTCCCTACTGACTATATTGGTGACTATCTTGTCTTTATGGACCCTAGTTTTGGATTCCCCTAATAGAATGAAGGGTTAAAGTTTGTAAAGTAAGATCAGACGGTTGCTGACTGCCAAGGGGAAAGATCAGATCCTTTTCCTGAAGCTTGTTTTGAACTTGGTTGGGAAAGTGAGAAAAGGTCAGAGTGAGAATGGGAGGTATCGTGAAAGGAGTTAGCCCAGGCGACTGAAGAGTTCAATCAAGCAGTCACCAAATCTCTCTTTTGCTCTCCTGTACATCTGAAAAAGCAGACAGTGGAAGGTGGTACACGTAAATTAATCTATCACATGGATGGGATATTTGGGACCCTGGACAAATGGCGTGGATGGTGATGCACCCTTTGTGTTGCATAGTTAAGTGCCGGGGAGTCGACAGAAATTTGGGGTGCTAGAAAAATGGTCAAGGTAGCTGTCAAATACACTTAACAGATTGAATGATTGTAGCTTACTTGAAAAATTTGGTTACAAATTTTCATAGTGAACACCAGTTATTTTGGCATACAGTTAGATATATTTTGTGTCCTAATGGGTGTTGTATGTACTGTTTAAAGATTACTGCTGACAATTGTTTCTGTATGTTCTTTCACATGTGTGCTTCTAGTCCCTTGCTCAGACAGTAATTAACTTGGCTCCAGATCAAAGGCTAAGACACCTTTTAATTGTCCTCTTGTGGAAATTGTGACCAGTGCTAAACTCTCACTAAAATCCCAGTTACTTTGATGCCCCTTTTTAAAAAGAAGGGAATTAGAAAAAGGTCTTTTTTTATCCAGTGTTAATCCCTCACACTCAAATATGTTTGGACAAGTTTACAGGTATTTATGAGCTCTTGTAACAACAGGATACAGGTGGAGGGTATGGCTGTCAAATCTGGTTGGACCTCTTTTTCTGCAGAACTGACGTTGTGCTGTCTGCAAATGTTATTGCATTAACTTTTTAAAAGTCGTGGTTCCTGGGGTTGAGTATCTTTACTTATGGTTTCATGCCAGCAGCTGTTATATAAGAAGTTCAGAGAACCAGGAGGACACTTGCGAGCAGGTAAAGAATGGAAACTAAAGGTAGGGGAGGGATAAGTAGAGAAGAAACCAAAAGTAAGAGGAACTTTGGTTTCACCAGTACCTAACAGTAACTCACTGAAATTGCACTGATAACTAAGAATAATACTACTAACACTCAGATTTTCCTCCATAGCCAGCAATCATGCAATCCTTGGTAGTAATAAGTGTAATGCCCCAACATCCTACCTGTAATTAATAGGAATCACATTCACCCTGTCGTTATAGCCAGAATCCCCTCTGTGCTGCACAAGGTGCGGTTTGGCTCCCCAGTTGATTCACTCGTCTCTCTCCCTATCTCCTGACTCGGGTTCTGTATGAAATTGACAACTCTGAGCTTGGAACCTCAGTGAGGGCCAATCTGTACTGGGACTTCATGTCAAAATCTGGCAGCACAGATTAACCTGAAGCAAACCGAGGATCGTACAAAGGAGAGCGGGCTCAGGGTTTTGGACACATCCCACAGAACATGTCATCCTGAACTCAACTCCGCTCCAACATTACTAAACCACTCCATGGGCTTGAACTCGATAAGAGAGTGTTTTCTAGAATGATACTACCACAGAGGAAGACCCTGTTGCTACTGATGCTCTATCCTGTCACCACATTTCCTGCGCTTCCCCTCACCCCCAACTCCACCACCCAAACCTTTTTTTGTTTACTTTTTCAAATACTTATCCATTTCCTTTTTAAATGATGATCTAGTCACTGCATCAGTAACCATTTGTGGTGTAGCACCCATAGCTCAGTTCAAAACCCTTCTCCCTAGCTGCTTCTAGTGAGATTTCTCAGTCTCCTTCCTCTTGTTCCCCATTCACCCACCAGTGTAAATAAACTTTACTCTGGGTCAATCGTGAACGTTCCCAAGTTTCACTCACGTCTTTACTCTTCCACTCTGACATTGCTCCCACTCGCTATGTTGCTGCTGCTGCTCCTCCCAGCCCTGCAGGAACTATTGGGCCCTGCACCCATTCAATTCCACAGTTTCCCCCTGACCCCGTCCTCAGTCTCCCTCTCTCCCTCTATTCTCGATTCTCAGTCTTTCTTCCACAATCACTCACCCCCAAGCCCGATATTCCCTGCCTCCTAGTCTCTGTTCACACTTTTCCAAACTGCACCTCTCCCCTATTTCTCTCTCTCTTTCCCCCCCGCCCCCTCCTGTGCCCCCACCACTCCCATGGTCCCAACTGTTTCTCCATTAACTGGTGCTGTTTCCTGTCACCCCTATGTGGGGTCAGCTCTCTAGATCAATGGGAATTGATGTTACTAGGCTGGAATCCTTTCTGGGGCGGTAGCCAGTGAACTCACGGAAGGGGGTCTGCTACTGTGGTAAGAAAGTTTAAATGGTGAAGTTCTCTTAGAGTGCCTATGGGATTCATGCACTATATCCTGAGAGACTCCTGGGCAATCTGGGAAGGTTGGCAACCCTAAACTGAGAGGAACTGAAATAAGGTTATAGCTGGGGAAGTAAGAAATTAATAAAAAAACTAACTGGATAGATATGTCATGAATTTGGCCTGGGCAGTTACTGGGAGGATCGTTAAGACATGCTTGGTATCACTGACTGACCTGTAGCCTAATTCACTTCACTTCAAGTCCTTTTACCTTTCTGTGATAAATAATGGTTAACAACACATTTGAACTTCCACATGCAAAGAAAGGTCAGCGTTCATGAGGACTGTTCTTTTTGGAAGACATCCAGAGGAGAAGGAAAAGTAGTCGCAAAGTTTCACAGTGTGGCGTAATAAAATACGCTGCACCACAAAGTGGAGGGAAGTGGATTCAGCCTGTAATTGCACTAGATTTGCCCATCTTGAAAGTGGGATGGCGGTAGCAATGGCTGTGTGAAAAGTGGAGAGGCACTAATCCTTTGACCAATACTAAGAGCAGGCCACATTGAACAGCACAATATGTGAAATATGATGAAGGTAAATGCTTTCTTTTTAAAGAGCTGACAAAATTAACAATTAGATGTCTTTAAGTATTTAATGAGCAGTCTTGTCCAAAATGTCCTTCAGTACTAAAAGGATTAGCTGCAAAAAAAAGGGGACTAAAAAAAATTCTGATAAAACTGTAACCAACACTGATAAATGCTGTTTAAATGGAAATAGCACATAGAATCACCTTCGACGAGGTACTTGGAAATTTAAATGTCTTCCTCCGAGTTGGAACTGTGTTCATAGTTTCATGTCCAGCGTTTTATAACACCCTGAGGGTGAACATTCCAATATCAGTTGCTTGTTCAATTGGTGTTTCAGCCTGTTTTATAGTGAAGGAATATTTATTTGGCAATCAAGTGTGAATATTTGGAGCACGAATTGAGAATGTTTGGCTCTCAAAAAAACAAGAATGGAATATTGTGTCTGTACTTGAGAGAGGCAGCAGCTGGCATTTAACAGGAAGAAAAGCTACTGCAGTAAGTCAGCTGAATCGGGTTTGTTTATTTCTGTGCTTTTAAGTGCATTACATATCTTAAGATATATTTCTTTACATGAAATATACAATATTTCATTTAAGTAAGAAAACTATTTTTCTGTGACAATAATATACATGAATGATAAGTGTTTCTACAAAAGTAAAGTTGTTCAGAATAATTCTCCAGCAGAATACCCCCTTTACGAAACCTATTGGAGGAACACATCTGTTCCATTGACATTCTGTCCTCAGCAGATAATGATCACTGACTCATACTTGACATATTATTGGCATGATCAACCTTCCACCAATATTGAGCCCTTATTTTAAAACGTTCTGTACATGTCTTGTTTTGTCATCCTCTATTTGAAGAGTTTGTATCTAGGGAAGTTTCTGTCCTGTATTGGTTTTAGTGCCAAAATGAGAAAAACAAGAGTGGTTTGAGAAGTCTCAATTGTTTCATTTCAGGGATGAGCCTGGAGTGAGTTTGCTCCACCCTTTTGCAGCTGCTGTTCTCATACAAACTGCTGTATTTAGTTTCAGCTGAAATAAAGGAGACTGTTCCATTCTGTGTAATTATTTGAGACTTGCAGAAAAATTCTTAATGTCTGTTAATTCATGTCAGAAAGTTTCTGTTGTTCATTTAGATCAATGTTTGTATTGGTGCAGAGCATTGTATTTTTGTAGCTTTAGGGTAAAAATAAAGTCCAGAATATTGTCTTCATAGCTCATTAGGCAAATGACTGAAAATATTCTGGAGCCTGATGTTCCTGAGGGGATTTATGTAAACTTCTGCTTTTACATTTGTTAACCAATGATAAACTAGCAGAGACCTGCAAAACATTTGCGATGAAATTGGTATCTTTATTGCAACAGTACTACTTTAACTCCCCATCCCATGCCATCCCTCTCTTGCCAAATCCATTCCTTTCAACCCTCTCATATCATCCCTATCCCGCCCCTTCTTCCCATGCCATCTCATCCCCTAATCCCATGCTGTTTACCACCTGCCTCTCTAGCCTAGGTGACTGTTGTTGGGCTCCCCTTATCTTCTGTTGTTCTTCAACCATTAGCAGCCACACATGCCTCACACACTCCAGTCAGCACCACAAGTGAGCAGCAAATACGAACTAAAGCTCAGAAGAGTAATGCTCTTTTTTTTGAGGAGGGTGTCGGACACAGTTTCAAGCTCTGCTCTTCACACTTTTTGATCTCTCGGCCTACATTCATTGGAAGAGGTTGAAATGTCTCCCATCTGCGAGGGTGAGTCGAGGGGAGATGAGAGGGGAAAATCAGATGGACGAGTCACATCAGGAGGGCACTGGCCTTTCCGGCTATAGGGGCTTTGTTAGTGGCTGGAAAGCCAGGTTTGAGGCCAATCCAGACTGTCAGATGCAGCCAGCCAAAGAAAGGGATAATAAGGTTATTGGAAACAAATAACATATATCAACGAGGCTGTTTTGCAATATCTGAATTTAGCTACTCTGTCACAACCAAATTAATACATGACATGCCTCATCCAGATAAGCAGGCTCTGCCCACCAAATCAACCCACTGACCAATCAGAAAAATGCAGACAGGCGAAAACTGAATATTATTATAGATGCAGTTATGTTCCAATGAACGATATCGTTGTATTTTGAAACATTTCAAAAATGCTGCGAAATACGATCTTTTAATTTTTTCTGTTTTGACCCATTCAAACAAATCCTATTTTCCTATCGCACTTTAATTTTGTGTCATTAAAACAATGACAAATGGAAGACATAAAGAGCTCATAAAATCTGTCTTATATTTGGAATGAACTGGGCATTTCACGGTTCCTCATTATGCACTCTGTGCAGTATAGATTTCAATTAAAGTTGAAATGTTTAACTTTATTTTTCTCTCTCTCAAACATTTGAATGCCAAGGAGACTTTGAATTTCCCCCACCCCAATGTTAAGACTGGTGTGCCAGACTGAGACAAGGACATATAACTTTGCATGGCGTAGATTGGAGGGAGCTGTCCCAGCTGTTGAATTAAGATTATGCTGCAGTTACAAATGCCAGAATATTTGCTTTTTGTTGAGAACTTTTCCAAACCATTAACTTCCAGAAACTCCAACATGTACCTTTTAAATTCTTCTTGTAGACAAGTGTACTTTGAATGCGACTGATTTATTTGTGTCAATGCCATCAAAAGCTATGTAAGGGGTATGTTAAAGAGCAATATAATGCAACCTATTAAGCAAATAAAAATCACAGGTTCTGTAGTTATAAAGGCTGGTATCACTTAAATTCCTAAATTTTTGAATGGGCAGATCTGGAAATTTCTGTTATTAAGAGTAATAGAACTGCTAGATTTATTTCTCCCCTCCCCCAGGAAGAAATGTAGTATTCCGTAAATTAGATGGGTGGCAAAGTCCATGATACAGTAATCAGCCGTGAGCTCAGGATGGAGCTGATTGGATGCCCTATGGACCTTTTATTTTCAGCCGAGACTTTGCTCTTTGTTTTGGTGTGGACTCAGATGCACTGATTGGGGATAAAGTGGGAGGAAGAGGGAAAGCTGACTGCGTCAATGTCCTCCATAGCATCTTACAGCAATATTGCTCTATTAGTTGTATGAAAATGCTCCAATGGCAATGTGACATCCAGAGCCTATGTAACGCAGAAAGGTTAAAAAAAAAATGAGCAACATAGATAAGACTGAAAAGAAGTGGAGAGAAACCACAAAAAGGCATGGATAAGCAAAGGGACAAGCTTGCATTTTTACCAACTTCTTGAGTCAAAAATTGCACGGGGATGTAAACAGATTTTATCTGCTTTCTTGCTGTATTTGTATTTCTGTTTAAACAGAAAAAAGGAAGGTTTGTTACAGGAAATGTAATCAGGCTTTTGGAAATTTAAGTTCTTGTAATGTGCGGGAGAAAAAAAATTACATTCTCATCCTGGTCCATCTAACGACATCATCAAAATCCTCCAGACCAGACGATTTGCAGAATGAAGTTTGAAAGTTTTACTTTTCAAATATTTGGTTTGAGTACTCTGTGGAAGTCCCTCTTATCGTCCCTGTAGCACCGGCTTGTACTGTTTCAAGTCCTGTCCAACTACGCATGAACTGATTAATGTGTTAATGTAAGGAAAGTCAAGTATGTGAAAAAACTCTTTTTGGGCCTTTTAGCACCTTAACTCTTCCTTTTATGGCATCTAGCTGTCTTTCGAATGTCACTCATATTGCATTCCACAGATTTAGCAGTTTTTGAGTGAAGGAGTTATTCTTAACATCAGTTTTGTTACAAATCAAGAACAGAAAATGCTGGAACCAGTAGATCATATAGCATCTGTGGAGAGAGACAAACAAGAGTTAATGTTTCAGGTCAATGACCTTTCATCAGCACTGAAAGAAGTTAGAGATGAACCGTTTTTAAACAACTGTAGAGTCAGGGATGGTGTCCAGAGGGGATTTTTTAAAAATCCAATCTCCATCTAATTCATATTTATTAGTTACAGAAATCATAATATCTGCACACTATATACAACACACTCCTAAACCACATCCCTCCAGTTAATAAAACATTGTTTCTGTTCCCTATTTCAGCAGGAAGTCTCTGTTGATCCTGTGAGCACTGGCCTCAGCTGTAATCTGAACAACATAAGTAGAGGGCATTATTTGTTTTTTAAAATCATAAAACACTCAACCTGACCAATAGTGGAAGGTATGTGCTGACTAATCACAACCCCCTCTAATGTACATGCATTATCGTGCATACATCCTGAAAAAGCAGATTGACAAATGCAAAATGGATGAAGCAAACCACTCCTTAATATGCCCAAATGAAATCCAGACACAAAAAGAAGGAAGGCATTTACTAAAGTAAAGCGGTTGGGTTAAAACCGCAGTTTCATTAAACTCGGACTACTTCCAAAATTCACATTTATTTGTGATTTATATTCAAGAAGAGAAAAATAGAGAAACTCAATTTCATGGGTTGAATCCTGATCAATCATTCGTGACTTTTCTTTTGGTAACAAGCTTCACCCGTGATTTCTCTCGGCAACAACTTGCATTTATGTAGTACCTTTAACATATAAAATGTCCCGAGGCGCTTCGCAGCAGCGTTACCAAACAACATTTGAAACTGAGCCACATGAGATATTAGAAAAGCAAAATACTGCGGATGCTGGTAATCTGAAACAAGAACAGAAAATGCTGGAAATACTCAGCAGGTCAGGCAGCATCTGTGGAGAGAAAAACAAGAGTTAACATTTCAGGTCTGTGACTGAGGTCACACAGGCCTAAAACATTATTTTATGTTATCACTGTGAGAACAGCGGCCTTCCAACATGGAAGTGCCGCCATACAGCCCCCGCGATATTATGCATGGGGGCTGATTTAAATAGAGGGAGTGGAGCGGCCGCCCCCGATGATGTAGCGAGGGTGGCTGGCAATGGCGTCTGGCGCCAGTGCACAGGCGCTGGCACCATTTTTAAAGGGCTTCAACCCCTGACAGCTGATTTAAAATTTTAAAGGGACCAACACTTTAAATGTCAATAAAAACATTTAAATTGAACATAAAAGCGCTGCTTCCACCCCCCAATGATCACACAATAAATTTATTTCCCTCTTTTTTCCCCCCCCCCAATGAAAGACCATGTTTGACATTCCTGACCTTTTAAACCCCAAACTTTGCGCTCTTTGCTCTTCAACCCCTTCCCACCATCCCCACTGCCAATAAAAAATGTTTTCCCCACTCCTCTGCCCCTCCTGCCCTGAAATTTTTATTCCTCCTCCGCCCCCCCCCACTTCCCACCAGGTTCTCACCTCGGAGTTCCGAAGACGCACGAGCTGCGTTCGGTGGCGGTAAAACTGGTGTAGGACGGCCGCCGCCTGCAGGTAGGTCAATTTACATCTAATTTATGTTCATTTGCATATTGGATGAAGGGGAGGCTGCACCGAGGTCCCCCCCGCTACCAATAACATGCGGCGGGCCCTTCTCAACGTCGGGGGTCGAGGTGGGCCTCTCTCCGCTGAATTGTACCGCCCCCCCTCCCCCACCCTTCCATGACCCACAGCGTTGAGGGACTAGTAAAATTCAGCCCTAATGTTCAGATGGAATTAGTGTCATTGTGGCTGCCCTCATCTTCATAAAGTCAACTCTGTATAGTTAGTTTGTGTCTACGGGGTTTAAGCCATTATAATGCAACTGTGAAAACCAGTTAAAACCCATCCTCCTAAAACTTTGATGCTTTAACTTTGGAGAATTTTTAGAAGTATAACCTTTTAGTGAGAAGATTTTGTTTTATGAATCCATAATATAATATGTAATTAATGTAATCCTTAATATTTTTTCAATAGATAAATCTAGATTTTACATGTTACAGTAGAATATTGTGTACAATCTTTTGACCACCAAGGGCATGACCACTGTGAACAAATTTTTTTTTGATAAATTAAAAACTTTGTCTTGATTACATTACAATTGGTTTCCATAGCAGAGATATATTATTATGCTTAACGATCCTTGTATGCTTGAAGTTGACAGCATTGACAGAAACTGCAGACAATTAATAATCCAAATTATTTCACCCTCCCAACTGAAGTATTTATGCTGAAGGGCAGTGCCTGCAACAGCCTTCAAAAACACATTTTCAAGTGATTGCTAAGAAGAACTTAAAAATAGTCACATTCACAAGTGGGGGATTCAATTACTCGGGGTCACGAGTTCAAAGTGAGAGGGGAAAAGTTTAGGGGGGATATGCGTGGAAATTTCTTTACGCAGAGGGTGGTGGGTGCCTGGAACGCGTTGCCAGCGGAGGTGGTAGATGCGAGCACGATAGCGTCTTTTAAGATGTATCTAGACAGATACATGAATGGGCAGGAAGCAAAGAGATACAGACCCTTCGAAAATAGGCGACAGGTTTAGATAGAGGATCTGGATCGGCGCAGGCTTGGAGGGCCGAAGGGCCTGTTCCTGTGCTGTAATTTTCTTTCTTTGTTAGTTGTGTTTCTGGTAAACAAAGATCAAATTAAGTCACACTGGTGAAAACATGGTTTAAGTGGCAGAAGGGAAGTTAAAGGTGTATTTTCAGTTTAAATGGCACAATTCTGTACTTAGACCTTCGTCTCATCATTAGAAGGGAAGGATGAAAAATATTTTAGATATAACTACTTTACGTGGAGGATAGTGAATATATAGCATGGATGACTAAGATGCAGTGAGGCTGACTGTATCAGCAAATTTTATAGGGAGCTGGATAAGTACCAGGAGAAAAAAAATGATATTCCATAAAACAGCTTCAGTATAATATTGAAAGACACAAGTGGTATTTATCTCAATCTCTGATCTGTCTCTGAACTGATCTTACTCGCTGTACTAGGCCAACAGGTACAACTACCTCCTTGTCAGGTTCAGTGAGATTTCCTGAATTAACCTGCCTGCCTGCACAAAATACACTGTTGAGTTCTTTTCTGTCCTGTTTCTTTTTCCGGAGGAGACTGAAAGATGGTAATCTTGATTGGTTATATTTTATATTTCTGGGATAATTATTTTATTTAATGTATATGCATTTCTCTCTTTTGCTAGTATTTTAGTCCCTTTCTCACCACTTTACCAGGCAAGAGGGTGGATGGCCATAATGTATGCAGGTTAACTTTACTTTTCCATATTTTTTTCTGTCTCTGCCTTCACTGAAGGAAATCCCCTTGATCAGTTGTCTTCTTGTCATGATATTTCCATGGTTCCAACAACTTGAGAATATTTGCAGTTATGCTTATTATACCTGTTGCTAACCAGGTGTTCCTCCATTTATTTTAATTCTAAGAAAATTCATTGGGCCATAATTTGCTGTAAAATGGCACTCGTTTTATTTATATGCAATTGGTTCAGCAACTACAGGTGAGGGGCAGATCTACAGTTAAACTCAAATAACCAAAAGTTGCTGCCCCAAGTTGCATTACTCTGCCTTTAGCTTTGCAAAACGACATCTCCCTGCCTGTCTGCCTCAATGGTGAAATGCATTGAACATTGTGAAGTTGTTGTGCTTATGCAGTATGAACTAAACTCATCACAAGTGTCCATTTCAAGTCTTAAGTACACTATTAACAATCTGATAAGTGTTATTTATTGGCAGTCAACTTCTCTGACACTGAAAGTTAACTATTATAGGTGTGGAGTCTCATTCCTTTAGGTTTTAATTGTTGTTGGAGATTTTTTTCTCTCTCCAATCCTTCTTTCCCTTTATTTATCTTTCTGTATCTGATTTGATAGTGAAATTTTCCACCTTAATTTGCACTTCCTTCTCAGTTTTTGCAGTGTTTAATTTCATCATTCTTCAATCTGATTAGTTGCCCTGTTCTCTCAAATCGCAGATACCTAGATTCTCTCACTGCACCATTATCAGCTCTCATGTTTTTAGCAACTTGCCACATAAAAAATATAAAAACTTCGTGCAAGGGCAACTCTAACGAATCGCAGACACCATTCAATGCCCTGCCACAGCAAATTATGGCCCATTGTCTTCCTTTTATTTTGTGGGCTTGTGTTATTTTGACAAAACTTGAATTGAGTAAAAATCTGCAGTTATCTGATGGATGTAGATCTGATGTAGATAACAATTGGTGTCCACTTTCAGATTTTGCGGTAATAATGGCGAAACCATGCTTTTGCTGTCATTATTCCTCTGAAACTGACAGCAACATAGGAAATCTGTAGATGCTCAATTAAATGCTAAAAGCTAGATGTTGCTGTCAGTGATCTTACACTTCTCCAGAGGGTGTGCTTTTGAGGTCCCACCCCAGAGTGCAATCAGCTGCAAATGATTGAACTGAGAAGAACTTCCACTCTTAAGACTATTAGTTTTGCTGTAAAAACACTTGAAAAAGTTACACGTTGTTGAATGACCATTAACTGGGCTTTTAATGGTGTTCACAATTACTGTGGAACCTCAGTAGCCTTGAAAGAGTATTTTGTTTGTTGAATGTCAAATTTCTTCATTATGATTTTTTTTTAAAGTTTGTTATTTTTATCTTCTACCTTTAATCCCATATGTATGTCCCAGTAACTAGTTCTCCATATGAAAGGTCTAAAAATTAAAAGTGAAGAGATTCAATGCTGTGTACTTCCTGGTTTGCTGTCTGTATGAATAATTAAATGTGGTTGGCTGCTTACATTGTTTGAATGACATCACTGCTGCCACACACCTGGAGATCACCTTGACTTGGTGCCTGAAACAAAATGGCATTGAGAAAGGGGAAGGAGGCTCCACAGAGTTCAGTAGGTCTTTGTGGGCAGCTTTCTTCAAGGTTAGCGATGAATGCTGTTGCTTGGCCACTGCCCACAAAATCTAGCCCAATGTATTGGCACCACACTGTTCTAATGAATGTAAAAGGGGCACATTTGTCAAATACCTTTGCAATGAAGCATTTTATAGTGGTGGCTGTATTTTTCTGTTCAACATTTCTCCATTTCACTGTTGTGGGCAAAAAACATGTTCAGTTAAATAAGAGGAGTGCTCCGAAAACAAGGGAGTGAAGATAAAGAGCAAAAATGGACGAGGTAACAAGAAATAGAAGAAGGCATAAGAAAAGTAGCAATGGAAAAAAATTAGTGAATGCAGAGAGATGAAGGCAGATTTTTAAAAAAATGAGATGCGAGATGATTTGCCAGCTTTGCTTAAAATTAAAGTGAGACAGTATCCACATTTTCAACCATTGGTAGTAGGCAGCTACTGCAGATTACATTTTTATTCTTTGCAAATAATGAATCTTATCATAGAAGCTGATACTTGTCCATAAAAATATAACTGATGCAGTGATTAAACTTCATTAGTTGTCTTCTGGGACTGCTTGTAGCTTTGATTTGGCTGGTTCACTGCCACTTCACTCAACTCCTCCACTGTTGCTAAATTATCAGACTGCTTAGCCAACATCAAGTGCTGGATGAGCAGAAATTTCCCCCATTTAAAAATTGGGAAGAAGCCTTTGTTTTTGGAACCTACTCCAAACTCCCTTTCCCAGCTATCGACTCCATCCCTCTCCTGGCCACAGACTGCGATCAAGACAGTCTGTTCGCAACCTTGGTGTCAGATTGGACCCCAAGATGAGCTTCCAACCTCATACACTAAGACTGCCTATTTCCACCTTTGTATCATCACCTGACTTCGCCCCTGTCTCAGCTCATCTGCCTTTGTTACAACACCAGGAGCTCTTCATTGCATTTATCGACCTGACCAAAGCATTTGACCCAGTAAATCGCGAGGCTCTGTGGATTGTGCTCTGAAGATTTGGATGTCCAAGAAACTTCATCACAATCCTGCAATTGCTCCATGATGATATGGCTGTGACTGGCTTGAGTGGGAGATCTGAAACCGACGCCTTCGAAAACTGGTCCAGGATCAAGAAAGGCTGTGTGATAAGCCCCCATACTATTTACAAAATACCTGAAAGTGGCTATTCACCTCATGACTGCCCTCTGGTGCAAGTATTAAATAATGCCTAGACTTAAAATTCTTTAACCTGAGTCACCTCCATGCCACAACTTAACTGACCACCATAGACATAGATAATCTACAGTTTGCAGATGACTGTCGTGTCGTTGCCCACTCTGCACCAGATTTGCAAGCCACTCTTGATCTCTTAAATCCTGCATACAAGATACCCAACTGGCCCTTGAATGTTGTCAAAACAAAACTCGTATATCAACACACACCTGGTCAGCCAAATATTCCATATCACAAAAAGCAGGACAAGTCCAACCAGGCCAATTACCGCCCCATCAGTCTACTCTCAATCATCAGTAAAATGATGGAATGTGTCATCAACAGTGCCAACAAGCGGCACTTGCTTAGCAATAACCTGCTCAGTGACACTCAGTTTGGGTTCTGCCACGGCCACTCATCTCCTGACCTCATCACAGCCTTGGTTCAAACATGGACAAAAGAGCTGAACTCCAGAGGTGAGGTGAGAGTGACTGAGTATGGCATCAAGGAGCCATAAGGAAAACCCTCCGCTGGTTGGAGTCATACCTAGTGCAAAGGAAGATGGGTGTGGTTGTTGGAGGTCAATCATTTCAGCTCCAGGACATTACTGCAGGAGTTCCTCAGGGTAGTGTCCTAGGCCCAACCATCTTTAGCTGCTTCATCAATGACCTTCCTTCAATCATAAGATCAGAATTGGGGATGTTCGCTGATGATTGCACAATGTTCAGCACCATTCGTGACTCCTCACATACTGAAGCAGTCCATGTAGAAATGCAGCAAAACCTGGACAATATCCAGGCTTGGGCTGATAAGTGGCAAGTAACATTCGTGCCACACAAATGTCAGGCATTGACCATCTCCAACAAAAGAGAATCTAACCATCGCCCCTTGACATTCAATGGCATTACCATCGCTGAATCCCCCACTATCAACATTGACCAGAAACTGAACTGGAATAGCCATATAAATACCGTGGCTACAAGAGCAGGTCAGTGGCTAGGAATCCTGTGGCAAGTAACTCACCGCCTGATTTCCCCAAAGCCTGTTCACCATCTACAAGGCACAAGTCAGGGGTGTAATGGAATACTCTGCACTTGCCTGGATGAGTGCAGCTCCAACAACACTCAAGAAGCTCGACATCACTCAGGACAAAGCATCCCGCTTGATTGGCACCCCATCCACAAACATTCACTCCATCCACCACCGACGTATAGTGGCAGCAGTACGTACCATCCACAAGATGCACTGCAGCAACGCACCAAGGCTCCTTAGACAGCACCTTCCAAACCCCTGACCTGTGCCAAGTAGAAGAACAAGGGCAGCAAATACATGGGAACACCATCACCTGCAAGTTCCCCTCCAAGTCACACACCATCCTGACTTGGAACTATATCGCTGTTCCTTCACTGTCGCTGGGTCAAAATCCTGGAACTCCCTTCCTAACAGCACTGTGATCATTCAAAATAGTGACAACCTGTCCATCAAGTTGCATCATGCTTTGAGTCCAAATGCCTTAATGATGAGGCACAGCGGCAATAAAGAAGGAAAGAAAAGGAAGCAAATCCTGCACTCGGGATCTCGCTACCTTATGGGACATCTTACCCCATGTGCCCAAAGAACTTCGGGTCAAGAATCAGCCTGTTCAGTCACCTGAAGACCCTCGTAGACATCATCCTCGAATTGAGGGACAGCCAACGATGACGAACTCTAGACTTGACCATTCTAACACAGCCCTGGTTGGTCTCCCACATTCTACCCTCTGTAGACTTGAGGTAATCTAACACCCTGCAGCCCGTGTCCTAACTCACACCAAGTCCCGGTCACCTATTCCCCGCCCCCCCCCCCCCCCCTCCCTGTGCTGATTGGTCAAGCAACGCCTTGATTTTAAAATTCTCATCTGTTTTCAAATCCCTCCATCGCCAATGCCTTGCCCCTCCCTATCTCTTTAATCTCCTCCAGCCCCACAATCTTCCAACACAACTGTGCTCCTTTTAATTCTGGCCTCTTGTACATCCCTGATTTTAATCTCTCTGCCGTTGGTGGCCATGCCTACAGTTGCCTATGTTCCAAGTTCTAGAATACCCTCCCTACACTTCTCTGCCTCTCCATCTCACTTTCTTCCTTTTAAGACACACCTTAAACCTACCTCTTTGACCAAGCTTTTGGTCATCTGACCTAATTTCTCCTTTAATGGCTCGGTGTCATACTTTCTTTGTTTTATAGTGCTCTTGTGAAGCACCTTGGGATGTTTTATTACATTAAAGGTGCTATATAAATATAAGTTATTGTTATTCACTCAGTTTTTCCAGTGAGTAGCTGACCTAAATGGACCAGGTTTAACTCCTGACCTGTGTGGATCTTTCAGCAAGAATGTTATTACTGGTGCTTCCAGGTTGGGGAAGGGGAAATTCAGCTGGGTGGGAAATTCACACTCCGGTTTAAGTCCCTTCATGGCCCCATCCATCCCTGTCTCTGCGGCCTCCCATCTGACCTGGGCCTTTTCTGCATCTCTCTTACTCTAAATCATCTCTTCTTTTGAGCTCTTAGTAATCCTTCCTCTTTAGTTCAGCACATATTTTTGTTGCTTATAAGACAGAAACATGCTGATTGGTCCAACCAGTCTGTTAATGTTGATCCTCCACATGAACAGTGGTGCTAATTTCACGTGCTCCGGCTGATCCCATATTCCTTTCCTTCAGCTACCTATCTAACCTGTTCTTAAAATGGCTACACAGTCTCTTCAACCATGAACTCCGATGGTGCATTTCACAGGCTCACAACCTTCTACATAAAGGAAGTTTCTCCTGATCTCTTCTAAACCTTTTACATTTAATCATATCATCTGTGCCTCTTGTACTAGACCTCTCAGTCACTGAAAACAGGTTGTTTGTATCTACCGTGTACCATTCCTTCATAATTTGCAACACTTCTACCAAATCACCCAATAATCTCTATTCTAATGGAAACAACCACAATTCTTTTTCAAGTCTGTCTTGGTATTTGTACTTGCTCATACTAGGAAACATTACAGTGAATCTGCTGTGCCTCTTCTAATGCCTTGATATCCTTCCTATAGCCTGCGTCCAAAACTGTACATACTACTGTGGTCTTATGTTTTGTGTAGATTCACCATTACGTCTTAACTTCAGTATTCTATACCATTTGGCATAAAACCCAGTAATACGTTACTTTTTAATAGCCTTATCCATTTGAGGCGAACCTGAACCTCAATCTCTCTGCTCTTCCAGATCAGTCCTTGCCCATTCAAACGATAATTACTAGTTTTTCTTGCATCAAAATGTACGACTTCACATGCATTGAATTCCATTTACCTCTTTTTTTTGCCTATTGCACCTTTTTATCAATATCCCCTTACAGATTCATTTGGTCATCAGAATTATTTGCTATGCTTTCTATTTTAGTATCACCTGTCGATTTCAACACCACTTCCTCTAACCCTGTATCCAAATCATTTATATACAGTGAACAAAAGGGGTCTATGTGGGGACACACTGCCCACATTCAATCGCTCTAATAAACTGTCCTTAGTTACGATTTCTTTCCTTCTAACCAGTTTTTAATCCAATTTGCTGCCCTTTCCCATGTTCCATATCCCTTATAGTCTCCTGTTTGGTACCTTGTCAAAGACTTTCTGAAAGTCCATGTACACAACATCCACTGCTTTTCTTCCATCTATCAAAACTGTCACCTCCACAAAGATGATTCTCAACTGCTCTCTTCCTTTCTAAAATCTGTGTTGGCTACCTCCTAATTGTTTCTCCTCTTCATCTATTTATTAAGTAATTTCATCTTTATCAAAGATGTTACATTAACTGGCCTGTAATTGCCCAAGTGAGCTCTGTCTCCCTTTTTGAAAATAAGTATTTGTCCATTTTCCAGTCCTCTGGCACACATCCAGACTGTAAAACCCTGAGAGAGAATTTTGAGGGCCTCTTTTGAGGCCTCCCTCCTTTCATTTCCTTCAGGATCCTTGGATGTATCCTGTCAGGTCTGACCTTGTCCCCTTTATAACATTTCAATGGTTTTTGTGAATGTTATTGGTGCTTTCCTATTTCAAGCAATTAATGCCATGGGTCAAGCACATCCAGGTCAGCTGCAGCACAGCTTTCCGGAGCATTCTCAATTCCGACCCAACTGTGTGGCTCTACTCCAAACCTCCCAAGTATTCCGTAACGTACTAGCGTCATTTTTCATTTCTCTTACCAACCATCCATGAGCCCTCTCTCTAGAGATTAGTTGAGATTGCAAAAACTTATTTCACATCATACTTTGGCAGTCAGCAAGGGAACCTAGAAGTGAAGGAACAGTGTGTCAATCCACCAACACCAAGTCCTGTGCTCTGCAACTTCTATTTAAAATGTGAAGCCAGGGTTTCACTTTAAAACCTGCATCTGTTTTTTTTTATTAAGTGCAAGCATGGAAATCGCAAAATAAGCTGCTGTACTAGTTGCTAGCCCTTCTTGGAAGTCTGAAAGGAACTCCTTTCTGCGATGCCTCAGATAGTCTGAGTCTTGCCTTTTCTGGGATTGTTCTGAATAACTTGCGTGTGAAGAATTGCCTCATGCACATCAAAGGTTGCACAAAATGAAAATAAAATATTTATTTTGGCATAACAGTCACAATTCAGAATGATTCAAACATCCACCTAGTTTGCTTTAAGTTTTGCTTACGTTATCTCCATAAAATTGTTTCATTTTTAATTCGGGTCCAATATTGTTTTGAGAAAATGAGCAGAGTTGTTCTACATTCAGAGGTTTAGCCTATCTTTTCCCACAATTTTTATGAGGAAAAGAAACATTTTCACATTACTCTTCATCTCCTACATTGCTCTCCGTCCTTCAAGATTGCATTAATTTTATGCTTTCTTTGTGTCATTGAAAGAGCTAGAAATATGTTCAATTTGATGTTGAACAATTTTTTTAAAATCTCATTCATTGTCCGAAATGTTGAGATATGAAAGTGGTGCTTCAATGAGATGTACACATGTGACTGAAGCAGAATATCACCAACTCTTCACTGAAACATTTTTTTTGGTGTGCTATGATGAATAGAACAATCAACAGCTAGGATAATGAATTCATTTAGGTCAGTAATTAGCATTAGCATATCGCTTTCTTTGGTTCAGCATCTATTTATTTAATAATGACTCTGGAGCATTGTGGGATTTTTTCTAAAGACACCATATAAATATAATTTGTAACTGAATTTATTTTGTGCAAGAGGAGAAATACTGTATTGAACTGTTCTTTTTCAATCTGCTGGTACAGAATGAAACGTCTATTTTGAGTTATAGAAACATAATGAAACATCTTTTTCATTCCTTTTGTTCCATTAGGTGGCAAAAAAGTGATGAAGTGGTTCACCAAAGGAGGTGCGAGACGCCGATTGAGCAACCATTAACCTTGTCCAAACTGCAACTCTTTAAAGGGATCCCTTAAATGCCATGGCGCACAGTATCGACTTTTATTCAGATGGTTCTGATAATGTGCCAGGGACTAGGTGAGTAATTAGTTCTTGTGGTGAGTTACTTCTTGCTACCAGGAGAAATTGCCCCCCTCCCTTTTTAAATTGCTCAATATAGGTATTCCAATGATGACAAATGAGATTATAATTCTAAATCAATGTAGAACTGTCAGTAGTAATAATCAAAGCAAGACTGCTTCCTTTTAAAGAGATCATTATTAATCACATAGGGGTAGACTTCAAGCAGTCTTATTGACTGAGAGCCTTTTGCCTTGACTTATTGAGGGTGGCATCACATCACTGCATATCGATGTTCTATATAGGCAAGCAATATTTTATGATAGTTATTTGCTTTAAATGCTTTACTCAAAATAAAGTTTATATGTTTCTGCTAAGAATTGGGATGAATTCCTACCCCACCTCAACCAGTTCACTAGCCTCTGACTTCCCTCCTGCCACCCATGCACTTGCCCCAGTGATCTGAGGCATGATCAATCCTGCCTTTAGCAAATGTTCCCTGAAATTTTTCACATCATGTTGGTTCTTGTTCCTCCTCCACCCCCATCCTTTAAAAAGCAGTTCAGACTTGAACTGTAAGTAAGACACTGTCTTGGGTGACGAGAAGGCTAGTCCGATAGGCGACCCCTGTCTTTTCTCCAGCCCTGAAATTCCCTCCCTAAAACATTTTGTGTGTCCTTATTTTATCAATATTATTGTGGTCAGTGCTGCTCAGATCTTTCAGGTCAAAAGTGTGAATGCAGTTGCCCTCAATCAATTTTGGACTTTTTGATTTTGTACTTCAATTTCAGTGCTGGGAGAATGCCACTTTCAGATGTGATTTTAGTGATTCCACAATAATCTTAACAATCAGGAACTTCTCAACAGGGCATGGGATATTTTTGTCAGCAGTGTATGTATTTTTTTCTCTTCGTACTTAATTTTAGTTTAAAGTGGGTTATTTTAAAAAAAAGTTACCACCTTCAGAGTGACTTCTGCAACTGTGTGCTGAGAAAATGGCTTTGAGTCTTACAGCTCTGCATGGAGTGCATAAGGAACCAACCAGTCAAGCCAGAACATTTGATGATAAGCAAATGTATACTAGAAATAATTTACATGCATTGCGAGGGTATTAGTACAATTTAATCAGGATACTCCTAATGGAGACTAGTCGAGCACCAAAGGTGGCAATCAGCATCCCTTTGTGGTTATGTTGGAAGGCTTTCTGCCATTGTTTGAATTAAGTATCACTGTCTGACAGACTGACCTCTTGAAGGTGAGTCTGTATTTCAAAACATTTTATCGATAGAGGAATCCAACACTTTGTGACATACTAGTTATGTACAGTTTTCAGCTACAGCCAGATACCGCTGAATGATGAAACTCCATGAGCATCAGTGTAATTCTGTGAAAGATAATAACTGGGGATTGGATAGCTCCGCCCCCCCCCCCCCACCCTACTCCACACCCTACCCCACACTTCCAAAGGGCTCATGTGCATTCTTTTTTTCAAAATTTCAGTGAGGAAATTCAATCAAGGGATCTCCAATTGACTGATTTATCAGTTGACCATTTCATAAAGTTGTCTTATTTAGATTGTCTTCAACAGCTCTACGAGGAGGTGGTGGCATAGTGGTAATGGCACTGAACTAGTAACGTAGTAAGCCCAGGTTACTGCCCTGAGACAATAGATTCGAATCCCACCTGGTGAAATTTGAATTCGGTTAATCTGGGAATTTTTTTTTTTAAAAAAAGCTATGCTAATGGTGACCATGAAACCACTGTCAATTGTTGTAAAAACCCATCTGGTTCAGTAATGTCCTTCTGAGAAGGAAATTCGCTGTGCTTACCTGGTCTGGCCCACTCCAAAAATGCCCTCTGAAATGGCCAACCAAGGCACTTAGTTCAAGGGCAATTAGGGATTGGCAATAAATGCTGGCCTAGCCAGTGACCCCTATAAACGAATAAAAAAAAACTCACTCTCACTCTGCTTATGTCTGTAAAGACCCATGGATATGTGTGTCTGGTATATATGTCTGCTTATTGAAGCACAATAGAACTCCTAAGCCTAAATCGTGAGACAATAAACGGGTCTAAGGTTCATCCAAGTCATGTTATCCCAGACTACTTTGTAAACAGATCTCACTCAGTTCATAGGATTTGAGCTGGGTCCTGGTTTCAGTGTTTGGTATGGGAAGACTGTTGTTTCTTAAAGAAAAATAATGAAACATTTTATTATTTTGGTGGTACTTCCAATGAAGAATTGTTTTTGTTCCAGTGATTATGATCCTGTTTTTCTTGACTCCTGCTTTGAAGAAGATTTGGTCCACCATTCCTTTGCCAATCTTATATCAGAGCAGAGTGCTCTAGAATCTGAACCATCAGTGATTGTTGAGTTGGAGGATCTGCCAGGTGCAGGAATAGGTAATGAGATTCGGGACATTTTAATGTTGTTCATGTATTCTCAAACAATAATTTTATTTACAATAGTCTTAACAATTATAATCACAGTTGCAGATTGTTGCATGTATAAGAACACAACTTGTTTCGTATGTAAACCAATTTTGCTCCATCAAGAGCTTGAATTTATACAGCATCTTTAATGTAGAAATGTAACATGTATGCTTCACATGGGTGTAATCATAGAAAACTAAATATTGAGCCAGAGAAGGGAAATATTAGGAGGGATGACTAGCATCATGGTGAATGAGGTGGGTTTTAAGGGGGATCTTAAAGGAGGAACAGGTGGTGGAGAGGAAGAGGGGTTTCTGCAAGGAATTGCAGAGAGCAAGGGCCTAGAAGACTGATAGTGTGGTTGACAATGATGGGGTGAAGGGGCAGAAGAATGCACGTGATGCCAGAGTCGTGGGAACAGAGAGCCCTTGTATGGTTGTCGGGCTAGAGGAGGTTACAGAGATAGGGAGAAGACAAGGTCATGAAGACACGTTAACACTAGGATGAGAATTGTACATTTGAAGCATTGGGGACTGAGAGCTAATGTAAGTCAGCTACGACAAAAGTGATGGGTGAGCCAGATAGGATACAGGCAGAAGAGTTTTGAATGAATGGAAGTTACAAAAGAAAAGAAAATAAGCTCTGATTGTGTTGACTGCTACAAATGATTTGTGTTCTGATTTTGTTCAGAAAATGTAGCTTATGTGAGGTCACCTCCTCGTGCACAGTGCAAGCCCGATGATGACTGCTATGATCCTGCTACCTTGAAAGTACTCTCCTTCATGCCTAGCAGAACTATAGGTGATTTATTTTTACATTTTTAATTGTACTGGTTTGTTTGAATGAGCTATATTTTGTTAATCATTTGACATAAATACATATGCCCTCACCTCCAAGGTGCATGGGAGACTCCGTATGATGGAAAATGTCCACAATGCACAATCTTATCTTCAGTCTTACCTTCACACCACTGATATCTATAAAATCAGACCAGTACATTGACCTATCCATTTTTTTTTATTAGCGGTACTTATTGTTGTTTTTACTTTGCTTTTTTGGTGATGATGCTTTGATAAGTTTGACTTCTTCTAGTTTTGGCATGTTCTCCTGTACAAATTGTGGGGTCAATAATACCTACTCTACTAATAAAAAGCAAGCAAAAAGCAAAGTTGCCACATTTTATAGTTTACTGCCCTTTTTAAAAGAAAATCCTGACATCAAATCATCTGGCAATATAAAATGGGGCAATTTCATAAGCAAGAGGCCATTCAGATTTAGGTTTCCACTCTGAGGATAAACATAGCGCCATTTTAGTTCTGGGCGATGTGAGTTCACAATACGAACTTCATACTTCTGCACTTATCTCTGTAAATTGGTGATTGACTAAGAAACAGTGTCGGAAGTTCAAAAATGGTACAATGATACAATACGAAGTGGTGTACGGTCACGGCAAGGCAAAGAAGACTCTGCTCACAATCCCACTTGGGTTCTTCCCCAGATAGCGAGTATCCAATTCATTGTGCTGAAAAGAAATGACACAATGGAAAAAGGGAAAACATCTCCAACCCCACTCCATATTTTATTAATCAGTATCACAGCTGATCGGGGGGTGGGGGGGAGGGTGCTGGAGTGGGGTGGTGGGGGGAAATGGGAGCTGTAAAACAAAAAGTCTACAATCTTCCTATCCCCTCATACCAAGACCAGATTATGTGAGCCAGAATGCTATGAGGGAATTAATACACTTGTGTCTTTTTCAAGGCTAATGTTTCTGTTTTTCAAAGTCATTGAAATCACCAGGACAATATTAGCAACTATATTTCACGTCACTTTACAGGTCGTTCCAGAGGCGCAATTATCTCTGAATATTACAATCGCACATTAAGAATGCGGCGAAAAAGGGCTCGGCCTGCTCTGAAAGATATGCCTCGATCTATGAGACCAAGCATACGCGATGTAGCTGCATTAGATGAGAATTGTGAAGAAGAATCAGGCAAGTATTAGCACAAGAGTAAAATTTTATGGAGATTGAAGAGGAAGTTTTGACGAGTGCTTTCGCTAGTATGTAAATTGTGCCTCATTGTGAAGCCATAACTTGGTGAAAATTTTCAGTGATTGAGAACATAAAAACTCTGAGTAGAAGTAGGCCATACAGTCCCTTTAGCCTGCTCTGCCATTCAATATGATCATTACTGATCTGATCTTGGCCTCAACTCCACTTTCCTGCCTGTTTCCCATAATCCTCGACTCCCTTGTAGGTCAAAAATCAGTCCAGCTGAGCCTTGAAGATATTCAATGACCCAGCCTCCACTGCTCTCTGGGGTAGAGAAATCCAAAGATTAACGAACTCCTCCTCATCTACGTCTTAAATGGGCAACCCTTTATTCTGAAACTATGCCCCAGATTTCCCCACGAGGGGAAACATTCTCTCAGCATCTACCCTGTCAAGCACCCTCAGAATCTTTTATGTTTCAATAAGATCACTTCTCCTTCAAATCTCCAATGAATATAGGCCCAACCTGCTCATTTTTTCCTCATAAGACAAACTCTTCATCCCAGGAATCAATCTAGTGAGCCTTCTCTGAACTGGCTCTAATGCAAGTATATTCCTCCTTAATTAAGAAGACCAAAACTGTATGCAGTATTCTAGGTGTGGTCTCACCAACACCCTGTACAGTTGTAGCAAGACTTTGTCTAATTTTATACTCCACTGCCCTTGCAATAAAGTCCAACATTCCATTTGCCTTCCTAATTAATTACCGTACCTCCATGCTCTGCATGCTAACTGTGTTTCATGCACAAGGACATCCAGATCCCTCTGTACCACAGCATTTTGTCGTCTTCATTTAAATAATATTTTGCTTCCTACCAAAGTGAATAACCTCACATTTTCCCATACTGTACTCCATGTGCCAAATCTTTTTCCATTCACATCTATATCTGTTTGCTGACTGTTTTTGTGTCCTCTTCTCAAAATGCTTTCCCACCTATCTTTGTATCATCATATTTAGCTACAACACACACTGTCCCTTCATCTAAGTCATTAATATAGATCGTAAATAGTTGAGGCCTGAGCACTGATCCCTGTGGCACCCTTTACAGTTTGCCAACCTGAAAATTACCCATTTAACCCAACTCTTCTCCATTCGTTCACAAATCCACTATCTATGCTAATATCTTACCTCCAACACCAGGAGCCCTTATCTTGTGCATTTCCCTAATATGTAGCAGCTTATTGAATACCTTTTGGAAATCCAAATACACTACTGGTTCCCCTTTATCCAGCCTGCTTGTTACATCCTTAAAGAACTCTAATAATTTGTCAAACATGATTTCCCTTCCATAAAACTGTGTTGACTCTCCTTGATTTGTATTATTTTCTAAATGTCCTGCTACTACATCCTTAATAATGGATTCCAACATTTTCACAACGACAGATGTTAGGCTAACTGGCTTATAGCTTCCTGCTTTCTGTCTCCCTCCTTTCTTGAATAGGAATGTTACATCTGCGGTTTTCCAATTCGTTGGGACTTTTCCAGGATCTGGGGGATTTTGGAAGATTACAGCCAATGCATCCACTATCTCTGCAGCCACCTAATTTTAGACCCTAGGATGCAGGCCATTGGGTCCAGGGGACTTGTCAGCCTTTTAGTCCCATTAGTTTTCCTAGCACTTATTCTTTAGTGATAATTGTTTTAAGTTCCTTCCTTTTGCCCCCTGATTTTCTACTATTTTTGGGATGTTTTTAGTGTCTTCTACTGTGAAGACAGATAGAAAATATTTGTTCAAAGTCTCTGCCCTTTCCTTGTTTCCCATTATTACTTCCCCACTCTCATTCTCTAAGACACCAATGTCTATGGTAGCTGCTCTTTTTTTATACATATATATATATATATATATATATACTTGTAGAATTTATTATTGTCTGTTTTTATAGTTCTTGCTAATTTACTCTCATCTGTTTTCTCCCTCTTTAATATTTTTCCCATCATCCTTTGCTGGCTTCTAAAGTTTTACCAATCTTCTGGCCTGCCACTAAGCTTTGCAAAATTGTACGCCTTTTCTTTCAATTTGTTACCATCCTTAACTTCCTTGGTTAGCCAGGATGGATCATCCTTCTCAGAGTCTTTCTTTCTCAATAAAACATTTTTCTTGAGAATTATGAAAAAACTCATGAATTATCTGTCACTGCTTATCTACCATCTTACTTCTTAGTCACATGGTGGGATAACACACTCAGGATAATTGAACAATTTTGCCACTGCCAAAATATTAACACGTATTATTTGTTAGGCGGTTGTGCTTCAAATTCAATCCATTGTGCTTTGTCACTTTCTGTGATCCCTACTTTTTATAATGAATCACCTGATAAAATTAAAAATAGACAGTTTGTGTCCATTATATTGTATTGTGGAGTAGTGTCTCCAGGTGAGATCTCAAACCTGACCAGTATCACCGAGTGGAGGCTAGATCTGATTCCAAAGAAAATGGTTGGGGTGGGGGTGGGGGGGGGGGGGGATGGTGGTGGGGGAACGGGAACGTTGGGTGGTGTGGAAGTCAGGAGACAAATTGCCTTGAGTTGCTCTTGTATTGTTCTCTTAACAGTCACATACACAGCAGGATTGACAATCCTATCAGTGGGTTATTTGTTTTGGCTTTCAGCCAGGGAGACATACTGAGCCCAACGTATACGGAAAAGAGGAAAATGGATAGATAAAATGGAATTTGTAAGAAAAAAATGTAGATACTGAGAGGACTTGCCTTTGCTTCCCTCGGCCTTTAAATAATAACCATGTGGACTAAGAGCAAGTCTGTTCACTGTGAAAGGTCAAACCAACCATATGATGATTAAGTTGTCAGTCTAATGCTTTTGGCGTCCAGTAAGCCCCTCTATATAAACAAATGTCAAGGAATGCCATTGCAGTTTGAATGAAGCAATCCTTTAGGTTCCACTTAACATAGCAACACTTGTGACCTAAAAGCTCTGACTTTGCCAAATTCCCATGAGTGCTGAAAAATTGTAAGCTCATCATTCCTTGCCTACTTTTTTTAAAAAAGTGCTATGTAAGGGATTTGTAGTCGTTTTTCCCACCCGAAAGAAATTTTCCACTACCTGCTGGTGACACAGTGGCACAGTGCTTCGCACTGCAGCCTCACAGCTCCAGCAACCCGGGTTCGGTTCTGGGTACTGTTTGTGTGGAGTCTGCAAGTTCTCCCTGTGACCGCGTGGGTTTCCGCCGGGTACTCCGGTTCCCTCCCACCACCAAAGACTTGCAGGTTGCTAGGTAAATTGGCTGTTGTAAATTGCCCCTAGTGTAGGTAGGTGTTGGGGAATATGGGATTAATGTAGGAGGGGATGTGAGAGGGAAAATGGGATTAATGTAGGATTAGTATAAATGGGTGGTTGATGGTCGGCACAGACTCGATGGGCCGAAGGGCCTGTTTCAGTGCTGTATCTCTCTATGACTCTATGACATTGGCAATTTTGACAATTAATGAAGAAAAGGTCTGGGTTTATTTATATTCATAGTTCAATTGGTTGAAAAAGCAAAGTGGTTCAGAGAACTTGCATATGTCCCCAATCTTGCCCATTATTTTCATAAAATAAACTTCAGAATTACATAAGACGTCGTTAGTAGATGCTCAAGTCTCAGCTTTCCATTTATAATTGTGCTCTTTAGAAAATTAAAAACATCTGAATCTAGCTGATGGAAAGGACCCAAATTTGGATAGGCCGTGTTCTGTAATTCTAGGACTTAACGTTGAATTGGAGCAAAATCTCTTGGAAAATCTTGTAAAAGCAAAGCCTCATCTAACCCAATTTTATTTATTTCCAGTCCATCCCATATATATGCAAAGTTTTTTGTGCAGGTCTGAAAAAGAACTCTTCAATGCCCATCTGACAAGGCCAGCATTTGCATTAAGAGACATCTTTAAATAATTCTCTTAGCATCATCTCATTCACATGGATTGAATTTGGTGAAATGTTTTTAACTTTAAATCTCAGCAGCGAATGTTGTAGTTTCTTAGTGGCAAAGAAATTTCTATTCGTGTGTCAGAGTTCCCATAAAATTATATTTTGTCCCAAAATGTTGTCACATGCTAGAAGGCAAAGCCACAGAATGATCTATTGTGGACCTATTACTCCACCAAATTCTTAAAATGATTGGGAATTTATAAAGTAATTTTCAATTGTTATGATTGAGAAAATTTGCTAATGTTTTTAAAAGTGGGAGAATGCTTTAATTTCTCGGAGTTGAGGGATTTTCCTGGTCTTCATTTGTGCATATTGATAGCTGTTTTTTTGCTGCAAAGAGTGAAGGGAATGGATATGTCATGTTTGATTTCTGTATTTCAGAAAAGAAAAAACTGTTGGCTGAATTGCAGCAAATGACAGGGAGCGAATGCACTAAGATGTTGCGAACTATGCCACTGAACCTCTCTGTGAAACGGGAACTAAGGTCGGATATACGATATGGCTAATTTGATGAGCAGTACTAAACTGATGTACTTTTCAAGCCACTGTTCTTTGTGCTATTACAGTCAACAGAAGATGGCTATGACAAAACTTCTGTCTAATTTTGCTTTGGTCACTGTTTCTCTAAATTCAGTGCATGAGTAATTTTTTTTAAAAAGAGGTCTGTAATTCAAATTCTTCTAATCTTTCTTAGATGCAATGTTGCAAAGTTTATTGGGTGCTGGCTGGAGAGAAGAACAGTTTATACTAGAGCAGTGCTTTGTGATTGGTTCAGTTTGTATCTGACTGAGAGTTCCTTATTAAATTTGAGTAGTCACGTATCCGAAATTCAGGAAGACCCAGTAACATTCTCCTCGGATACAAGGAGTGCAAACCTTTGGAAATCGGAATCAATTTGAAAATTTTTTCAGGGAAAGAGCTAGTCCATTTAAATCTCCCAAAATAAAAAAAGAATAGATTTGAAATTTGGAAGAAACTGTTTATATTAATATAGGCGCTCACTAAATTAAGGGAAAAGAAAATATGTATTCAACAGTTGTTTTGCAAAGTTTTAGTTCAGTGCTTAGAGTTATGATCTTTTATTATTTCAACTCAAAATAGATGTTGCAATTATATATTTACAGGAGGAATTCTATTATATCACTTAGATTATCCACTTATTCATTGTTGGTTTAATAAATCCATTTAATATTTTAAGCTTAAATTGAGATGCATTGTGAAGCTGTATTACTCATTAAAAATGAGGGATCCAGTGCAGATTGTACAAGTTAAGAGTCTTGTCTTAGATATTCTTTCAGGTACAGTAGTGTGAGTCACTCCCAGGAACGATCTTATTGTGTTAGGAGGGGTGTACATTGACCAATATCTAATAGTATGATGGTGTACCCTAGGGATATAACAAAAGCATCCCCTTATAATCTGACCTGGACATTCAAGTCTTTTGCATGTGCCTCTCCTGTCTTTTCAAAGGCAGAGCAAGGAAACACTTGATAAGATGAAGCCAGATATGAATCATTATGCTGCTTTATTTTATTACAAGTGACCATCCAGAGCAACAGTAATGATGAGTCTCACTTATTTCAAACAATTTTCTCACAGCAAGACAAAATAAGGAACAAGTTGCACTTCCCCCTATCAGTCATTTTGCATGACTTAAACAAAACAATTTCTGACAACTGTCCTGCAGTCCAATTATCTGTGCTTGGTGAAATCTTTCCCACATACCTTTCTGTTTAAAAACTGAGCTGTCTCTGCATGTCTCTTGTCTTGTTTCAAACTCCTATGCTCATGATCAGTGAGGATGGCCTAAGCCAGACAGCTCCTACTGAATGCCCACCACTCGGGATCTTCTAACACAATGAATGTGAGATCATTATTGAACATCAAGGTTAACAAACTGTCTATTGTTTACATGTCTTTGGGGAAGCCACTTCATTATCATCAGCATTTTAACGACCTTTCATTTCTGCCTTTTCAAAAAAAAATGATATTCCCAAAAAAATTTAACTCTGTAAATGTAACTTTTTTTTTTCTTCCCCCCCCCCCCCCCCAAATACTTTGAGAAAAATTCACCACTCAAAAAGACTGAGATATAGGAATAATTTCAGTAGCTTAAATAAAATGACCAGAAAGGGTTTGTTTTCTCTTTCCTGGACACATTGCTGAAAACATACTTAGCGTCTAGCCTTGCTTTGATTTCTGATGAATGTTATGTTAGATATCATGGGTGATTACATCTGTGGCCCAGTGAGCAAAGCAGTACATACGAAAAGACGAATTAAGAGCAGGAGTAGACCATTCGACCCCTCGAGCCTGCTCTGCCATTCAACAAGATCATGGCTGATCTGATTGTAACCTCAACTCTACATTCCCGCCTACCCGGATAACCTTTGACCCCCTTGCTTCCCAAGAATCTATCTACCTGTGCCTTAAAAATATTCAAAGACTCTGATTCCACTGCCTTTCGAGGAAGAGAGTTCCAAAGACACTCAATCCTCAGAAAAAGTTGTTTTCGTTCGAGAGAAGGAGGAGGAGAGGTGACTTAATAGAGACATACAAGATAATCAGAGGGTTAGATAGGGTGGATAGTGAGAGTCTTTTTCCTCAGATGATGATGGCAAACACGAGGGGACATAGCTTTAAGTTGAGGGGTGAAAGATATAGGACAGATGTCAGAGGTAGTTTCTTTACGCAGAGAGTAGTAGGGGCGTGGAACGCCCTGCCTGCAACAGTAGTAGACTCGCTAACTTTAAGGGCATTTAAGTGGTCATTGGATAGACATATGGATGAAAATGGAATAGTGTAGGTCAGATGGTTTCACAGGTCGGCGCAACATCGAGGGCCGAAGGGCCTGTACTGCGCTGTAATGTTCTTAAAAAAAAAAACATTCTCCTCATCTGTCTTAAATGGGCGACCCCTTATTTTTAAACAGTAACCTCAAGTTCTAGATTTTCCCACAAGAAGAACCATCCTTTCCACATCCACCCAGTCAAGACCCCTCAGGATCTTATATGTTTCAATCAAGTTGCCTTTTACTCTTTTAAACTCCAGCAGATTCAAGCTTAGCCTGTCTAACCTTTCCTCATAAGACAACCTGTTCATTCCAGGTATTAGTCTAGTAAACCTTCTGTGAACTGCTTCCAATGCATTTACATCCTTCCTTAAATAAGGAGACCAATACTGTACACAGTACTCTAGATGTGGTCTCGCCAATGCCCTGTATAAATGAAGCACAACCTCCCTACTTTTGTATTCAATTACCCTCGCAGTAAACAATAACATTCCATTAGCTTTCATAATTGCGTGCTGTACCATCACACTAACCATCACACTAACCTTTTGTGATTCATGCACTAGGACACCCAGATCCCTCTGCATTTTCCCACATTGTACTCTGTTTTCCAGATCTTTGCCACTCACTTAACCTATCTATATCCCTTTTAGCCTCCTTATGTCCTCTTCACAATTTACTTTTCTACCTATCTTTGTGTCATCAGTAAATTTAGCAACCATACCTTTGGTCCCTTCATCCAAGTCATTTATATAAATTGTAAAAGGTTGAGGCCCCAGCACAGATCCCTGCGACACACCACTCGTTACAGAGAAACATAGAAAATAGGAGCAGGAGTAGACCATGCGGCCCTTCGAACCTGCTCCGCCATTCATTATGATCATGGCTGATCGTCCAACTCAGTAACTTTCACTTTCCCACTTTCACCCCATACCCTTTGATCCCTTTAGACCCAAGAGCTATAGCTGGCTCCTTCTTGAAAACATACAATGTTTTGGCCTCAACTGCTTTCTGTGGTAGCGAATTCCACAGGCTCACCACTCTCGGGGTGAAGAAATTTCTCCTCATCTCAATCCTGAAAGGTTTACCCCATATCCTTAGACTATGACCCCTGGTTCTGGACTCCCCCACCATCGGGAACATCCTTCCTGCATCTACCCTGTCAAGTCCTGTTAGAATTTTATAGGTTTCTGAGATTCCCCCCTCACTCTTCTGAACTCCAGCGAATATGATCCTAAACGACTCAATCTCTCCTCATACATCAGGCCCACCATCCCAGGAATCAATCTGGTGAACCTTCGCTGCACTCCCTCAATAGCAGGAACATCCTTCCTCAGATAAGGAGACCAAAACTGCACACAATAATGCAAGTGTGGCCTCACCAAGGCCCTGTATAATTGCAGCAAGATATCCCTGCTCCTGTACTCGAATCCTCTCGCTATAAAGACCAACGTACCATTTGCCTTTTTTACCGCCTATTGGACCTGCATGCTTACCTTCAGCGATTGGTGTACAAGAACACCTGGGTCTCGCTGCATATTCCCCTCTCAGTTTATAGCCGATCAGATAATCTGCCTTCCTGTTTTTGCTACCAAAGTGGATAACCTCACATTTATCCACATTATACTGCATCTGCCATGCATTAGCCCACTCACTCAACTTGTCCAAATCACCTTGAATCCTCTATGCATCCTCCTCACAACTCACCCTCCTACCCAGTTTTGTGTTATCTGCAAATTAGGAGATATTACATTTAGTTCCCTCATCTAAATCATTAATATATATTTTGAATAGCGGTATTTTGAATCCCTGTGGTAACCCACTAGTCATCTTGCCAACCAGAAAATGACCCATTTATGCATACTGTCTGTTTGCTGTTAGCTAGCCAATTGTCTAGCCATGCCAAAATGTAACCCCCTACACCATGAGCTTTTATTTTCTGCAATAACCCTTTGATGTGGTACCTTATTAAATGCATTCTGGAAATCTAAGTACCATACATCCACCCCTTTATCCACAGCACATGTTACTTCTTCAAAGAACTCCAGTAAATTGGAATTTTATGCCCCCCAAAAGAGCAGGCTGTGGTGGGATTGTGGGGGTGGAGTGTAAAATGGAGTGGGAGGCAGGGGGGCCCTTTCTGACCCGCTCCCACCTCCGCTGTCAATTTATGCAGGGCGTCGGCGGCGAGAAACAACCCGCCCGCCCCAGGCCGATCAAGGCCCTTAAGTGGCCAATTATCTGCCACTTAAAGGCCTGTGCCCACTGCCACTGGTATTTTACATTTGGCTGGGGGGTGGGGGGGTGCCCTCCTGATCAGGCATCCTTGCCCCACAGAATGTCACCCTGAAGCCCTGACTGTCCCCAACGCACAACATGCCAACCCCGCCACCTTAACTGACCCCCCGCCCCCCCCTTGCCTCGGTGGGGCCTGACCAATTTGTCCCAAGAGAGGCTCTTAAAAACCGACCTCTTTTTTTTTCTGGGGACATCCATCATCTTCCTCCTGCAGCTGGGTGTAGTTCCAGCAGTGGCCTTCGCTCCCAGTGGTGCTGCTGGGGCTAAGAATTGCCAGCCCGCTGATTGGCCGGCAACTCCTGCCTCAGTAAAGTAGAAGTCCTGCCCAAGACCACTTAAGGGCCTGGGGACCATAAAATCCGGTCTGGATCCCCAGGCCTGACGGAGGCAGGATCGTCACTGACTTTTCGGGTCTCCCCGCTCACCGTAAATTTCCGGCCATGATTTCCCTTTCACAAAATCATGTTGACTTTGCCTGATTACCTTGAATTTTTTTTTAAGTGCCCTGCTATAACATCTTTAATAATAGCTTCTAAGGTTTTCCCGATGCAGATGTTAAGCTAATTGGCCTGTAGTTTCCTGCTTTATGTACCGCTCCCTCTTTGAATGAAGGAATTACATTCACTATTTTCCAATCCAAAGGAACCTTCTCCAATCTATGGAATTTTGGGAAATTAAAACCTACGCATCAACTATCTCACTAGCCACTTGTTTTAAGACCCTAGGATGAAGTCCATCAGGACCCGAGGACTTGTCAGCCACAGCTCCAACAATTTGCTCAGTACCACTTCCCTGGTGACTGTAATTTTCTTGCATTCCTCCCTCCTTTCCATTTCCTAATTTACAGCTATTTCTGGGATGTCACTTGTATCCTCTATGGTGAAGACAAAAGCAAAATACCTGTTCAATTCATCTGCGATCTCCTTATTTTCATTATTAATTCCCCAGACTCACTTTCTATAGGACCAACGCTCACTTTGTTAACTTTTCTTTTAAAATATCTATAGAAACTCTTACTATCTGTTTTTATATTTCTAGCTCGCTTTCTCTCGCACTTCAGTTTTTCCCTCCTCATTAATCGTTTAGTCATTCTTTGCTGTTTTTTATATTCTGTCCAATCTTCTGACCTGCCATACATCTTTGTCCAATTATATATGTTCTTTTCTTCAATTTTGATACTATCTTTTAAAATTTTTTTAGTTAACCATAAATGGTGGGTCCTCACCTTAGAATTTTTCTTTTTATTTGGAATTTATCTATTTTGTGTATTCTGAAATATCCAGTGGTGGTGGCATAGTGGTATTGGACTAGTAATCCAGAGATGCAGGGTATTGCTCTGGGCACATTGGTTTGAATCCCACCACGGCAGAAGGTGGAATTTAAATTCAATTAATAAATCTGGAATTAAAAGCTCGTCTAATGATGGCCATGAAACGATTGTCGTAAAAAAAAAAAACCATCAGGTTCACTATTGTCCTTTAGGGAAGGAAATCTGTCCTCCTTACCTGGTCTGGCCTTCATGTGACTCTAGACCACAACAAGGTGGTTGACTCTTAAATGCCCTCTGAAATGGCCTAGCAAGCCACTCGGTTGTATCTAGCTGCTACAAAGTCGATAAGGAATAAAACTGGATGGACCACCCGGCATCTGCCTAGGCACCAAAAATGACAATGGCAAAACCCAGCCCTGTCGACCCTGCAGAGTCCTCCTTACTAACATCTGGGGGCTTGTGCCAAAGTTGGGAGAGCTGTCCCACAGACAAGTCAAGCCTGACATAGTCATACTCACTGAATCATGCCTTACAATATCCCAGACACCACCATCACCATCCCCAAGTATGTCCTGTCCCACTGACAGGACAGACTCAGCAGAGGTGGTGGTACAGTGGTATACAATCGGGAGGGAGTTGTCCTGGGAGTCCTCAACATCGACTCCGGACCCCATGAAGTCTCATGGCATCAGGTCAAACATGGGCAAGGAAACTTCCTGCTGATTACCACCTACCACCACCCCCCCTCCCCCCCTTCAGCTGACGAATCAATACTCCACCATATTGAACACCACTTGGAGGAAGCACAGAGGGTAATAAGGTCGCAGAATGTACTCTGGGTGGGGGACTTCAATGGCTGGACAAATCCAACCCGGCCAATTACTGCCCCAGTCTATTCTCGATCATCAGTAAAGTGATGGAAGGTGTCGTTGACAGTGCCATCAAGCGGCACTTACTTAGCAATAACCTGCTCAGTGATGCTCAGTTTGGGTTCTGCCAGGGCCACTCAGCTCCTGACCTCATTACAGCCTTGGTTCAAACATGGACAAAAGAGCTGAGCTCAAGAGGTGAGGTGAGAGTGACTGCGCTTGACATCAAGGCAGCATTTGATCGAGTATAGCATCAAGGGGTCCGAGCAAAACTGGAGTCAGTGAGAATCAGGAGGAAAGCTATCTGCTGGTTAGAATCATACCGAGCGCAAAGGTTGTGGTTGCTGGAGGTCAATCATCTCCGCTCCAGGACCTTACTGCAGGGTAGTGTCCTAGGCCCAACCATCTTTAGCTGCTTCATCAATGACCTTCCTTCAATCATAAGGTCAGAAGTGGAGATGTTCGTTGATGATTGCACAATGTTCAGCACCATTCGCGACTGCTCAGATACTGAAGCAGTCCGAATAGAAATGCAGAAAGACCTGGACAATGTCGAAGCTTGGGCTGATAAGTGGCAAGTAACATTCACGCCACACAAGTGCCAGGCAATGACCATCTCCAACAAGAGAGAATCTAACCATCTCCCCATGACATTCAATGGCATTACAATCACTGAATCCCCCACTATCAACTTCCTGGGGGTTACCATTGACCAAAATCTGAACTGGAGTAGCCATATAAATACCATGGCTACAAGCGCAGGTCAGAGGCTAGGAATCCGGTGGTAACTCACCTCCTGACTCCCCAAAGCCTGCCACTGTCCACAAGGCACTCTCCACTTGCCTGGATGGGTGCAGCTCCAACAACTTAAGAAGCTTGATTGGCACCCCATCCACAAACATACACTCCCTCCACCACCAATGCACAGTGGCAGCAGTGTGTACCATCTGCAAGATGCACTACAGCAATGCACCAAGGCTCCTTAGACAGCACCTTCCAAACCCACGACCTCTACCACCTAGAAGGACAAGGGCAGCAGATGCATGGGAACACCACCACCTGCAAGTTCCCCTGCAAACACCATCCTGACTTGGAACTATATCGCTGTTCCTTCACTGTTGCTGGGTAAAAATCCTGAAACTCCCTTCCCAATAGCACTGTGGGTGTACCTACCCCACATGGACTGCAGTGGTTCAAGAAGGCAGCTCACCACCACCTTCTCATGGGCAATTAGGGATGGGCAACAAATGCTGGCCTGACCAGCAATGCCTACATCCCCATAAATGAATGATTAAAAAAAATGTCTGCCACTGCATTTCTGTTGACCTATCCCTTAACCTACTTTGCCAGTTCACTTTAGCTAGCTCTGCTTTCATGCCCTCATAATTGCCCTTATTTAAGTTTAAAATACTAGTCTTAGACCCACTCTTCTCTCCTCCAAATGGAATGAAAAATTCAATCATATTATGATCAGTGCTGCCTTCACTATGAGGTCATTAACTAATCCTATCTCATTGCACAATACTAGATCTTGTATAGCCTGCTTTCTGGGTGGATCCAGAATGTGCTGTTCTTGGAAACTATCCCAAAAACATTCTATGAACTCCTCATCTAGGCTAGCTTTGCCCATTTGATTGTTCCAGGTTATCTGTCTGGTACTGAGCCTTACAAACCAAGAAGGCCCCAGGTTTGATCTTTTGCTTGTACAACTGAATCTGGGCAGAGGTAGGGCAATCCTGTTGGACTTATGAACCTATACTAAGCAGAAGGAAATAATCAACCAGGTGGTAATTCTACTGAAAAGCACAGAGGTGAAATGAGGTTCTTGTTTGGCTGCAACACCCTCACCCAAAATACCAGTTTGATGTTCAAGGCTTCCTCCTACCTTTAGTTGCCCAAATATCAATTGGGATAATGTTAGAGTGCAGGGAAAGAAAGGGAAGGAACTTCTGATCTGTGTTCGGGAGAATTTCCTTGACCAGTATGTTCTCGATTCAACGAGGAATGAGGTATTGCTGGATCTGGAGTAGGGAATGCAGTGGGCCAAGTGTCTGTGCATAAGAATGATCATTGTATCATCAGGTTTAGATTAGTAATGGAGAAGTGCAAGGTACAATCTAAAGTAGAACTTCTAAATTGGAAGAGGGATAACTTAAATGGATGAGAGGGGATCTAGCAAGGGTAAAATGGAACCAAAGACTGAGAGACAAAACTGTAATGGAACAATGGGTGATCTTTAAAGAGATGTTTCAGGTACAAGCTTGGTACATTCCAACAAGGGCAAAAGGTAGGGAAACCAAAGCCAGGGCTTCTTGGATGACAAGGGAGATAGAGCAGATAATGAAACAAAAAGAGTTTATGATGCATGCCAGGTGAATTTCTCAGGCAAGAACCAGGCCAAATAGAGTAAGTTGAGGTGGATGTGAAGAGGAAAATAAGACTGGCAAAGAGAGAGTATGAGAATAGAATGGCAGTCAACATAAAAGGAAATCCATAAATCATCTACCAGTATGTAAATATTAAGTGGGTATGAAGAGGCAGGGTGCGTCCTATTCGGGACAAGGAGGGTGATATATGCTTAGATGCAGGACAAGGCTAGAATACTTAGAGTATTTTGAATAGTGTTTACTAAAGAAGAGGGTGCTGACAAAAATTGGTAAAAGCGGAGATGATAGAGGTAATGGATGGGGTACGTAAAGTGGCGGCAGATGCGGGAGCAGGTTGGGATGATCCCCCCCCCCCCCACCCCTCCTGTTCCATTTTATGCCCACCCACTTGCCACGTTCCCACTCTTTTGGGAGGGGGGGGGGCTTGTAAAATTATGACCACTGGTTTTTCAGGCACATAATAAAAGGCTCATAATGTGGAGGAGCAAAAACGTGCAAAGCAATTTTGCACTTTAAGTTGGGGAATTACCTTTTTATTTCCAAGCCTTATTTTTATTTTTGACTTAATGGGCTCTTTTTCCTAAATGAAGTTCAGGCACAAACCATGGCTTCATTTTGTTCTGACCTTGGAGGTGTGTGGGGGGGAGGTGATGACAAACAAAATGGCAGGGGGCATCGTTCTCTTTGCCCGGGCCCCCCTGCAATTTTTTCTGGGGTGGGTAAGGCTGAGGACAGCCTTCCTGCCCCAGACCAATTGAGGTCCTTAAGTGGCCAATTAAGGGCCTCTTCCCACCTCAATTTTGCTGAAGGCAAAGGGGCCCATTGCTGTGGGGCAATGCCACCGGGTAAAGCCTGGCAGCTGCTGGCGGGGTTGGGAGGGGGGGTCTCTCCTTTTGGGGGCAATCAGGGCTCCAGAAGGGCGACCCTGGCGGCACCCACTGCCTCCCCACCAAATGCTCCCATTCCATCGCCAAGGCCTGCCTGGATGGCCCTGGTGACCCCCACTCCACTGACCTGTCCCGGGGTCTTCTCTCTCCTCAGTACTGCAGGGCTTTTTTTTAATTTCCAAAATATACTTTATTCATAAAAATATGTTTAAAAAAAAAATACATTACCAAACAGTTTCAAACAGCACCAAGTCAAAAAATACAAACCGTGCAAAGGTGATCCGTTTCCTTCAATACAATCATGAGTTGCCTCACAACCCTTCCATTTCTTCCTGTAGTACCGACAGTGGCCACTGCTCCAAGTGGCATTGCTGGCCTTCCAATCGGCCAACAGCTCTGGAGACGGGAGTTCTTCCCTTAAAGGGATGGCGCCCCCGATGGCGAGCTGTTAATTCATTGCCCACTGTTAAATGGTTTTGGCAGTCTGATGGAGGGCAGAGGCGGTATCTTCCTGCTTTCTGGCCTTCTGCCAAGACCCACATCAACAGACTAAAATGTACCCGATAAACCTTTTGAAATCAAATTTCTACTTTAGGCTAACCCCATAACAAAAGTTATATAATTATGGTTGACTCAAGCTTGTTGGGAAGGTTCCAAGTATTTTGATGGATACCTTCGTAGTGTAGCGTGGTTTTCTCTTGTAGACCAGTTATCTGCTTCTTAGGCAATCTGTAAACATGCATGGGCAGGTAGCTATGAGGTAGCAAACAGTCAGGAAGAGACCAGGTGAGATGGTGCCGCCAGGAAACCAAGGGTAAGGTTGGAGCAGTTGCAGTGGAGCTGTGTCTCTTTCCACACTGATACCTGCCTAGATTTTAAAAGACCTTTTTAACCTAGAACCATAGTGACTTGTCAACAGTAGGTTCCTACAAACATAATCCACGATTGACTGACACGTCCCTTGTTTTCTCGGTGTCCCCGACCTACTTTGTACAGGCATTCAAATGACCTCCCGACGACCTGGACTCATTCTTGTTAAGCAAACACCTCCATCTTAAAATTCTCACTCCACCGCCGCCCTCCTACCACCCCCCCCCCCTCCCCCCACCCCACCATCTCTGTAATCTCCTCCAGTCCTCCAACACTCAGTTCTCTTTGCTCCTCCAGTTCTGACCTCTTGAGCATCCCCATTTTAATCACTCCGCCATTAGTGGCTGTGCCTTCAGCTCCCCCTAAGCTTTGGAATTCCCTCGTGAACCCTCTCCACCTCTCTTTTTCCATTAACATGCTCCGTAAAATCGACCTATTTGACCATGCGCGTGGTCATCTGTTCTACTATCTCGTTATGTGCCTCATTGTCACATTTTGTTTGATAGTGCTCCTGTGAAGTGTCTTCTGATTCTTTACTACGTTAAAGGCGCAACAAGTTGCTGTTGCTGTGGTGATCTAACATCTTGCTGTGTGATCTTTTGCAATGTGTCCTTTTAAGAATTCTTTTCCCATCAGGCATTCTGAAACTGACTTAGTATCGAGCTTTCATTTATCAGATGAATTTTCATCTCCATGCTAATAACCAATAAAAAAACTCAGCAGTCCTTTTGCCGCAGAATTAACCATCACAGGAAGGAGTTTCTCTGCTTAGCAAATAGAATACACACAGGCTTTTAAGAACTGAATTTTTAATACTTCACAGAATGGGAAAAAAAATCAATGCAGTAGTCTCTCTTATGTCTCTGCGGCAATCTTTGCTGAGACTTGAATTCAAACCTAGCTCAGCTAGATGAAATTAATGTTCAAGATGAAAGGATTCTATATAAAACCAGTTTCGAAAATGTTGATCCAGTCCATAATGTCTGTGGACCCAGAGCACAAAAAAGTGACCCAGATTGCCTCTGATAAGAATTCTTTCATTGGTTACATTTGTCACAGGCAAGATCATAGTGGGCACATGACTTTGTGCTTTAGATGTAATCAGGGAGGAATTTCTAGCTATTGGGAAGCCTATAATTATTACTGGCATGGGAAGTGGAGAAATTGACAGTGCACAGGGAGCGCGCAGACATTGGAACACACTTCAGGAACAAAGTAAAAGTAACTTTGTTCTGCAGCTGAGAGCCACTGGTGTAAACACTGGTGACAAAAGTGGATGGAGCATTCCACTTCTCTGCACCGATCTCCTGCCTTCCGGACAGCAGAGCCACCAAAGCCAGGCTGACCAGTTTACAAGAAAGTAAAATTGTACAAAAAATAAAACTATTGGAAGAAATTGTGAAGGTGAGCTCAACCTTTGGGTGTATAATATGCTCCTCATGAAGAATAGTATCACATGCAAATGCTGAGTCTCATCAGTGATGTCAAAGGGTGACTGGGGTCAGGTCGAGGCAATATTCCCTCTAAGCTACATGGCCGTGCAGCAACCTAGAGGTTCCTGCTCAGGCTGCGCACAAGTCGGCCCCTTTAAGTTTCTGCATGACCACACAAAACACTCGATGGGGCTGTGCATGTAAACAAATCGCCCTCCCGCTCCAAAAAAACAAATTAGTGGGTATGTTGGTTTTGAGTGTAACTTGAAACTTTCCTACATGGAGGAAGCGAGACCGAGGATTGTTCTTGATCAAGTGAGCCAGTTGCAGCAAACCGGGAACAAGTGACTTGGCTGTGCTTTCAGTGGTAGAAAGTAACCCAAAAAGAGGGTACATACGGGCCAAGAATGTTGTTTGTGAAGTGTGGAGGTTTTAGTTTCAATTTCTTTGAAGGGCTATATTCCTCCAATATTTCTGTTTTCCACAGGCGTATGACATCAAGCTGTAGAGATTGCAGTAATGGCCCCCTAGAAATGAATCATCTGTCTTGCTGGAGTCGTACAAAGTACAACATGATCATTGTAAGCAGCTGAAAATGTTTTCATTTAAAAATGGTCAAACCCAAGCGCATTGAATATTAGATATTTGTGCTTTTTAACATTTACTTCTATTTTTTTTTTTAAATAATTTCTACCATAATCAGTAGTGGATGTCATTTCCATCCAATTTTTTCTTGCCCCTTTACAAAAGCTGCAATTTGCACTCTAAAAATTCATGCAAATATTACAAATTAAAATGGCATCAGAGTGTGATCATATGCTGTAGAAAATATTACTTAAAGTTTTAAAGGTTTCCCCAAATGTAATTTCTTTATAAATATGTGTGGATTGGGGAGGCGGTGGCATAGTGTTAATGTCACTAGACTAGTAATCCAGAGCCCAGGCTAATGCTCTGGGGACATGGGTTTGAATCTCACCACGCCAGATGCTGAAATTTGAATTCAATTAATAAATCTGGAATATTTTTTTTAAAATAGCTAGTCTAATAGTGACCATGAAATATTGTCGATTGTTGTAAATGTCACTGATGTCCTTTTAAGGAAGGAAATCTGCCGTCCTTGACTGGCCTGGTAACCAGGAATGTGATTGACTCTTAAAATGCCCTCTGAAATGGCCTAATAGGCCACTAATGGGCAATAAATGCTGGCCTCGCCAGTGATACCCACATGCCACAAATGAATGCAAAAAATAAATTTGTTCCTGAGTGTCCTGCCAATATTATCATCAATTATCTTTATAAATCAACTAAGTATTTAAAAGGCTTATTCTCTTACTACAAACTGTTTAACTTCATTTTTGTGTTTCATTATTAGGCTGCCAGGCAATGCTGGTATGGATTTCTCTCCTTTCTGCATTCATTTCACCTGTGGCAGATTGCCCAGAAGCAGATCAGTGGTCGCTTTGGAATGGGTGTGCTTTCATACTTCATCTTCCTCAAGATGCTGCTGATATTCAATGTTTTCCTCCTTGTCATGACCCTTTTATTCATTGTAATTCCCCAAGCTGTTCATCCTCCTGAAATTGCAACAGGAAACTTCATTGGGCCAGAGCTCCTGACTGGCACTGTAAGTGAACTAAAAGAGGGGATCTTAACCATTTGTTTACCATGCCCCTATATTTAAAAAAAAAAAATGGATATAACAATGAATATTTTTTCTCTATGAAAATTAGTTGTACAATTGAGGATGTATTTTTATTTATCATTTTTGCACCTTGCATAAAGAAGAATTTATTAAGTCCAAAATTTACGTTCTGTGTCCATTTGCTGCCCAAGGTCTGCTCCACCCCATTAACAATTTGCTTAACAGAACATGAACTAGCAGTAACAAGTGCTGTGCTCTCTGCAAGCTTGTTTTGTGCATGCTCATTCAGACTGGGCTAAAATTCCAGGTCCACGTCCTCCATTTCGGAAATAGAACTTCCCTCTTATTTTGAAATCAAACTCCCAGGTGGTGGTGAGAACAGGTGTCTCAAATGAACCATAGCAGTATTGGCAGATGGCACTTTAGAGAATTGGAGAAATAACCAGGGCCCTTAGTGACTTTACACATCTGACCTCATCGCCATAAATCATTTAACAACAAAGGCAGTACCCCTCTTTGTTCCTTCCCACCCCTTCACAAATTGCTCGTGGTATCAGATTGAAGGACACCAGCGTCCAGACTTGGCCTGTCTGTCCGTCAGAGAAGCACATGGTCATGAATATAAAGCTCTGAGCCTGAGATACAAGGAAATCCTTGGTAACGCCTTTAGCTATTTTATTAACTCAGACTGAAGACATTGATGACCAGAATCACGCTGGATCCCAATTATTATGGCTTTGCTGCAGACCCAGAGACTGGCAAGTCTCTTTGTTTCCTCGACCTCTCCAAGACCTCTTGGGGGACACACTCTCCATTGACTCAGTTGGTAGTTGTGCAAACCACTGTGGTTCTGAACCTGCAGATTAGGAAGATTCGATCTCTGGCCTGTGCTGAGTTACCAGATCTGAGCTAAGGTGGCAGTTGCAAGTTGTGAGAAAGAAAAGGGGTGAAAGGAAGGCTCACACTTTGGCCCACTCAATGCCAGACTAATGCACTGATTTTTCCCTCACTCAACATAAGTCGGTGTTAAATGAGTAGGCTATGTCTATGAATGTAGAAGCAACCAAAAAAATTACCAGCATAAATCCAGTGATACATAAAGGAGCTCGCCCAATCACGTTGCATATGGTGCCCAACAGTAAGAACACCACACGTGAAGTCTTTGTATCTGAGACTATTCCAATTGTCTTAATATGTGGGGAGCAGGGGAAACATCTGATGGTGGGAAAAACCAATTCATGGGCCACCTAAAACTTTCTTGCAGACCCCTTGGGGACAGCGAGACCCCAGTTGAGAACCCCTGAGCTAAAAAAAAACCTAACATGAAACAGCATCCTTTAGAGTTGATATTTTTGTATTTGACACACCAGTTTTACCAAAGCATGTATTAAAAAATGAATACTACAAACAAAACTCCCTACTTTTTTTGATATTGAATTCTTCTTGAGGTGCTAAGATGGTGTGCTTTGATGTATGAACATACATTATGGTAGGAAAGTGGGAATAATCTTTGGTTTAAATTATGAGGTGGGTGGGTCAAGGGGAAGCCGAGTGTTTCCCTACCAGAGGGCACAGTCCTTCTAGTTCTTGCATAGTTCCTTCCAGCAGATCACAGATTGATATTTTTAGAAACTGGGAGTGGGTTGTCTGCCAGCTCTCTCCTCTGAGGCAATGGTGTGTGGTGTACAAAGACTAAGGAAAAGGGGAAAACCGTGTTAAACATAGACGGCTGTAAAATGACATTTAATCATAACTAAGTTTGTTAATGGGATTATTGTTTTCATTGTTAAACCTAAAATTAGACGCTATGATAAATAGCTCTTTTGCAACATGATTCAAACTGTAGTAAGTTGCTCCCAATATATTTGTGTTTTAATAAAAAGACAGTGAACACATTCAAAGTTGTCTATGGAACTGCGATTCATTAATGGATGAGTAAATGGGCAGACAGAATGAAAGAATACAAAGCTGCCTTAAATCCCTGCACTCGTTCTGTGCCTGGAACCAACATTTAAGAAAGCATCTTGCTTTGATCGGCCGTGTAGTACCATAGAAATGAATGTGAGGGATGGGGAAGCATTTAGGTGGATGCTAAATTCTCACCTAGGGTGGTCAGAGTATGAACGTTTTGCTGACTATTTGTCACAAAATCCGATTCTGTTGATAATTTGATACTCCCAGTTTGTAGTAGTTAGAGTGTAGATTTATGTCTGTAATTGCCCAATGAGTGCATTCCCGATCTTAGTTGACCTATGAGGGGAGGAGAAATTACTGAAGCAGACAAAATCCTTATATTGGGAGAAGAAAAAAAAGAGGTTGAGTGGACTGATTTCATTCTTGCATCCTCCTTGTGTGGGAACATATCATCTTGTTGCTTTCTTAAGAAATAAATGTGGTGCAGGTTAATTTAATGAGATCAAACGTGGAGACAAACTGTTTATAGTAAGTGATGATATGAGAACATAATCTTGATGGTCATTGATTTTATATCACAAGTGTAATATCAAGACACCACTGCTGATGATGAGAGAGCGAGCACAGTTACCCAGCCTGGGAACCGAGCACATTGCTACTTGAGCTGCTCAGCTTTTTAGCATTACAGGAGTTTGATGAAAAGAGTGGTTTTGGAGGAACAAAGCACAGGACTTTTAGTGTAGAAATATCCCTTTGAGAAGTTGCATACTGTTAAGGGGAAGTGTGTGTTCCTTGCTGCAAAAAAATAGCAAACTGCGTTAACACCCTCATTGTAGGCTGTTTAAATTGTGATTTAATTAACATTTATTTTCTTGTTTAGGGTTATTTCACTGACACGGTTCTATATTATGGATATTATACAAACAGCACTTGGAATATCTTGCAGAATATAGGATACAACAGTAGTGATCATAAAATACCGTATAATATGCCGATAGCGTATGTCTACACGCTTGGAAGTTCTTTCTTCATCTCCTGCATCATCCTAGTCCATTGGTAAAATAACTTTCTTTAATTAAATGTTACTCAAGTGCTAAAACTCTGTATAGTCCATCCAATGCAGAGAACTTTCTGTTTTTCACATTTCATGGGTGATGAATGTTGTGATAATTTGGGGTTGTTTTCTAATTTACATACATTTACATGGCGGGCGTCTTGAATTTGGACAAAAGCAAAATACTGCGGCTGTTAGAAATCTGAAATACAAACAGAAAATGCTGGAAATGCTCTGCAGGTCAGGCAGATCCATGGAAAGCAGAAGAGTTAGCAGATCGCTTTTTGCAAGGGTCGTGGGGTCAGGAGCTGGTATGGGCGCTATTTAAAAATTGTGGTCCCGGAGGTCGTCTCCTGAACCCAAAGCCTCCAGGACAATTTTTATCGTGAAGGCAGTGGGACGGGAACAGGGAATGTGCTTGTTTGCTATTAAGGGGCCATTAAGCTCCTTTAGTAATAGTAATCTGGCAATCCCGATCAGTCTGGTGCATGATAGTGCTCAGATGCCAGGCTCACAGGGGGCTAACTTTGTTGTTTGAAGAAGAAATGTTTTTGTCCTAGAGGAATCTTTGTGCCAGGCCCAGTGCAGGATTTTCTTTTATTGAGGAACTACTGTCTCACCTGTTCATCCTGCTGTCTCTCTGAGGAGCTGCCTGCTTTCCTCGGCAAGACGGTAGCAGGCCACATCATGGCTGCCGCTTGTCTTTGCCTTTGGTGCCAGGCAGGCAGCTCCCGCCTCTTTCAGACACTACTGGAATAGAATCACATGGGATATATGCACAAAAACAGGCCACTTGAGCCTCCTTTTGTCTTTCCTCATCTAAATATATTACCGTAATCCTCTATTCCGTTCTCGCTCATATGCCTGTCTAGCCTCCCCTTAAATGCATTTATACTATTCGCTTCATCCACACTCTTTCTCTGGTAGCGAGTTTTACGTTCTCATCACTCTTTGGGTGAAGAAGTTTCTTCTGAATTGCCTATTGGATTTCTTGGTGACTATCTCGGCATCAGTAGTTGGGTGCTGAGCTCCCCTCCTGCCCAATTAGAGTATTACCATTTGAAAATTGCATCGCTTTGGCAACTCAGCTGAGTCGTGGGGTCGGGACCCGGGAATCATCTGGGCATTGGGTTCCCCACCCTGTTTTGAAAATCCAGCCCAACATTTCAGGTCAATGACTTTTCTTCAGAACTGATATTGAACAGTAGGATTGTAGATCAAAGGAGCTCCTTATCATTGATGAGATAATGTGAAATGTGCAGGAAGGTACTTCTGCATGAGACCTTGTTCAAAATAGTTTCAGGCATGTGTTTCTGCAGCTTGTAGGATCATGGGGCTGTCATGATTAATGACTCTTGAGTTGCTTATTTGGCCTTTATTACCATTAATTACCTGTTCTAATGTTTGTATTTGTAAGCGTCAAATGCTGTGTTTTATATTCAATAACTGCGTTCTGCAGCAGTAGTCCGTCTGCCTGCTACTCTTACTGGTGTCGAAAGCATCTTAGTAACATTGTAGGGCAGTTTCTACACATCCATATCCACATTAGGAGTTTTGCAAATGTAGTTTCTCTAAAGTCACCAACATGAACTATTGCTGAGCCTGAAATCTTTTCCCGTGTGGTTGGGGAATGTCCTTGTTGGATCTCAGCCACTAAACCATCTAGTGTCCAAACAACCTGACTCCCTTTACCTCTAAAAGCCCCCCAGTTTGCATTTAGGCTGATGTCAGAGGTGGAGGTTTAAGTTTTGCTTTGCACACCAATGGTACAAGCACTGCTGGTTATGTTCACAATTTATCATTGGTTTTTGAGTTGCTGTGAGCAATAAATTGTGTTTATAAAGGCACTATAAGTCTTCAGGTCCATTCTTTCTATGTTTACAGTTAACATTTGGGCCAGCACTTTGAATTGAGTGTACTTCTGCATTCATGAACCAGGATTGTTCACTCCATTTGGCTTATTTTCCCAGAATAAACGGCAATATCAAGTGCCAATTAGATTTCATCGTCATCAAATTGTTCTTTACATTTTTTGTTAGCATAGCAATCATCATCTCGCCTCTCAATCTCCGCCCAACCAGGCACTAATACTGCTGTGTTTTCTTAAGAATAAGTGATATACTGACAACTTAGTGTGTATTTTCTTCTGCTGTTTGAAACCCTCGCCACCATATATGGCAGGTCTAGCCAAACATGTGGTCATGCTTCACCTTTACGTAGATATGGTAATTGGTGCAAATGTGAGCAGCTAATGTTTTTGTTCATCAGCTACCTTGGTAATATTGTGAGGATGAGTGTAGCTGAGGGAGAGTCCAGAATGATTTCTCTTGCTGAAAAACATGTCAGTAAGAACAATGGGATTAGGAGTGATTTAAACCGGCTTTAATTTTTTTTTCTGTATCGGTGTCAGTTCTTGCAGCAATATCCTAAATGAGTAGAAAACAGGGCAGCATTTTCTTATCCTTGGCAGCGATCCCACCTGTGAGGTTAGCGGCCGCGCCACCATGATTATGCGGCAGGCAATCATTTAGCATCATGATGGCGGCTGTTTTCCCCCCCCCCCCCCCCCAAATCATGTGGCAGGGGTGACATTGGCTACACCGTTAATGGCGTCTCCTGATGTTGAATTGCAGAGTTCCCTCCTTTGCCCCCTTAACCCACGCCCCACCCAGCAGTGTCCACTTGCACAGGTCCCTCCTTCCCCCCCACAACCATATCCACTTATAGAGTTCCTTCCTTCCCTCACATCTGCAAATTGAGCCTAGCGGCAATGTCCCAATGTGGGAAAAGAATTCCACAAGATAACAAGGGATAACTTACGTAACCTTTCCAGGCACCGATGACTGACTGTCTCCTCAGTGGTGTCAGCTTTTCAAAGACAGGAAAGTAAAGGCACGTGAGTGTCGCACATCATGCATACGTTTGCGAACGCCTGGTAGGATTGCGGCGAATTAGATACAAATTCATGCAAAATAGTATGCAACAAATTTTAATTCATGTCGCGGCAGAAATGCCACCACAGAACCTTGCCACCTCCGAGAAAATTACAGTGTCGGGCTCTGGGGTGGACGACTCCGCACCTCCCTCTCCCCCACCCCTGCCACCAAAATACCCGCCTTCTAACGGAGCATAAAATCCAGCCCTGTGTGTGGGAGCGGAGGGATGAAAAGTCTAAAACGTCCTCTCCGACTGAATCACAAAAATCGCAAATCCAGTTTCAAGATGGCTATAAACATGTGCTTTAGATTTGACAGATTTTTTTAAAGGGCAATTTGAGGGTTTTTGAAGGGTTGAGATATGTACCTCACATGATGTGATCATGGGTTCCAACAAATGATTGTGAGTTTTGACTAGTTTATGACTTTAAATAGATCAGTTTAAGGTTCACTTTGTAAGAAAAATTGGAGCTTATTTTGCATAGTACAGAAATGGTTTTACAGCTTGTGGCAGCTTTAAATAACTTTTGAATTTAACCTTTTAGCTTGTCCAAAGCTTTTGGAGAGAGTTACAGAGTGGGCAGTAACTACGGTCATCTGGTAGTGAAAGTGTTCTGCTCATGGGATTTTAAACTGACACAGAAACATTCAGTTGAGTTAAAGTACGAGAACATCAGCACCCAGTTCAAGGTGAGTTTGTGTCTTGGTGTTAACTATCATAGTGTGCGATTGAACACAAGAACGAGGAACAGGAGTAAGCCATTCGGCCCCTCAAGCCTGCTCAGCTATTCGTTACCACCTTGGCTGATCTGATTGTGGCCTCAACTCCACTTTCCTGTCTGTTTTTCACCACCCGCCCCCCAGCAATAACCAGATGCTGCTGATAGAATGAGGTTCCATAAAATATAAGGATGATGCTCACATGAGTCAGTCTGGTAGTTTGGAGTGCTTGTTTCTCAACCAGAAAGTCACATGTTTAAGCCTTGCAGCTGCCTGTTCCTCTGGATTATGTACTTTTATTGTGTTAAACAGAGAAGGATGTTAATTGTCTCCAGTACAGACTACGCACGATGCAAGATGACCGAGAGGATTGGAGGAGAATGAGCTATCTGGTACCAGTGCCTGTGACACAATAATCACATGGGACCTCTTTTGTCTCGACTTATGTAGCTACTTTTCCAAACTCCCCTTTGGTTCCATTAATTTTCCATTCATTTTTAATGGGCATTGCAATTAAAATATCTGGTAAGCTGCCATGGTAGCCACTCAAGATCGTGATTTAATTTGTTGTAAAATGATTTTTTTAAATGCTCAGGAAATCTGTATCCTGTTAACAGAAATACACTCTTCGCTCATGCACAACCATCTGCCACTACCCTACTCCCTGTTGTCTTTTCACAATTTATATTGTTTGAGCTTAGAAACAACAGGCAACCAAATAGGGGGTCACAACCTCGCACTGTGTAGGAAATAATCACCCGGCAGTGATTTTTTCCCAGAATTGGCCAGAGGGCGAGCTGTAGTTTGAGAGGTTTAGTTAAAGAATGCCATAAGTGTACATTATATTCTCATTACAATGTCACTAATCTTTTTTATTTCTCAATTAGGAACTTCTTACTGAGCGTAATTTCCGTGCTCCTCGCTTGAGCATTCATCAGTGGCTTGCTAATCTGTCAGTTCACATTCTGGGCTGGTTGCTGTCCTTGGGGAGTGCTGTTGGATGTGCCGTTGGAGTTTACTATTATTCAGAAAGCATGCTGGAGGTGGGTCTCATGTTCACATAGAATCATAGAGAGATACAGCACTGAAACAGGCCCTATGGCCCACCGAGTCTATGCCAACCAACAGCCATCTATTTATACTAATCGTACATTAACCCCATATTCCCTACCACATCCCCACCTTCCCTCAATTATCCTACCACCTACCTACACTAGGGGCAATTTACAATGGCCAATTTACCTAGCAAATGATGTGATTCTATCCATCAACGGCTAGTTATTTATGAATATACAATCGTGATTATTAAAAATTGAGTCGGGGTAAACTAATTTATCTGCTTATTGGGGAAATGTTCTGATCATTTTTAAGCTTCTGGAGGGTATTGGTGTTTATATTAGCTTCATAATCAGGAAGTCTAGCAGTGCAAAAGTTAAGCTCATACACTAGGAATTGTTTGATTGCTGATGCTAACTCCAATCACTTAGACACAGTTCTTGGAAGTTTCATGTCTTTCTAAACTGTGTCAACCCTTGAAGTGGGATTTTGTACTGTGGCAAGTTCTCATTGTGGTAGTGAGGGAGGGGAGAGAAAACAGATCTAACTCAGATCTAGCTTGGACCAATGTTAGAAACAGTCATTGAGAAATACATGGCTCGTTCTTTTGGAGAAAGCTGGCTGGAAGCCAGTACCTACTAAAAAGAAATGTTTATAAATGGAAGTGGAAAAAATGCAAAAGATTTTTGTCTGAGTTCCAAAATGGAGGGGATCCAATTTTTTTCTTAAAAAAGGACGTAGATTTTTTGAATGCAAATAAATATGAACCCTTAGAAAAGGTGGAAGAATTTTTATTTTTCATCCATGTTCTCCCCTAATCCTGTTCTGAAGCCTTTGACATCTTGCTTTTGGTGCACAAGGCACCTCGCACAAATGCCCAATTTTCTTCATATGTAACCCTCACAGGGAGTGTCAGTGGGTTATTGAAGTATGGGAACACCACTGACAAGCCCGATCTTCTTCTCCCAGTGTCTACCACAGATGATTCCACAGGATCACCACCCTCTGCGTGAAGAAATTTCTCCTCATTTCGGTTCATAATGGCATACCCCGTATCCTGAGACTGTGACCCCTGTTTCTGGACGCCCCAGTCATCGGGAACATCCTCCCTGCATCTAACCTGTCTAGCCCTGTTAGAATTTTATAGGTTTCTGTGAGATCCCCTCTCATTCTTCTAAACTCTAGTGAATATAGGCCTGGTTGACCCAATCTCTCCTCATACGTCAATCCTGCCATCCCAGGAATCAGCCTAGTAAATCATCTTTGCACTCCCTCCATGGCAAGAACATCTTTCCTCAGATAGGGAGACCAAAACTGCACACAATACTCCAGATGTGGTCTCACCAAGGCCCTGGATAACTGCAGTAAGACATTCTTGCTCCTGTACTCAAATCCTCTTGCAATGAAGGCCAACATACTATTCGCCTTCCTAATTGCTTGTTGCACCTGAATGCTTGCTTTCAGCGACTGGTATACAAGGACACCCAGGTCTCGTTGCACCTCTCCCTTTCCCAATCTATCACCATTCAGATAATCAGCCTTTCTGTTTTTACAGCCACAGTGGATAACCTGACATTTATCCACTTTATACTGCATCTGCCATGCATTTGCTCACTCACCCAACTTGTCCAAATCATATTGGAGCCTCTTTGCATCATCTTCCCAGCTCACTTTCCCTCCCCCCACCCACCCCACAAGCTTTGTGTCGTCTGCAAACTTGGAAATGTTACATTTAGTTCCCTCACCCAACTCATTAATATACATTGTGAATAGCAGGAGCCCATGCACTGATCCCTGCGGTACCCCACTAGTCACTGCCTGCCACCTGGAAAAAGACCCGTTTATTCCTACTCTCTGTTTCCTGTCTGTCAACCAATTCTCAATCCAGGTTTGCAGGTCAGATATCTCATCAGAGTTTTGCAGAGTCATTGCTGAATCTCTTTGCAGCTCTAATTGTAGATTTGACCATGGACAGAGTCTATTATCTGAGTCTTCATGCAAGAGATATACTGGACTGCGTCACTTTCGAGTTGAAATGTCTCATTATATTCCCTGTATAATCAGCTGTGATTGGATTATGGTTAATCTAGCATGATATGGTGTAATGACAATTCCCATTGCCCATGCCACCCACTATTGTGCAAAAATAATCATCAGACACTGAATAAAGTCAGGGTGTGTTTTTCATGGTGTAGTGTGAAGTGAGGTAATAATCATACCTTGAATTTAGAAAATGGTTGTAAACCACACCGATTTACTTCAGCATTACATCATACCACCCAAACTTCTTGATAATTCCTACCTTATAATCATCCCAAGTTATTCAATTATTCTGTAAATGCATCTGCAATGTATAATGGTGACAGAGTATGTCAACATCAACAAGTAGAGTTTCTACAAATGAAATGTAGGAACATGGAAGCAAAGATTTGTTTTCCAGAAATATAGAAATCTGAAACATAAAAATTAAATGCACAGCATCTGTAAAGAAAAAGGACAAGTTTGTAGTTGGGGTGCAAAACTTCGTTCAGAAACAAAAAGGAAAGAATTTTAGTTAGGTCCAGAGAAAAGAAATGAAAAACCCAGCTAAGAGAGGAACAAGACTTGGCCCATATTCCTGGAGAGAAGACAGTAAACCGAGTAATCTTAAAAATGCTGCAAATTTTGAAGAATTTCTGTTCTTTGCTTCAGTCTTCTTTTTCCAACCCTGAGGAACTCCAACACTTGGAGATGAATCTGATCTGAGTTGTACTTTTTGGGAAGGAGCTGATGGAAATTTGTCTGGTGTTGGGTATTGGTGGCTGGGGGGGTGGGAATGATGGAGCAGTTCCTTTTGCCACACTCTCCTATCACCATGTTGCCAGCTCAAGGTGACAATTGCCAGAAGCCTTGGTTCTGCTGAAAAAAAGATGGATAGGAATGTACTTCAAGATAGTTTTAATAGTAGTTTAGAAGATGCTAAAAAGCAGAAATATGCAACTTGAGAGATTCTCAAGAATCTGTTGCATACAATCACAAATGAATATATATATATATATAGGCATTCTGCATCTGCAGTTTCCATTCTTTAATGTCTATGATTTGCCCTTTAAACTCATTACCAATGCCTCCTTTCCATAAGCCTAGCATTATGTTGAGCTTTGTCATGCAGTTTTGTGTCAGAGCAGAGGAATTGTCAAAATATTATTATAGTAGACCAGAGTTATTAAAGCATTAGTAGAAACTGACATAACATGCTGCTTTATATTATAAAGCTGAAACAGTTTAAAATGTTGATGTACCAAGTTGTGAGAACACGGCTTGAATGGTTAGTGTCATAATCAGTATAAGATAGTGCCAACTGGAGAATAAATCATTAATTCTTTAATATGTTGGTGAATTCACTCAGTTACTTCTTCAATAAAGGTCCTTCCTATAGATAATTCGGCAAGGCTTTGCTGATTGGATAAAGTTCATGACAGAATGGATTAAAATTATGCTAAAAGATCCCCTCAGTTCATGGACGCAGAATGGAAGGGAGCAATTGGTCTTGTTCTGTGACCTTGCTAAATGCTAATGTTGTCTGTCAGTGTTTTTCATTTTGATTTGATGTGGTATGTTGGAGAAAGAGGACACCTTCAGTTGCAGAGTGGCTTAATTGATTACTCCATCAATGCTTCAGTAAAGATTTAGAAAGAAAGCAACTGTATCATTGAAATGACAACCATTGGTGTATGCTAAAGTTTTTTAATTTGATGCTTGTGAAGCGATGAATTCAATAAATCTATTAAAATGTTTATACTCGAATGAGTCATACTTTGTGGTTTGAATTTTATTGCAAGCTTCCAGTCATAAATGATCTGTGCAGGAATCCATTCATTAATTGGTGAATGAATTACAGATTATGACATGAAAAAGGGGTCGAGTGTGTGTCAGAAACCACTAGCGTAAAGGTTAAAAGATCTCCGAGATCCTCTGGTCTATGTGATTGTGTTGTAACCTTGTGATTGACATCATTTATTACTAAAAAGGGAAACCTTCTGAATTCAAGTTAAACTCATTGATATTCATGATTAGTATTGATTTGACATCATATGGCAGGACTGACATCTGGTACCTTAAACCCATGTGTATGCCCCAATTATTTATTTCTCTCTCTATCAAACTTTAATTAAAAGTTTTAAAAAAATCATGGTATTTTACTTTCTGGTTTGCTGACTGTGAGAATACTTCAGTGTAATTGGCTGCTGACCTTGTCAGATGACATCACTTGCTGAATGCCTGGAGATCCCCCTTTACTTGGCACCAGGTTCAAACTGATGTTGGGAAAGAGAAAATCCACACCACAGAGATCGCTAGATCCTGATATCCGGGCCAGTAAATTAACATTTTTAAGCTTTGCAGGATATATCATGATGACAGTGATTTTATAAGAACTCTCTTCATACTTCCTTAAGTTAAATTGCCTGTTCTTTCACGTGAAGTTTCATAGCTTGATGAGAATTTCTACCTTGTCCCTTCTAATTTAAAATAAGTAGCATCTGGAAACTGTAGCTGTCTTACAAAGAATTGTAAATTGCCATTTTTATTTTTACAAGTAAACAAAATTATGTCCTACTGTAAAGTCCCACGCTGTCTGTGAAATTAGCAACTTTACAAGTTTTGCTGATCAGTTTTCCAAATTTCAATGGGGAAATGTCTATTTATATAACAGAGGTAACCAGCGTTTATTTTTTGTAAGTTTTTTGAACTCAAATTGTTCTTGTGCTTTTGAGTCATTTAAAAGCCTGTCTTCAGCTGAGTAAAATTTTTTCTATTTTAGGATTATTCAAAAAAAATCCAACAGAGCGTGCCCGAGAAGCAAGTGGAGAGCAGCTTGCTAACACTTCCCGTGCTCGTGTCAGTTATTAATCTTGTAATGCCATATATTTATAACCTAATTGGGTTACTGGAAAAATATGACTTCCCACAGCAACAAATCTATGTTGCCATTACCAGGTACGAACACTTTGTATTTTTTATCTAATGTTAGGGACAACTTGATCTTCCAAGAATTGCAATAACGTTGTATGTTGTGTTTTATTTTTGCTCAGTACGCACATTATTTTTCTTCCCTTTCTAAAGGGTTCACAGCTTTAAGAGACACATATCCAAATGAGAGCACAATGTGTGTCCATGTGCACATCCTGGATGACACAATCAGATTCTTATCTGTGTCTGCATTGAAGGCCGGAATCTTATGGGACTGTTTGGGGGTGGGGGGGGGGGTGCGGGGAAACGGATGCCGCGGTGGGGATGGGGGCACATAAAATAGGATGGAAGATGTCGGACAGGAAGTCCAACGTTGTGATTTCCCTTCTGGATTTTACTGACTTGGAGGGAGGACTTCGCCCGTCCTCACAGCAGGAAGGCAATTAAGGTACTTTAGAGCCCAATAGACAGCAATGTTATTCCCCGGTTTGCATTTAACTGATGGTTCATGGGTGCCACAGGGCTTCAGGGCATCGCCTGGTGAAAGGAGGTGGGAGCTGAGTGTTGGCTTCACTGGAAAGCTATCGGGTGGTGCTGCGTCACTTAACAGTGAGGATGGAGGAGGGAGGGCATCAGGAATCACTTGGGAGTGGGGGCCAAGGTGCCAGCTACACGGGGAGCCATACTAGAGGGCCGTTGGGGCAGTGCAACCTCATCAGAGGTGACAATTGAGGGGCAAGTGGGGGGAGCGTTTGCCATGAAGACCCTGCACTTGGAGAGGTAACCTGTCATGGTCCTTATTCCCGCTGGCTTCGATGTCCCTGTGAGCAGGAGGAGCAGCATTGAGGGATGGAGGTGCAGGCATCAGCAGGAACCCCACTCCAGAGACCTGAGCACTGACCCTTCAGTGAAAATCAAGGGTATGCTGTACTGTGGGAGGTGATCTCAATTCGGATGAGATACCAGTCTACCCTCTGGTGCATGTCAAAGATCCCACAACGCAATTCCAAGAAGAGCAGGGAAGTTCTCCTATTGTCCTGACCAACATTATCCCCTCAACCAATACCAATAAAACATTATATGCTCCCTTATCTCATTGCTATTTATGGGATCTTGGTGTGTGCAAATTGGCTGCTGCATTTTCCTATATTACAACAGTAACTGCACTTGAAGAGTGTTTCATTGGCTGAGGTCATGAATGATGCTAGATAAATACAAGTTTATCTGTTTCTTCTTAAAGATTTATTTTTCAGTAACTGTTGCTAATATTTTTTATGTAGTATAAGTTAGTAAATAAACCATCACATACATATATGAAGTACAGCGCACAATGGTAACTTTTAATTATTCAAAGTGACCTTGAGCCAAGAATGTGCAGTAAAATATTTTGTGTAAACCTGAGGTCCCCAACATCACAGATGCCAGTCTTCAGCCAATCCGATTCACTCCAAGTGATATCAGGAAACGGCTGAAAGCACGGGATACTGCAAAGTCTATGGGGCCCTATTCCAGCAATAGTACTGAAGACGTGTGCTCCAGAACTAGCCGCACCCCTAGCCAAGCTCTTCATTACAGCTACAACACTGGCATTGCCAAGGTATGTCCTGTGCACAAAAAGCAGGACAAATACAACCTGGCCAATTACTGCCCTATCGGTCTTCTCTCGATCATCAGCAAAGTGATGGAAGGCATCGTCAACAGTGCTATCAAGTGGCACTTGCTTAGCAATAACCTGCTCACTGATGCTCAGTTTGGGTTCCGCCAGGGCCACTCAGCTCCTGACCTCATTACAGCCTTGGTTCAAATATGGACAAAAGAGCTGAACTCGAGGTGAAGTGAGGTGAGAGTGACTGCCCTTGACATCAAGGCAGCATTTGACCGAGTATGGCATGAAGGAGCCCCAGCAAAACTGGAGTCAATGGGAATTTGGAGGGAAACTCTCTGCTGGTTGGAATCGTACCTAGCGCAAAGGAAGATGGTTGTGGTGGTTGGAGGTCAATCATCTCAGTCCCAGGATATCGCTGCAGGACTTCCTCAGGGTACTGTCCTAGGCCCAACCATCTTCAGCTGCTTCATCAATGACCTTCCTTCAATCATAAAGTCAGAAGTGGGGATGTTCGCTATTAATTGCACAATGTTCAGCACCATTCGCGACGACTCAGATACTGAAGCAGCCCGTGTCCAGATGCAGCAAGACCTGGACAATATCCAGGCTTGGGCTGATAAATGACAAGTAACATTTGTGCCACAATGACTATCTGAAACAAGAGAGAATCTAACAATCTCCCCTTGATGTTTAATGCCATTACCATTGCTGAATCACCCACTGTTAACATCCTGGGGATTACCACTGACCAGAAACTGAACTGGACCAGCCACATAAATGCTGTGGCTACAAGAGCAGGTCAGAAGCTGGGAATTCTGTGCTGAGTAACTCACCTCCTCTTCCCAATGCCTGACCACCATCTACAAGGCACAAGTCAGGAGTGTGATGAAATATTCTCCACTTGCCTGGATGGGTGCAGCTCCAACAACACTCAAAAAGCACGACAGCATCCAGGACAAAGCAGCCTGCTTGATTGGCACCCCATCCACCATCTTCAACATTCACTCCCTTCACCACTGACGCACAGTGGCAGTAGTGTGTACCATCTATAAGATGGACTGCAGCAACTCACCTTTGACATCACCTTCCACACCCATGACCTCTACCATCTAGAAGCAGCAGATGCATGGGAACACCACCACCTCCAAGTTCCCCTCCAAGCCACACACCATCCTGACTTGGAAATATATCACCATTCCTTCACTGTCACTGGGTCAGAATTCTGGATCTCCCTTCCTAACAGCACTATTGGTGTACCTGCACCCCAAGGACTGCAGTGGTTCAAGAAGGCAGCTTACCACCACCTTCTCAAGGGCAATTAGGAATGGGCAACAAGTGCTGGCTGAGCCAGTGACACCCACATCCCAAAAACGAATTTTAAAAGTAAAGTACGGATAGCTCTGTAGAATAGGAACTTGCTTCTCCTTGAAGCAGCGAATCCAGAGTAAGTGCTATTCCAAACTATTTTGCCCTGTATAATGGCAACGAAGGACCCTGCGTTTTGAAGGTCCCATGATGGATAGTTCATTTTATTTTCTCTGATACGATTGTGTGATTTTTTGTTTTTGTTTTAATGCAGAAATCTACTGTTGAAGATGTCCATTTTAGGACTGCTTTGTTTTCACTGGCTAGGAGGAAATACCATAAAAATAGCAGAAATATCAGTAAGTAAAAAAGACAGGAATGAGTTTAACCAAAATAATACTGAAGGTTCTACATCACCTGTTTACAAAAAAAGTTGAATCGCTTTGACAATGTCTTCATTGAACTTTGATATCCTCACTTTCTAAGAATACAGAAGGTATTTGCACTGTAGATAATTTAGTTAGCTAGCACACTCACTCAGCCGACCTGGATTTTTTTTCAAACTTCACAAAGTTGTTTTTATTTATAGTTGCATGATGATGCACATTTTAAATGAAACCATGCTGAAAAGTGGATGACATTTTAATTGTTATTAGCCATTTTTAACCATAATTTCTGCCCACCATTGTCCTAAATCATCCTGTTAAATGGAGGTGATGGTTATCTGGTTTGTATTATTCCCTCTGATTCAGTACAAACTGTTCATATAATGTGGGCTGAAACAGAAATGCTGTTACTGAAGTGATGTTTTTATCTCAGAAAAGTAACCTTTTATAAAAGCTCAATTTTTTCCCAGCCTTTCAATGACCAGCACAGTTCAAGTGTGTTATATTTAATATTGGCTGCAGAGCTACCTACGTGTCTTTTACTGCTTCTATAACCGGGATTTTATCCAAGCAATGGGGGGGTTTCTGTCTTTGGCAAAAGTGCCACCAAGAACACCGCGTTAGTCCTTCGGTGGGAGGTCTGCCAAATCAAGTGCCAGTTAGGCACTTAAGTGGACAGCAGCGGGCCCTCCCCAGGGTCAAGGACCCAGGTGACAAAAGTTCTGCTCTCTGAGAGTGGCCTGCGAATCACTGCAGAGGTGGTGGCTGCTGCCAGTGAAGTGCCACCCGAGGCCCAGGAGCGGTGCTGATAGATCAGGGCAGGAGGGAGGGTATCATGGGGTGGGAGTCATAAAGTCATAGAGAGATACAGCACCGAAGCAGGCCCTTCGGCTCAACGAGTTCGCGCAGACCATCAACCACCCATTTATTCTAATCCTACATTAATCCCATTTTCCCTCTCACATCCCCACCTTCCCTCAATTCTCCTTCCACCTACCTACACTAGGGGCAATTTTTTTTTACAATGGCCAATTTACCTACCAACCTGCAAGTCTTTTGGCTTGTGGGAGGAAACCGGAGCACCCGGAGGAAACCCACGCAGACACAGGGAGAACTTGCAAACTCCACACAGGCAGTACCCAGAACTGAACCTGGGTCGCTGGAGCTGTGAGGCTGCGGTGCTCACCACTGCGCCACTGTGCGTCAGTGGGGAGTGGGGTGTAGAGAGATCAGCAGCAAGGGCAGGGGTTTGGCACTCAGCAGGTCCCCCCTTTGCAATGACGGGTCCCTCGTTCGGGCACTGAGTGCCTTTTAACGAGGGATTCGCCACCCCTCACCCGAGCCGGCAAGCAACCTGCGTGGTTTATCTTGCCGTGTTTCCTATGCAGCGACGGGTCCACCTGCCACTGGGCTAATTGTGGTAGTGGGATGAGTCCCTTAATTGGGCATTTCGGAATTAATTTTGGAAGAGATGTGACCCCCCCCCCCCCCCCCCCTCGTCACCATCCCACCCAATTACAGGCTCTCCCTGCCTCCAAACCTGCTGCAGGGAATAGCATAAAATTCCCCCCTATGTCTCAGATTTTTTTTTTTTAAGAAGGAGCACCTTTTGAATGGGATAACTAGATGATCCATTTTACTTCCCTTCTGAACAATCTTGTGTAATATTGTCACAGTTGAACTTGGAAAAACTGATTTGTAATCTCTTGCATTTCAGGATAGGATACATATAGGACTTGCATTATGAATTTTGCATTGTCATGTCAAACACTTAACTCTCCATGCCTTGTTTGTTTTTTGCTTCAGTGCTGGGAAACCTTTGTAGGGCAAGAATTATACCGTTTGGTGATGGTAGATTTTATATTCATTGTATTGGATACAGTTTTTGGAGAATATGTCTGGAGGTGAGTTTTATATGTCTGAGAGGACATCTGTTAATATTTACTCATGCCCTTTAACAGTCTGTAGGCCATATAAACTTTTAACCAATTGTGATGCAAAATGTGTCACTTTTACACTGAGAGGCATACAAAACTGGCTTAGGGTAATATGCTTACTGGTTTTTCCTTTCTTCCATTGAGATGTACCTTTCTTTGGTATAATTAGGTGACACGAACAATGTGAAGGATCTGGAATTACAATCAATAACAACGGGTTCCTTTAGTCGTGGTGTTGGCTCAACTCTGAATGATGATGTAACTCCCTCACGCTATTGAGTTTGAGATTAGAGATTAGGTTAGAGATACAGCACTGAAACAGGCCCTTCGGCCCACCGAGTCTGTGCCGAACATCAACCACCCATTTACTATTCTTTCAGACCAAGTCCCTGATGTTGCAACCAGTTTAACCAAACATTCAAAACTAATCATTAGAAGTGCACAGTAAAATCTGTGTGTCTCCTTTACTCTCTTCACTGCCGCAGTCCTGCTACATCTAAGAAAGTAGAGTGTCCAGCCCACACAAAAGCAAAATACTGTGGATGCTGGAAATCTGAAACAAAAACTGGAAATGCTCTGCAAGTCTGGCAGCATCTGTGGAGAGGGAAGCAGATTTAATGCTTCAGATCTGTGACCTTTCATCAGAACTGTTCTGATGAAAAGTGGCAGACCTAACCTTAATACCATTGCTCTCTCCACAAATGCTGCTCGAGTTTCCAGCCTGTTCTTTCCCAGCTGGTAAGCACTGTGCAAGGATGGCTTGAGGGAGAATCACCATCTACTACTACGCACCCCCTCCCCCCTTCACTCCAATGAAACGAGAAGAGGAACTGCGCTGGAACCAGTGGCCTGGCAAATTGTAGAGCTAGGACTTTAAACTAAATAGTTGGTGGGTCGGGGGAGGATTCAGGTGAGAGAAGTTTTAAAAAGTTAACGAGAAAGGACAAGGCAATAGTGCAGGGTAACAATATGGGTAATGCTAACCAGAGTGTGACAGGAAGGAGCAACAGCAAATAGGATCAGACTAGGGAAAAGATAGAATTAAAGACTCTTTATCTGAATGCACACAGCATTCGTTACAAGATGGATGAATTGATAGCACAAATGGGTATGAGACGCTTGCAGAGTTGTGAAGGCTGGAAACTAAATATTCAAGGGTATTTGCCATTTCAGAAAGGTAAGAAAAAAGGAAAAGGAAGTGGGTAGCTCTGTTAATAAAGGATGCGATCAGTACAGTAGTGAGAAATGATCTTGGTTTGGAAGATCAAGATGTAGATTCAGTTTGGGTGGAGATAAGAAATAGCAAAGGAAAGAAGTCACTGATGGGAGTAGTTTCTCGGCCACCTATCAGTAGCCGCACTGTAGGACAGAGTATAAATCAAGAAATAGTGCGGGCTTTTAAGAAAGGTACAGTAATAATCATGGGGGAATTTTAATCTTATCAACTGGACAAATCAGATTGGCAAAGGTTGGGTTGAGGATGAGTTCATAGAATTTATTTGGGCAGTTTCTTAGAACAGTAGGTTCTGAAACCAACCAGTGTGCAGGCTATTTTAGAACTGATAATGTGTAATGAGAGAGGATTAATTAGTGATATCATGGTGCAGGATCCACTAGGCAAGAGTGATCATAACTCGATAGAATTTCATTTTCAGTTTGAGAGTGAGAAACTTGGCTCTGAAGCTAGTGTCTTAAACTTAAATAAAGACAATTAGAAAGCTATGAAGACAACATTGGCTGCAGTAGACTGGGAAAATAGGTGGAAAAGTAACACAGTAGATAAGCAGTGGAAGATATTTAAGAAGGGGAAAGACGGTGGCGTAGTGATAATGTCACTGAACTATGTCTGTGTCATGTCTATGAACATGATTGGATAAAGGGACTGAGTGCATTGTAGCCAAATTTGCTGACGATACAAAGATATGTAGGGAAGCATATTGTGAGGAGGACACAACGAGTCTGCAAAGGGATATAGATAGGTTAAGTGGACAAAAATTTGACAGATGGAGTACAATGTAGGAAAATGTGGGGTTGTCCACTTTGATGGGAAGAATAGAAAAGCAGAATATTACTTAAATAGAAAGAGACTGCAGAATGCTGTGGTACAGAGGGATCTGGGCATCCCTCTATATGAATCACAAAAAGTTAGCATGCAGGTACAGCAAGTAATTAGGAAGGCAAATGGAATGTTGGCCTTTATTGCTAGGGGATGGACTATAAAAGTAGGGACGTCTTGCTACAACGGTGCAGGGTGTTGGTGAATACGGTGTACAGCTTCAGCCTCCTTATATAAGGAGGAATATACTTGCATTAGAGGCAGTTCAGAGAAGGCTCACTAGGGTGATTCCTGGCATGAAGGGGCTGCCTTATGAGGAACAGTTGGGCAGGTTGGACCGATACTCATTGGAGTTTGGAAGAATGGGAGGTGATCGTATTGAAACATATAAGAATCTGAGGGTGTTTGACAGGGTAGAGGGTGCTTCCCCTTGTGGGGGAATCTAGAACTAGGGGGCAGAGTTTCAAAATAAGGGGTCTCCCTTTTAAGACCGAGATGAGGAGGAATTTCTTCTCTCTGAGAGTCATTAATCTTTGGAATTCTCTTCCCCATAGAGCAATGGAGGTTGGGTCATTAAATACGTTCAAGGCTGAGCTAGACTGATTTTTGACCTACAAAGGAGTCGAGGGTTATGGGAGGGCTGGTAGGGAAGTGGAATTAAGGCTACAATCGGATCAGTCATGATCTTATTGAATGGCAGAGCAGGCTCAAGGGACCCAATGGCCGACTCCTGCTCCTATTTCTTATGCTCTTGTAAGAGGAGACACTATGGACTTGGCTCAGTGCATCTTCACAGTGCAGTGGGCATCGAGCTTTATCTCCACTATACCTGAATGCTTTATATTTGTGCTGCAAAGCACTATGCTGCCTTTAACAATCTGATTTTTAAAAGATGCATTAATGTTGAAATTCCATTCAGCTTCAAGACTGTACATACAGCGAAGTTTGTAGGAATGTGGTACAAACCTTAGTGTACTTGTTGCCAGTTGTCTTTCTGTTTACTGAAAGTAACTTGTCAAAGAATCCTGAACAGTCCTAGATACTGAGCCTAAAATGTCAACAATCACTCAGCATTCTGCCTATATTCATTAGTAGTTGTGATCATTTTGTGCAGAAGAGAAAGCAGTTCAGTAAAGTTTGAGCGTAAGCTTCAGTGCCATTTTAATCGTTTCTCCTTCCTTCGCTATCCAGGGTAATTTGCATTAAACTGCTGAAAAGGAAAAGAAAGCCTGAGTTTGACATTGCCAGGAATGTGTTGGATTTGATCTTTGGACAGACTCTCACTTGGTAATAACATGTTTGATGCTACATTGATGTTTAAACACTGATAGCACCACCTGCTGGAAAACTTAACTAGTGGTTTTGTGATAACTGCACCAGCTGGTGTGATCGTGAACTGCACGCATCTTGACAACCCCAAGTTTGAATCAGTCTCTGCTGAGTTAGCTGTTCTCAGGTGGGCAATGGCGGGAATGCTGCACTACTGGCTGAATCTGATTGTAGTGTCCTCACCATTGCCCAGAAAGTGTGCAGACCTCAAGTGAGCACTTGGGTTTGACAGCGATGCTCCGCGTACAAATAACCTGCTATCATTCACTGGCTATGTTTAAAAGGGAAGAATGGTTACTTAGGCAATGTATTAGAAGGCTGCCAGATCTGCACAACACAGTGGGGAGTCGATCTTTCAGAAGGGAGAGTGGAAAAAGACAAGAGAAATATGATTGAGCTTCCTTTTAACTCAGCTCTGTTTATTTTGTAGGTTGGGTCTCCTGTTTGCACCTTTGTTGCCTGCAATACAAGTAATCAAATTTATTGTTGTCTTCTACATAAAAAAGGTAATTTCCGCATTTGTAGACCTGCTGACAATTATAGGATATACAGGAGATAGCGTAACTTAGTTGTCCACTTTTAGAAATTGCCTTTGCTTTGAATTTATTTTGACCTTCAGTCTGTGCTGTTAGTTAATTTATGATGCTCATTTTTGCCTTTTTTTTTTGGCCTGAATATGAAGCACCATTGCCAGCCTGCATATTTTGTTAATGGGGTTGGGTATATGTGCTTTTCAACTCTTGCTAGGGAACCAAAACGTATCCAGCTGTTTAAAAAATGTACCAAATTGTAACGATTGATCTGTGTGATACAGCGGACTTGCATGAACAATGTTATTCTGTCTTTTTCAGTTCAGCTTGATGATGAACTGTCAGCCTCCACACAAACTCTGGCAGGCATCTCATATGATGACAATCTTTATTAGTCTTCTGTGTTTCCCATCGTTCATTGGAGCTGGTGTTGCTTATTCCTATGCTATATGGCGGTAAGTATAATGCATGGTTAATTTTATAGCCAAAATCCTGTCAAAATGATGATTCAGCTGAGTTGAGAGTATTTATGTTTAGTTTTTTTCTGCTATTCATCGAAATTCAGGAACTAATGCCAGGATTTTGTCCTGGCGACGGGGGTCTCGACCTTGGGAAAAGCTCTGTCAAGAGCCCCGCATCACCACCTCTGGGGAAGGCCTGTCAAATCAACTGCCAATTAGGTACTTAAGTGGAAAGCGGAGGGTCTTCCCAAGATCAAGGACCCTGGCGATGGACATCCCGCATGCTGAGAGCTGTCAGCCAATCAGAAGCTGGCAGCTCGTTCACTGAGCAGCGCCTCCATGGAGGTGGTGGCTGCTGCCGATCCTGGACTCGCCCAAGGCCTTGGAACCAGGCCACAGATAAATCGCAGTGGGAGGGGTTTTTCAGGGTGGGGGGGGGGGCATAGAGGAAAGGGGTGTAGGGGGGTCGACAGCAAGGGCAGGGGGGTGGCTACCAGCAGGCCCCCTCTCCCCAATGCCAGGTCACTTGGTTCGACATTGTGCCTTTTAATGAGGGACGCCACCTGGAGCTGGCAGGCAGTCTGCATGGGTTTGCTTGGCGTGGTTCCCGTGCAGCGACAGGCCCGCCTGCCACTGGGCTAATTCCGGCGGTGGTGGCGCGATGAGGCCCTTAATTAGGCATTAATTGTCCACTTAAGGGCCTCAATTGGCAATGAGGTAGGAAGGCGTTCACAGGCCCGGACCCTGCCACCATCGCGCCCGATTATATGCTCTCCTCGCCTCCAAACCCAACGTGGGAGAGAGCGTAAAATTCCCCCCAAAGTTTTTATTGGAGCCAATACTGCAATCTGTCAAATAGTATGTTGGCATAATTTTTCACTTCTAAGCTAGCTCACTGCATGGGCTGCCCTATAAGTCTCAGAAAATAGAGATTTTCCATGGCACATTCCCTTCTCAATGAATTACAGAACTGTAAATTTGTGATGGTTGCAGATGTCTTGAGTCCACGTTCTGCTGAATTAGTGTTATGGCTTCAGGACAGTAGGGCTATACTGCAGAATATTTGCGGTTGCTGCACCCGTCCTGTCTTTATTATATCTACATATTAGTTTACAGGTTACTTATCATTGATAGTCAGCCTGTTGCTTATCAGTGTAAAATTAACACTTGTCCAGCCATGTATGTACTGAACATATCTATCAGAAATCGCAAATAGTGTACCCTTGGAGCAAGCCCCTGTCATATTCCTTTTCTGACTGATTCTTTTATGAGGCAAAATTTAACCCATATTTCAATCAATGATTCTTGTTCAAGTGGGGTTTGACTATAACCATGCAACAGTTATGCAATTTACATAACACCAGTAAAAGTTATTAATTATGAGGGCATGCAAGCAGAGATAGCTAAAAGGAACTGGAAAATTAGGTTCAGGGATAGGTCAATAGAGATGCAGTGGCAGACATTTAAGGGGACATTTCAGAATACACAGAATGGATACATTCCAACAAGAAAGCAAAATTCCAAGGGGAGGACCCACCATCCATGGTTAACTAAAGTTAAAGATTACATGAGACTTAAAGAAAAAGCATATAATTGCGCAGAGATGGGTAGCAGGTCTGAAGATTGGACAGAATATAAAAAACAGCAAAGAATGACTCAAAGATCAATAAGGAGGGAAAATAAGTGTTTGAGAGAAAGCTAGCTAGAAATATAAAAACAGATAGTAAGAGTTTCTATACATATTTTAAAAAAAGAGTTAACAAAGTAAGCATTGATCCTATAAAAGTGTCTGGGGAATTAGTAATGGAAAATAAGGAGGTGGCAGATGAATTGAACAGGTATTTTGCATCAGCCTTTACTATAGAGGAATCAAGCAACATCTCAGAAATAGCTGCAAATCAAGAAATGAAAGGGAGGGAGGTATTCAAGAAAATTACAATCACCGGGGAAGTGGTACTGAGCAAATTGTTGGAACTGTGGGCTGACACGTCCCCGAGTCCTGATGGACTTCATCCTAGGGTCTTAAAAGAAGTGACTAGTGAGATATTTAATGCGTTGGTTTTAATTTTCCAAAATTCTCTAGATTCCATTAGACTGGAAAATAGCGAATATAACTCCTTTATTCAAAAAGGGAGGGAGACAGAAAGCAGGAAACTACAGCCGAGTTAGCATAACATCTGTCATGGGGAAATGTTAGAAGCTATTATTAAAGAAATTATAGCAGGACACTTAGAAAAGTTCAAAGTAATTAGACAGAGTCAACATGGTTTTGTAAAAGGGAAATCATGTTTAACCAATTTACTGGAGTTCTTTGAAGAAGTAACATGGGTTATAGATAAAGGGGAACCGGTGGATGTGCTGTACTTAGATTTCCAGAATGTATTTGATAAGGTTCACATGAAAGGTTATTGCAGAAAATAAAAGCTCATGGTATAGGGGGTGACCTATCAGCATGGATAGAAGATTGGCTAGCTAACAGCAAACAGAGTAGGCATAAATGGTCATTTTCTGGTTGGCAAGATATAGCAAGTGGTGTGTCAGAGAGATCAGTGCTGGGGCCTCAACTTTTTACAATTTATATAAATGACCTAGATGAAGGGACTGAAGGTATGGTTGCTAAGTTTGCTGATGACACAAAGATAGGTAGGAAAGTAAGTTGTAAAGAAGACATAAGGAAGCTACAAAGGGATAGAGATAGGTTAAGTAAGTGGGCAAAGATCTGGCAAATGGAGTATAATGTGGGAAAATGGGAAATTATCCATTTTGGCAGAAAGAATAAAAAAGCATATTCTCTAAATGGTGAGAGATTGCAGAGCTCTGAGATGCAGAGGGGGATCTCGGTGTCCTAGTGCATGAATCACTAAAGGTTAGTATGCAGGTACAGCAAGTAATTAGGAAAGCTAACAAAGTTATTGTTTATTGTGAGGGGAATTGAATACAAAAGTAGGGAGGTTATGCTACAGTTATTCAGGGATTGGTGAGACCACATCTGGAGTACTGTGTACAGTATTGTTCTCCTTATTTAAGGAAGGATGTAAATGCACCGGAAGCAGTTCAGAGAAGGTTTACTAGACTAATACCTGGAATGAGCGGGCTGCCTTATGGGAAAGGTTGGACAAGCTAGGTTTGTATCTGCTGGAGTTTAGAGTAAGAGGTGACTTGTTTGAAATATATAAGATCCTGAGGGGTCTTGACCGGGTGGATGTGGAAAGGATGTTTCCTCTTGTGGGAGATTCTAGAACTAGGGGTCACTGTTTAAAAATAAAGGGTCGCCCATTTAAGACAGATGAGAAGTTTTTTCTCCCAGAGAGTCGTGAGTCTTTGGAACACTCTTCCTCAAAAGATGGTGGAAGCAGAGTCTATAAATATTTTTAAAGCAGAAGTAGATAGATTCTTGATAAGCAAGTGGGTGAAAGGTTATCGGGGGTAGGCGGGAATGTGGAGTTGAGGTTACAATCAGATCAGCCACGATCTTATTCAATGGCGGAGCAGGCTCGATGGGCTGAGTGGCCTACTCCTGCTCCTAATTCGTATGTGCGTATGTAAAAGCTGTATATAATGATTGAGCCAAATAAAGGCAAGCTACACCATTAACTGCCATCTCCTGCTTCTCATATTCCTCTGAAATTTACTTGCAAGAGTGAATATTAGCATAACGAAAGTTTTTTTTGCCATTTTGATTTTTTAAATTAGCATAAAGCCATCACTAGCTTGTGGTCCCTTCCGAACACTGGACACCATATACGATTCTGCAAAGATCTGGATCCATCAGCTGGCAGAAAAAGATTATTTCTTTTCGTGGTTTTCGTGGACTCACAAATTATTAGTGGAAAATCCTTTCTTCTTTCTCTTAGCATCAGGCATCCTAGGGTAAGTTTACATATTTTTTTTTAACAAGTTCTCAGTTGTATTCTACAATAACTATATAAGCTGCTGATAAACCGACAGAAGTGTTGAGCGGGACTGATGACTATTTCTAAGAATGCCTGTCTGTTGTTTAAAATGATATTAGCCTGTCGAACACCCATGGTTAAATCAGGAGACAAATATCTTTTCATTCTGAAATAATTTAGTTAGAGGTGGAAACATTGTACACGTTTTGTGCATCATTAACTTATGAGGACCATAAAGTAGCATTTAACATTTACCAGGCTCCTTTAAATTGTGTTTCAATGTGTAGATGTATTTTGAGGTGGAAAGGCCTTCACCCAAATCTTCCCTGGGTTTGCTACAGCAGTAATGCCAACCCCACCATCTTATAAATCAAGAGATTTGTTATATAAATCATGAGTTGCTGCTTTTTTCAAACATAAACCAAGGTAGATTTATAGTTGGTTTATAAACCTCCTTAGTGGCTTATTTAATCCTCAACAGGTCAGAGCTCTTTACAAAAACTATATGATTGCGTCTGAAAATGCTTCACAGAAAACATTTTTAAAATGCTACTTAATCACTATATTGTTTATGCATTGCATTTTTAAGGTTACAGTGACGGTGATTGGGCTGATCGCTGGACAAGGATAATATTTAATTTTATAAATTTCCTTTTTGCTTTATAGTTTAGCTCTTTATTAGTTACTCACTGGTGAGTTCCAGGAAGCCAGGGAAACCTGTGGAACCAAAGTCGAACTCCAAAATCCCTGTTAATATTGCTGTAATTGAGCGGTTAACTTATTGAAATTGACAGCCCGCATCTTCCGAGGGGTTTGCTCAATTAACACAGTTTAACGTGCTGCAGTTATGAGAAAGTCGGAGGGTTGGAGCCAGCTTCCTGGTACACTCGCTTTTTACTGGGATTTCACCCGTGCCCAAACCCACACATTCGCCTGCCTTAAAATTCCCTCTAGTGCAAGCGGCCATCGATACATGATTAAATGTGAGATTTTGAACAACAGAGAGAAGCTCCTTTATACAGGGAGTTGTGAGGCTGTAGAGTTCAGTTCCAGGGTTCATGGTTAATAAAGAAACTGTCAACATTCAAGATTAGATTGGATAGCTGGATGAAGAAAAAGCAGGTGAAGGACATGGGAACAGCGTGGATCATATGATTTGCACTATTTGCTTGTGTGCAGAGTAAACACCAACTAGAACTAGTTGGGCCAAATGGCTTATTTGGATTTTGTAACTTGTGTGTATTTCTACGAGGGTTGCGATAGAAAAATAATACTTAAGGAAGTTAGTGAATCAATGATTCATCCACTGGCAAAAGAATATGCTGTGGTAAGAGCAGCTTTCATTGATATTTCCAAAAGGAAACAATATGTAAATTTTAGTGATCTGTTATATTTAGCAGGGCACACCTCCTGAAGTGATCTTGATAAAAGTGGGTATGGATAAATTGAACAATTCATTGGGTTTATGATTTTTGCCATGCTCCACCGGACTCCAGAACAATAATTTGGAGATGTACAAGTGGTTTAACTCTAAGCAAAAAATACGAAATAATCTTGCCTTTTCAAACTCAGTAAAATGAGTCCCAATCTGCTTGTAGAGATATTTTTATGAAATCCAGAAAATAACCAACTCCATAGTGCGCTGTTAGAACTACTCAATACAGTCTGGTCATTCAAATGTTCTATAATTTGCATTGCCAAGTTGTAGGTGACAATGGTTAGTTTATTTGATTCGGGGTTATGTGAATTAATTCTTAGTTATAGATTTGTAAGAACTGGTCACTGACATTTATTGTTCCAGCATAATAAAAGTAAAGTGTGAGTTGCTGCTGTAATTTTAGACATGGGATCTGGGCAGAGTCAACACCAGGAAAACAAATAAAATAAAATAAAAAATAAAAAAACAAATTATACTGAAATGAAAAAATGATTGTAGTCTCTACTTTTTCACTGGTAAAATAGTCAGACAGTATATTCAGTATGTTGTGTGTATGGGTTAGAGTCCAGAATTATGATTTCCAGACAGTTACTGAAGTTTTGTGTTAAAGTTCAACATTTGCATTCTAATTTTCTCTTTTCAGTATTGTGATTTATTTCCACTGGCAAGTCGTGGATGGTCAAAGGAAGATAATTAAATTATTAAACGAACAAATTAGAAATGTAAGTATCTGAATTTTTGATCAATGTGCATTTGTTCTATTCACCTTGTACATGGGAACAAGCCACCTTTCAATTGAAGTGATTATTTGACATATCAAGGATATGAATTAAAGCACCTGGCCAAAAATGAATGCCAATGAATATTAGTGTTCATATCAACTTTCTGTTCAAATCATTTAAATGGAGTTATTGACATTGTTGGGTCAATATATCTGCTGTAGTGGAGAAAGAATTTTGATAAGAGCACATTAAATGTTTCTACAATACGTTGGTAAGTCACTTTCAGTTTCTCTCTTGTTAAAGTTTTGAATTAAACGTTCAGAAGTATAGTTCTGCTTTAGGCAATAATTTGATAGGCCATTTAGCCCATCGTGCTTGTGCTGGCTCTTTAAAAGAGTCATCTAATTAGTTCCACTACCCCAATCTTTCCCTGAAGTCCTGCACATTTGTCCTTTTCAAGTATATATCCAATTTCCTTTTGAAAATTACAATTGAATTTGCTTCCACCTTCCTTTTATGCAATGCATTCCAGAGCATAACTCACTGTGGTTAAAAAAAAAAATTCCCTTATTTCCCCCTCTGGTTCTTTATTCAATTATCTTAAGTCTGTCTCTTAACTTTTGATTGCTAGTTTAGTACCATAATTACCACGGTACCATACTCTATCTGAAAGATATATACATTTGTGTGCGTTTGGTACGTGATCTTCGATTTCAAATAATTTTTCAGCAGCTATGAATTGAGATAGCATGTCAGCATTGACTATTCAAGTTCCAACACAAGGCACTGGAGAGTGGAGAAGCACAGGTTTAATTTCCACTCTGAGATGGCCATGTCTCCAATGTATTATGTAGTGAATGCTCCGGGATGAAAACCAAGCATCTCCCACATTGGAAAGGAATAATAAGTGCACAAGTTGTTGCTGGATTGCTCTCATGCAGCAACTAGCAGCTGAATGAGTTGCATTGATGGAAGCCTGAAAGTATGTTGCCAATCTGCCCACAGTTGAGGTAATTGAGGGAACAACATCCAGCATGGCTTTGATGGGCCAAATGGCCTCCTTCTGTGCCATTATGACTCTGACTTGTGTCCTCTGCTTGCCAACTCACCCACCAGAGAAAACAGTTATTTACTCTATCAAAACCCTAATACATTTGAGTGCTTCTATTAAATTACTGTCCCCAAATTAATTTATATTTTCAAGTGAAAGCTTTTTATTTTCCTTATTAATTTAGGTCTGGTGGTCAGTGTTTATTGTAAAGATAAATATTGTCAGGCCTCAATTGCTACTGGGTCTTTTAATTGAAAACCAAAGCACCACATCATTAGATCACAAATTGAATCATTATAATGAGTTGGCCTGATAGCTGAGCTAAAGAGAAAGAGTTCCTGTACAGACTTGGAAGGTTCTAGATTTGATCCTCAGTCTATGCTTATCTCAGCCAGATTTTTTATTAAGAGCTGTTCTGTACCAGTAGCAGATCTTTACTGAATTACACATGTAATATACAGATTTTTTTTTTGGCACAGGAGGGAGAAGACAAGAAGTTTCTTATTGGTAAACTCCGAGACTTCAACGCAAAGAAATTTAAACTTCAACGGAACAGGCAGACACAAAGGGAAGTTGAGGTAATTAGATTTGTTTTCGAGATATGTTGCATTGCTATGGATAATTTATTTGATTTTGATGATCATGCTGTGTGTATACGCTGCTCAGTGCCTCAGTACTCTTTTATATTACAAGAGTGACTGCATTTCAAAAGTACTTTTATCAACTGTAAAGCACATTGAGACATCCTGAGGTGGTGATACGTGCTAGAAAAATTCAAATCTTACTTTTTTCTGTCTTTCTTCCTTGTTTGTCTGCCTGTGCCATATCTTTGAAAGAGTTGCCTGATTAGTTCCATTCCCTGCTTTTCCCCATAACCATGCAGTGTTATGTTTGTATCTGCTTCCACCACTCTTTCAGGCAGTGGATTTCAGGATATAACTCACTGTGGAAAAAAAACTCATCTCCCCTTTGGTAATTACCTTAAGTGTGTTCTCTAGTATTGTTTCTCATTATTTACTTTATCAAGACTCTCCATAATTTTGAACATCTCTAAAGGGAACAATCCCTGCTTCTCTAGTCTCTCCGCATAGCTATAGTCTTTCATAGAGCATGGCTACCCAACCCGAACCCGATAGGACCCAATGACATGTGTTGTGTTCGGGTCGGGTTGCTCTTCTGGGTCTGGCATTCGGGGTCGGGCTGGGTTGGACGTGCTCTATTACCATCTCTGGTAAGTGGCTCCAATGTTAATGTACTTTTTGGACTAGAAAGGTTGTCTAGTTAATTTTTTTTAAGCTTGTGCAGATAAGTAACAAAGTGAAAAACGGAAGGTAGGTTAACTGAGGGTCGGGTCAGGCACAGGAAAAAATGAAAGGATACCGACTGGGTCGGGCTCGGGTTGGATGTGGTTCTGTCGGACTCGGGTCGGGTTTCCTTTGCAGACCAGAGCCGGCCTTTAGTCTTTCATCCCTGGTATCATTCTAGTAAATCTTCTCTGCACCCTCTCCAAGGCCTTGACATCCTTCCTAAAGTATGGTACCCTGGTTGCAATAGTCCAGCTGAGGCCTAACCTGTGGTTTATAAAAGTTTAGCACAACTTGCATGTTTTTATAATTATGACTGTATTTATAAATCCAAGGATCCCGTATGTTTTTTTTTCAACAGCCTTCTCAACTTGTCCTGCCACCTTCAAGCATTTGTACACGTACACCCCCAGTCTCTGCGTTGCTGCACCCCCTTTAAAACTGTACCATTTAGTTTATGTTACCTCTCCATTTTTGCTTCCAAAATGCATCACTTCACACATCTGTACATTGAATTTCATCGATGATGAATCTGCCCATTTGACCAGCCTGTTTATATCTTCCTGAAGTCTGTAACTATCCTCCTCACTGTTCACTACATTTCCAAGTTTTGTGTCATCTACAAGCTTTCAACTTATACGCAAGACCACGTCATTAATATACATCAAAAAGAACAATGGTCCTAATAAACGTGACTCCTCAGATACTGAAGCAGTCCGTGTAGAAATGCAGCAAGACCTGGACAATATCCAGGCTTGGGCTGATAAGTGACAAGTAACATTCGTGCCACACAAGTGCCAGGCAATGACCATCTCCAACAAGAGAGAATCTAACCATCTCCCCTTGACATTCAATGTCATTACCATCGCTGAATCCCCCACTATCAACATCCTAGGGGCTACCATTGACTAGAAACTGAACTGGAGTAGCCATATAAATACCGTGGCTACAAGAGCAGGTCAGAGGCTAGGAATCCTGCGGCGAGTAACTCACCTCCTGACTCCCCAAAGCCTGTCCACCATCTACAAGGCACAAGTAAGGAGTGTGTTGGAATACTCTCCACTTGCCTGGATGGGTGCAGCTCCAACAACACTCAAGAAGCTCAACACCATCTGGGACAAAGCAGCCCACTTGATTGACACCCCATCTACAAACATTCACTCCCTCCACCACCAACGCACAGTGGCAGCAGTGTGTACCATCTACAAGATGCACTGCAGCAACGCACCAAGGCTCCTTAGACAGCACCTTCCAAACCTGCGACCTCTACCAACTAGAAGGACAAGGGCAGCAAATGCATAGGAACACCATCACCTGCAAGTTCCCCTCCAAGTCACACACCATCCTGACTTGGATCTATATCGCCGTTCCTTCACCGTCATCAAAATCCTGGAACTCCCTTCCTAACAGCACTGTGGGTGTACCTGTCCCACATAGACTGCAGCAGTTCAAGAAGGCAGCTCATCACCACCTTCTCAAGGGCACTTAGGGATGGGCAACAAATGCTGGCCTAGCCAGCAACGCCCACAACCCATGAATGAATAAAAAAAAACTGACCACTAGAAGATACCATCATATATTTCTGAGTCAGCAAAACAACTGTTCACCACTAATCTCTGATTTCTGTCCCTTGGCCAGTTTTGTATCCATGTTGACACTACTAATTTAGTCCCGTGGGCTTTAAAATTCTTTGCAAGTCTATTAACTGGCATTTTATCAAACTTGCTTTGAAAGTCCCTATACACAACTGCACTATCCTCATCAATGTTCTCCATACTTCATCAAAGAACTCAATCAAGTTTGTCAGACATGATATGCCTGTAACAAATCTGTATCCATATTTTTCAAAGTGACAATGAATTTTGTCCTAGAATTTGATTTCTGAAAGTTTCTCCATCACCCAAGTTAAGCTGACTGGCCTGTAGTTACCAGGTTTATTGCGTTCCCCTTATTTTGAGTAGGGGTGTAACATCTGCAACCTTCCAGTCCTCTGGCACCACTCCCATATTTAAGAAGCATTGAAAGATTGTGGCCAATGCCTCTGCTATTTCCATACATACTTCCCTCAGCAACCTCGGGTGCATTCTATCTGGAACAGGTGACTTTTTTTCTACTTTGAGTGCTGCCAGCATTTTAAGTATCTCCTTTTTATCTGTTTTTATCCTATCAAATTTCTCTATTACCTTCTCCTTTATTATAACATTGGCAACATCCTCTTTTGTGAAGGCATGTGTAAAATAGTCATGTAACTATGCCCTGCACCTCCACAAAACTTATCTCTAATCAGCCTCACCCTTTCTTTGACCATCTTTTTACTGTTTATATGTTTTGTTGCCTTTTATCTTATCCCCTAATCTTTTCTCATGTGTTCTCTTTGCTCCTCTTCTTTCCTTCCCCTTTGCACTTCTTGGATTCTGCTTGATTGCTGTATTTTAAACCAGACATTTTATCACTAGCCTTCTTTCTCTGTTTTATTTTAATTCCTATCTGTGGTCATTCAGGGATCTCTAGCTTTGGATGCCCTTCCTTTCACCTTCATAGGAAGGTGTTTAATCTGCAATCAGACTCTTCCTTGAAGGCTTACTTGCAGTTTT